>NC_000071.6:110818335-111141335 GCF_000001635.26 Mus musculus
TAACCTTTCTCTTCCAGCATCTCTGTTGGGTGGTGGGCTAGAGGAGAGGTTGAAACCTTATTAAAAGTAGGTTGCAAAAATTTTATGCCTATAGCTAGGATTAGCTATTACTACTGTTAGTCCTGTGGTTAGCATAATTATTAGCATTTGTGTAGGGTTAGGACTGGCTCTAGGCTTATATTTATCACTAAGATTATTGTTAGTGCTCTATGGTTAAGATGGGATAATATATTTGTTCAAGACAGGGTTTCTCTGTATAGCCCTGGCTGTCCTGGAACTAGCTCTGTAGACCAAGCTGGCCTAGAACTCAGAGATCTGCTTGCCACCTGAATGCTGGGGTTAAAGGTGTTCACCACCACTCCTAGCAGGTTAGTGCAATTGTTAATGTTAGGTTAGGTTTAACACTAGGGTAGACTTAGGTTAGAAGGCTGGGACATAGGTTAGTGTCTTAGTTAGGGTTTTATTGCTCTGAAGAGACACCAGGACTATGTCAACTCTTATAAAACAAAACATTTAATTGGGGCTGGCTTATAGTTTCAGAGGTTCAATCCATTATCATCATGGCAAGAAGCATGGCAGTGTGCAGGCAGACATGGTGCTGGAAGAGCTGAGAATTCTACCTCTTGATCCCCAGGTAGCAGAAGGAGAGTGTGTGCCACACTAGGCGTAGCTTGAGCATAGGAGATCTCAAAGCCTGCCTCCACAAGTGACAAACTTCCTCCAACAAGGTCACACCTAATCCAATGAGGCCACACCTCCTCATAGTGCCCCTCATTATAGGCCAAGCATCCAAACACAGGAGTCCATGAAGGTCAAACCTACTTTCAAAGCACCAAAGTGAATGTTAGGTTAAGGTTAGTGCTTGGTTA
This sequence comes from Mus musculus, assembly GCF_000001635.26. Classification (NCBI taxonomy): domain Eukaryota; kingdom Metazoa; phylum Chordata; class Mammalia; order Rodentia; family Muridae; genus Mus; species Mus musculus. The sequence goes on from NC_000071.6 coordinate 110,819,205, forward strand.
ATGGTTAGGGATGAGACAATATTTAGTGGTTTGGCTAGGATTAGAGTTAGAATTAGGTTTAGGCATAGGATTAGTTTTAGGATTAGAGCTAGACTTGTGATTCTAGATATGGTCAGTGTTAGGTTTATTGCTAGATATGGTAGTGTTAGGGTTACCAAAGTTATATCACAGACTTACATTTTGGGTTAATGATAGGGTTAGGTCAGGATTGGCCTTTGTGTTATGGCTAGGGGAATGGTTATAACTGGAGCAAGGGTGAAGGTTATAATTAGGGTTAGTACTTATGTTAGAGCTAGTGTTTGTGCTAGGATTAGGGTTAGAATTATGTTTAGGATTCAGGTGTATGGTTAGATTTATGGTTATCCTAGGATTTAGGTTAGGTCAATGTTGAGGGTTAGCATTAGGGCCAAGGATTAGTTCAGGTCTACACTTAAAACTAGTTTCAGGTTCAGGACTAGGTTTACTTTCTGGTTTGGGGATAGGGTTATGGTTAGGACTAGGGTTAGAGTTTGTCTTAGTTAGGGTTTTCATTGCTGTGAAGAGACACCATGACCAAGGCAACTTTTTTGCTTGTTTGTTTGTTTTTCAAGACAGGGTTTCTCTGTGTAGCCCTGGCTGTCCTGGAACTCACTCTGTAGACCAGGCTGGCCTTGAACTCAGAAATCCTCCTGCATCTGCCTCCCAAGGGCTGGGACTAAAGGCGTGCGCCACCACACCCGGCCAAGGCAACTTTTGTAAAGGACAACGCTTAATTAGGGCTGGTTTCCAGGTTCAGAGGTTCTGTCCATTATCATCACAGCAGAAAGCATCCAGAGGAGCATCCAGGTAGACACAGTGCTGGACAAAGAACTGAGAGGTCTACATCTTGATCCCAAGGCAGGCAGAAGGAGACTGTCTTCTGCAGAGGATGTCATTACACATTGGATGGAGCCTGAGCATAGGAGGAGACCTCTAAAGGCCACTCCCACAGTGACACACTTCCTCCAACAAGGCCACATCTCCAATAAGGCTACACCTCCTAATAGTAGCACTTCCCGTCGGTCAAACATATTCAGACCACCACAGAGTTTATGGTTAGGGTTAGGTTTTATATTATGATTAGAGAAGGTTGGGGTTAGGCTTATGATTAGAGTTACAGATCATTTCAGGTGTATGGTTAGTGCTAGGGGTAGCAAAATGTTTAGGGGTTAGGTTAGAGATAGGGTTTTGGCTAGGGCTAGTGATATGGCTATGAATACAGCTAAACTCAGGGCTAGATTTAATTTATAGCTGGGCTTTGGTTTGTTCTAAATTATCATTAGAGTTGTGTTTAATATTAGAATTGAAGCTCAGGTCAGAGTTATGACTGGCTTAGGATTATACAGTGATAGGGTTTGGGCTAGAGGTAGACTTAGGTCTAGGATGGAGGTTATGCACTAAATTATTTTAGAGTAAGTACCTGAGTTTGACTGAGGGCTAGAGGTAGGAAGGCTGTAGGAACTGTAGGAACCAAGTGAAATGGTTTCCATTTAGAATTTATTTAATTATTTATTTATTTATTTATTTATTTATGAGTAAACTAGCTGTACAAATGGTTGTGAACCATCATGTGGTTGTTTTGCGTTTTTAGAACCTCTGCTTGCTCCAGTCGGCCCCTGCTCACTCCAGTCAACTCTCACTCCAGCCCAAAGATTTATTTATTATTATACATAAGTACACTGTAGCTGTCTTCAGACACTCCAGAAGAGGGTGTCAGATCTCATTACAGATGGTTGTGAGTCACCATGTGGTTGCTAGGACCTTCAGAAGAGCAGTCAGTGCTCTTAACCACTGAGCCATCTCTCCAGCCCCGTATCTGACTACCTTAACAGCTCCATAAGCCTTAGCCTGAACTCCTTAATTTTTACTTGATAAATAATTCAGGTGGGGAGATATTGGTGCACACCTTTAATCCCAGCACTCAGGAGACGGAGGCAGGTGGATCTCTATGAGTTGGAAGCTGGCCTGGTTCACATAGATAGTTAAGTCTTACGAGTTACCTTATATTAAGTTACTAAAAAGAAAATAAGAGCAAAAGCCCTATCACTTGGATGAAGCAGTTTCTGAGAAATTTCACTTTTTTTTGTTTGTTTGTTTTTTGTTTTTTTTTGAGACAGGGTTTCTCTGTGTAGCTCTGGCTGTCCTGGAACTCACTTTGTAGACCAGGCTGGCCTCGAACTCAGAAATCCACCTGCCTCTGCCTCCCCAGTGCTGGGATTAAAGGCATGCACCACCACGCCCGGCTTGGACAGTCTTAAACAACAACTTCTTGTTCTTCTTGTTCTTCTTGTTCTTCTTGTTCTTCTTGTTCTTCTTGTTCTTGTTCTTCTTTTCTTCTTCTTCTTCTTCTTCTTCTTCTTCTTCTTCTTCTTCTTCTTCTTCTTCTTCTTCTTCTTCTTCTTCTTCTTCTTCTTCCTCCTCCTCCTCCTCCCCCTCCTCCTCCTCTTCTTCCTCCTCCTCTTCCTCTTTCTAAATAATTTTATTTATTTATTTGTTTATTTATTTATTTAGGTTTTTCAAAACAAGGTTTCTCTGTGTAGCCCTGGATGTCCTGGAACTCACTGTGTAGACCAGTGCCCTTAACTGCTGAGACATCTCTCCAGCCTGGTCTTAAACTTCTGCTCCTCCTGCCTCCACATCCTAGGTGCTTGGGTTATGTGTACTTCATCATGCCTGGTTTTCCAGTCTAGAAGATTTAACTTCTCACATGGGAGTTACCATGCCTAATTCCTCATGAACAGAATGAAATGTCTTTGGTGCTGCGTTAGAGTCTGGGTTTCTTGACTGGAGGGCAGAGACAACCTAAAGTTCTCTTTTAGTTTTATTCTCATTTTTTGTTTTGTTTTAAGAAGTGTTCTTGCAATGTAAGAAAACTTGTGTTTTCATTGGGAGAGGTATGCTTGTCCGAAATGCCTGTTTCTGTTGCACAGAAATGGGTGACCAGCAAGGTGTAGGGACAACTGTCTACCTTTCCAGCACTGAAATGACTTTTTTTTTAAAAACTGTGAGTTTTGAGTATTGAACTGACATCTTTGTGCTTCTGTGATCCTTGTTAGTCTATCTACTCTCCTGATGCAGCCCAGAGTCTATAAAGGAGAAACCTCACTGAGGAATTTGCCTAAATCAGGGTGGCCTGTAGGTATGTCTGAACAGCTGCCTCATTTATTAATGATGTAGGAGGGCTTAGCCCACTGTGGGCTGTACCACCATTCCTTTGGAAGGTGGTCCTGAGCTATATAAGAAAATTCTGAGTGGAAGCCGGGGCGTGGTGGCGCACGCCTTTAATCCCAGCACTCAGGAGGCAGAGGTAGGCAGATTTCTGAGTTCGAGGCCAGCCTGGTCTACAGAGTGAGTTCCAGGATCAGCCAGGACTATACAGAGAAACCCTGTCTCGAAAAACAAAACAAAACAAAAAAGTTCTGAGTGGGGCTGGAGAGATGGGGCAGTGGTTAAGAACACTGGCTGCTCTTCCAGAGGAAGAGTTTGGATCCCAGCATCAATATATTCTCACAACCACGTGTAACCACCAGCTCTAGGGGATTTGACACCCTCTTCTGGCACACATAGGGCACCCTAACCCCACTCCCATAAATGCAAAATAAAGTTATCTAGGCATGAGCCTGTGATTGAGCTAAAGATGGAAGGGCCAGAAGAGAAGCATGGTACTATGTATGAGTCAGGGTCAGAGTCCCTGAGAGGTAATATTAGTGAAGGTGTATCCCGTTTGCACTAGCGACCCTAGGATCTTGGAGATTCCAGGACCATGGGATGGCTGCCGCTGTCATCATCATTATCACCATCATCATCATCATCACCACCACCTGTAGAATGGTCAGAGGGTCAGAGTAATAGAGGCAGGGAAGGTAAATGGAGCTTCCAGAGAACTACAACTTCTTGTTTTTGGAAGGCATTATGAGGAGAAACAGCTGGACCTGTGGAAGAGGAGGAGGGTATCTTCACAGGACCAATAGGAAAAAGGGGAGGACCCAGGGACTCTATGGAGCAAACCTCCAGCCTTAGGGCCTTTCTCATCATGAAGGAATAAAGTGATAACTTTTACTTTTCTTGTCGCTTGGTCTTCTATTTTCCAGGATGTTCAATTATTTGTTCACGCAAGGAACAAACCTGAAATCCCCTAGACAACAGTTGTGTTGTGAGCTTTGGATGGCAGGACAGTGGTGGAGCTGCCCTTGCCTTTTGAACACAGCAGATCTCAGACACTGAGCTAACAGGATTTGATTTACACTGGTAGATGTTGGGTTTGTTTTGATTTGATTGAAACTATGCCCTGATTCTACCTTTTAGAAAAAAGAGTGTGTAACATGTGTGATTTTATAGGAGTCCATAGTTGACTTAGGACTTTTAAAAATTCAAACATGATTAAAAAGGTTTTGCATATCTATCTATTTATCTATCTATCTATCTATCTATCTATCTATCTATCTATCTATCTATCTATCCATCCATCCATCCATCCATCCATCCATCATCTATTTTTTGAGACAGGGTTTCTCTGTGTAGCCTTGGTTATCTTGGAACTCACTTTGTAGACCAAACTGGCCTTGAACTAACAGAGAATTGCCTGTCTCTGCCTCTGGCGAGTTGGGATTGAAGGTGTGCACCACCATGCTTGGAGTGACTCTGGGACTTTTTTTTCCCACTTTGGTTTTTTTGAGACAGGGTTTCTCTGTGTAGCCCTGGCTGTCCTGGAACTCACTCTGTAGACCAGGCTGGCCTCAAACTCAGAAATCCACCTGCCTCTGCCTCCCAAGTGCTGGGATTAAAGGCGTGCGCCACCACTGCCGGGCCAGCAACATCTTTTTAATTTGTGCCCCAAATTGGGAATGAGCAGGCTCTCCAGCTAATGGAACAGGTAAAGGGAGAATTTCTTTTTGTGCCCGTCCAGGGTTGTCAGTGTTTATCTGATTTCTTTTTGTGGTTAAACTGGTTTGGTTGCCGATCATTGTCCCTTGTCCTGAAGAAGGAATGAGAATTGTCTTCTCAAGTGCTCTAACCTCCTTTCATCTCTGTGGCTGCAGAAGCCCTCCACATAATCAGCACATGTGCGTGCATTGTAATTATTTGCCCAAAGGGCTCTTGGGGTGTTCAGACAAGTAGCTGATTCTCTGAGGCAGGTAGAGACAGTACCGATACACCCAAATATCTTCAGGACAAGCAGCTGCTGTGACAATCAATCAATCCTCTTAACCGAGTAAATCCACATCCAGAATCTCAAAATTCACATTTTTAGACAGGGTCAAGCTGTTGCATATGAGTTGGTTTGTTTTGGGAGAATTGATTCGTGTGCGTCTGTTCACGTCATATGTGTGTGTGGTATAAGTATGCTAGTATTTGACTGTATATACACAGGTGGGAGACCAGAGTGTTATCAGGTATAGTCTTCTAGAGTTTTCCACCTTATTGCCTTGGGACACAAAGACTCTGTTGTGAGTGACTTCCCAAGCCAACCAACCACAATCTTGGGGAGTTAAACTATGACCCCTTGCAAATGATCACTCACATGGGCTGACTGATTTCTCTGTCTCTGTCTCTGTCTGTCTGTCTGTCTGTCTCTCACTCTCTCTCTCTCTCTCACACACACACACACACACACACCTACATATATACATACACTCTAGCCCCTCCCCCAGGTCACCTTCAGCATTGTCAGGTTGTAGGAAGCAGGTAGATACTCAGGTTAGAGAGCTTGTATGTGTGCATGTGTGCTTGGCATGTATGTGCCTGGTGTGTGTGTGTGTGTGTGTGTGTGTGTGTGGTCTACATGCATGCCAGGGAAGACTACAGCAGAGCTCCATCTATGCAGCTGCAGACAGAAGTCGTCATCCCTGTTGGGTACAGGTAAGAGTGCCCACAACCCTCAAGAATCCCAATAAAGAGCTTGGTTCCCCAGAGTGAACTTGGGCAGGATCATGCTTCGGTTTTGTTGTTGTTGTTAAGACCTTGGAAGGAGAGGTGGACATTGCTTTACATCTTTTCCTGGGAAGAAATTTTAGCAACACTTGGCTTAGTCGGCCAGATACAACAAAACCGAAGATGAGTTTCGGAAGAGCGATGATGGTGTCCCTGCTACAAGGAATGAGACAAACAGCAGAAGGTTCAACAGTTACCTGAGGGCCAAGGAGTAAGGCTGTAATGGGGTAAAACCTCCTGGGCAGGGGATGAATGTGGGGCAATTCCCAGGAGAGCAGTCTTCTACCAAGAGGTACAAAATGACAGGCCTGATTGACAGGTAGCGTCTAGCCTAGGAAGGGGAGATGTCGTGAGGACTGTTGCAGGTCTGGAACTGACATTATAACCCCTCAGAGCAGCACAAGGAGGTATCCGAGGGCTCCCGTCCTGGCATATCCTTTCCCTGGAGAGAAAGGTATCCAGCCGAGGAGTCTGAAAAGAAAGCTGCCCATCCTGGGACTGGCTTCATCCTCTGCACGCGTCTTGCTCTATCACGGATATCTTGCTTTATCATGGATCTCTTCTGTGAACTGATCCTCAGGCTTTAACTTCCAGAGCTCATTAGTACAGAACTTGGCTTTCAGTCATTTTATTTTTTTCCTTTAGAAAATCAGAAAAAAAAAAAAAAAAAAAAAAAGGGGGGGCTGGTGAGATGGCTCAGTGGGTAAGAGCACCCGACTGCTCTTCCGAAGGTCTGAAGTTCAAATCCCAGCAACCACATGGTGGCTCACAACCACCCGTAATGAGATCTGATGCCCTCTTCTGGTGTATCTGAAGACAACTACAGTGTACTTACATATAATAAATAAATAAATCTTTAAAAAAAAAAAAAAAAAAAAAAAAAAAAAAGAAAATCAGGCTGGCTATGAATCTTGTTTTACTTGCCTTCAAGGAACCCAGACAGACCTCTTCTTCTTCCCTCACGTTAGAGACACTCCATGCTGGTCTAATTCACTCAGATCCTACTTCATACAGAGCCTGTCCCAACAAAGGGCTCAGCACAGCTGCTAAAGCTGCACCCCAGTCTGGAGGTCTCTCTGGGCCAGGTTGTCCCTAAGTGTCTGTGAACACTGACCTAGGAGGCACTGTGAACTGGGCATCGGACACTTCTTTCCTCATACCATGTCCCCTCAGAATGCCTGTCCCTCTTCTCTTGTCCTCCAATCCAACATCCGTGAGACCCCCGTTGGTGATGACCCAGTGTGTCTACTGGGTCACAAAAGCCTGATTCTCAGGGCTGGTAAGATGGTTCAGGGGGTAAAAGCACGGACTGCTCTTCCAAAGGTCCTGAGTTCAAATCCCAGCAACCACATGGTGGCTCACAACCACCCGTAATAAGATCTGACGCCCTCTTCTGGTGCTGTCTATAGACAGCTACAGTGTACTTATTTATAATAATAAGTCTTTGGGCTGGACAAGCAGGGGACTGAGCGAGCTGGCTGACCTGAGCAAGCAGAGGTCCTAAATTCAATTCCCAACAACCACATGAATTGGGAAGGACTTAGGCTGCAAATGATTCTTTAGGAAGTTGTTTTATTGCATTCCTCATTGCCGTGGGGCCTGGACCTGACTTTTAAAATTAAGATGGGATTCTCTGCATAAATATTTCTTGGAATTGTATGATTAGAATGTTCTGTTTGAAACTGTAATCTTTTCTGTACCAGAGACAGAAAACCCACTTGCCTCCCCTCCATGCCTGGAAGTGAATCAAGGGCTTAGACTAAGTTCCCAAATATCCAGGAAGCAGTGGAGTCGCTCTGAGTATGCAAACTGACAAGAGTGGGCTGTCGGGTGTGAAACACATGTTCCCAGCAAGAAGCAAACCAGACTTTCTGAAGGAGTTGACTGATTAGAACTTCCAAGCTTTTGGAAGGTTACATGTCCAGAGCCTGGACTTTCTTTAGTTCCCTAACAGTCATTCCTCATCCACCAGTGTCAGACTTAATGTTCTGTGACCTGCACAGAAAAGCCTTTTGGAATGTATTCACTTAACAAAACTGTGGTTTCGACCAGCCAAAGGGCTAAGAGGGCCATCAGACAGCACCTGAGGCCTTTCTCTGCTTTGCTGTAACTCCTTGTTAATGATTCTGAGACCAATGTGGAAGGAGCTTTGATTTATGACTTTGTTCCTTTGCTATAAAAACTTCATGAAGCCGCTACCACACTGGAACATGGACTCTGATCTGTGTTCCTAGGCCGCGCTCATTCACATCTGGCTCCAGAATAAACTCCCTTTAACCTGCTTTGAGGTGAGTTACGTTTTTGAGGTATGGACCAGACAGCGTAAAACATGGCTGCAGTTACAAGATTCATTCTCATTCTTGTGGTTTTTTTTTTTTTTTTTTCTTTTTATATCCCCGATCTTTTTTTTTTTTTTTTTTAATTTGCAGTGGGATAACATTATCTAGAAGGAGAATCCTAGGTGGCTTGGCTTGTTCCCAAACAGAATTCCCAAGGCTGAAGAAAAGAAGTGGGTTATACATCTTCCTGAAGGCCAGGCCACCAGAAAGCAGCTGTGGTTGTTAGGCAGAGGGAAACCCATTGCTGGCCCCGGCCTACTTTCTGTTTCATACTCTCCTCTCCGGCCACCTGCCCACACTATGATGGCAGAGCTCTGCGGTTAAAATAGAGCTCCTGTAGCCTGTTAAGCCAGACCAAAGTTCATCCTGGGAACCAATGAGTTTACTCGTCACTTACAGATGGATGGTGACCCTAAAGCAGTACACATAGGAAGATCAGCACCCAGCATGGACAATGACTCCCTCATGGCCGTGTGCTGTAAATATTATCTTGGGGGATTTTACTCTACTTAGACCATACGGTTCCCAAATAAAAGACACAAATCTTTTAAGGCATTAGAGCTGGACAGGTATCAAGCCTCTGTGTTTGTCTATTCCCACTATTACCTGCCATGTTACACCTGGACTGTTCTCATGGCCATGTGCGCCAACCTCATGGCAATTCTTTCTCCCCAAGCCCTGGAGACCTGAGGCCCCACCCATCTTCCTTCTGCCTAGCTACAGGCTATAGGCATCTTTATTAACCAATTTTGGATAACTTGCGGGGCCAGGTTTACACAACAAAAGCTGGTATATGTAAGGATCTGCTCATCTTGGAGCAACCAGATCTTGGGGTACAGAATTTAGCATCTGAATACAAGCAGCACCCGACCAAACGCTACCACTGTATAGATGGGACCCCTCTTCCCTTTGTTCAGCTCTCCCCATTTAGACACTCTTAGCCTCGACAGAAACCTGGAGACCATGTGACCATGGAGGCCACATGCAGTTAGGGCAGAATTGCATGCTGCTGGCTGAGATGAACAGCTGGATACTAAGGAATATCAACATAAGCTGAGCTATGGTGACCTTTTGTAAGCAGGCACAGTTGAACTCTTGAAGATGGTGTGTGTCTATTTGGCTCAGAGAACTGTCTCCACTCCACCTCTCATCTACTAGCCTAGGCCCGGTGCCTACTGTATCACTTATCTGATGAATAACTGAGCACACAAGTTCTGACAGGTACTACACAGACCTTGCCAGCCAATAGTATCTGAGCCATCACTGAACTGAAATCACACAAATGGTTAAAGTCTATCTATTCTTTTTTTTTTTTTTTTTTTGGTTTTTTGAGGCAGGGTTTCTCTGTATAACCCTGGCTGTCCTGGAACTCACTTTGTAGACCAGGCTGGCCTTGAACTCAGAAATCTGCCTGCCTCTGCCTCCCGAGTGCTGGGATTAAAGGCGTGTGCCACCACGCCTGGCTCCTATCTATTCTCTTTGCCTCTTTCTTCCTCACTTTCTGTGGGAACAGGGTTCAAACTCACGGGCTTCCATATGCTAGGCTCCCCCACCCCCATATCTATTTCCAATTAGCAGAAGCCAGAAAAGAAATACAAAGTTTATTTCTAAAACTTTAAGTTAGCAACTAGAGAGGAGTCTTGCTTAGCTTGATCTTTTCTTCTATGTTCGAAAAGTATCTCATCTTTGTCAGGAGTTCCTTGGCTTTTTCAAAGTCACCTGAAACACACAAAGAGATAATGAGACCAGGAAGCAGCCAGTACATCCCAGCTCTGGCATCCGAGGCTGCCAGATCTGAGGGCCCAAAGGCTGTGGCTTCGCTTGAAGGTGAGCGTGCTCTACAGCAACATTTGCCAATGTCTAGATATATTTTTGGCTGCCATAAGCAGGGAAGTAGAAGTGAGACCTACTGGGTGAAAGGCAGGGACGATGTGAAAGATCTTAGCCTCCCTCAGAAAAAAAAAAACAAAACATCATTTCACTAATGTCAGTCAGGTTGAGAAACTCCAACCTAGACAAACACTACACAATGTTAAAGCTAAAGTCAGCCGGGCATAGTGGCGCACACCTTTAATCCCAGCACTCGGGAGGCAGAGGCAGGTGGATTTCTGAGTTCGAGGTCAGACTGGTCTACAAAGTGAGTTCCAGGACAGCCAGAGCTATACAAACCCTGTCTCAAAAAACCAAAAAAAAAAAAAAAAAAAAAAAAAAAAAAAAAAAAGCTAAAGTCAAGGTCTTTTGTAGCCAACCCTGAGAATATTAAATATTAAAAAAGATCAATAATTAAGAGGGTTGGGGAGATGGCTTGGTGTAATGTGCTTGCCACTTAAGCATGAGAGTGCTTGCTGTACATGAAAGCACACTTGGGAACCAGAGGCAGGTGGAGCTCTTAGTTCAAGGCCTGTCTGGTCTACGAAGTGAGTTCCAGGACAGCCAGGGCTACACAGAGAAACCCTGTCTTTTTAAAATCCAACCAACCAAACAAAAAAAAAAATAAACCAGTATATAGAAAATCTAGAGAACCCACCAATAAGTTTGCTTAGAGGATATAAGTTATACGGAAGCAAACTTTAGCTGGTCTCCTATACCAGACCACAGTTAAGGTGGTAGCTCACATTTTTAATCCCAGGACCCAGGAGACAGAGGCAGCAGCCAGGTATACATAAAGTCAGCCAGGGCTATAGATAGAAACCCTATCTAAAGAACCAAAGAAACAAATACCACCACCACCACCAGCACCAGCACCACCAAAGTCCAAACCAAGCCCCCATGTGCCCTGTCCCCTTTGTCCCCTTTTCTGTATCCTTTGTTGCTTCCTGGTCACTCTTCCCCACTGCTGCCCACGTTTTCTTTTCATAAAAGACAATTCATTAGAAATGTGAAGCCGGGCCGGGAGTGGTGGTGCATGCCTTTAATCCCAGCACTTGGGAGGCAGAGGCAGGCAAATTTCTAAATTCAAGGCCAGCCTGGTCTACAGAGTGAGTTCCAGGACAGCCAGGGCTATACAGAGAAACCCTGTCTTGAAAAACCAAAAAAAAAAAAAAAAAAAGAAATGTGAAGTTATTTAATATTTACTGAACAGAAGGTATTTCTATAACTTTCCACCCCCCGAGGAAAAGTCTCAGTGATGATTGAAAACTTGTACCTCCAGTTCCAGGCACTCCAGGGCACCAGGCACACATGCAGTACACATACATGCATGTAGGCAAAACACTCGTAGACATAAATAAAAATAATTAAACAAAGAAAAGAAATAAAATTAATAAGTCTAAAAGGCCCAGTGTGTAAGGCACACACTTGCTGCCGAGTATGACAACCCGGGGGGACTTCATGGTGGACGAAGAGAGCTGACTGTTGCAAGTTGTCCTCTAATCTCCTCGTGATGCCCGCACACCCGCACACCACACACTAAATCAGTGTAAGTTAGAAAAGACATGGAATACCTTGTTCAAAAGCGCTGTTTATATTGTCAGTAAATTCTTTCTGTTTAGCTGAAAGAGAAAAATAAATGTTTTAATTTTCCTATCTAAATAAACTTACAAAGCCTACAATTGTAATTAATAGACTTGTTATATATGAAGACGGTACTTTGTGACCATGCTGCTCTATACAGAGTTAGGACCTGGGTTCAAGGTTTTATGAACTTTGCCTTTCTGTAGTGCTGAGGGCTGTACCAAGGCCCTAGGCATACTGTGCAGTCTCTACCATGGAGTTACACTCTCAGTCCTTGCATCCTTTTGACACAGGGCTTCGCTGTCTGTGTTGGCTAGGCTGGTCTTGAACTCACTATTCTCCTGCCTCTCTTGTGACCGGTTAGCTTCATGCCTGTCTAGCAGCTATTGTTGAATGCAGCACTGACAGGCCCTGTATACATTTTCACCCATGCAAGAAGCGGGGTGAAGGAAGAGAGCTACAGTCTGGATAAATCTCCCTCAAAGATCCTAATGTTGAAAGCTTGGCTGGTGACCTGAGTTGCCAAAAGTTGAGGTGGAGCCTAGTGGGAGGGGCTTAGGATATGAGAGGCAGGTCCTGGAGAGGAATCCTGGGATAAAGACTCTGTTGTTTCTCTCCTGCCACATTCCCAGGAGCAACTGGAACCACCATGGACGGAACCCCTAAAACTGTGAGTCAAGAAAAAGCTTTTCTCTTGTTTTCCAGGAATTTCTTAACTTGAGGGAAAGAGAAGGAACACAGGTGTCAAGTGTGAGCTTTGCCTTTCTTGCAGTCTTCCATATGTTAACAATCCACAGTCATGGCATTTATTTCATTCATTACCAAGTGTTTAGGAAACCACTCATAACATATACAGCCAACCAGGAAAACGAAAACATTTTCATTACATATCGTAGAAGAGAAAGCACCAAGAGCAATACAGGTATGGAGAAATCACCCTTCTATGGTTGCTCATTATAAAGTGAGGATTTTGCAAATATGCAAAAATGACAGCTAGGCAGTAGTGGCCCATGCCTTTAATCCCAGCACTTGGGAGGCAGAGGCAGGCTGATTTCTGAGTTCGAGGCCAGCCTGGTCTACAAGAGTGAGTTCCAGGACAGCCAGGGCTACACAGAGAAACCCTGTCCAAAGTTCCAAAGACGCAACTATCACTGCTTATTTTTCTCTTCTAACATTTATAGCCGGTAAAGATCATCCTTGTGTTGCCTAATTTTATGTCAACTTGATGCAAGTTTGAGTCATCTGAGAGGAGGAAACCTTCACTGGGCTATAGGTAAGCCTGCAGAGCATTTTCTTTTTAAGAATGATCTATGTGTATTGGTGTCTTACCTGCCTGTATGTATGTCTGTGGGAGGTGTCAGCTCCCTGGAGCTAGAGTTACAGACAGTTGTGAGTTGCCGTGTGGTTGCTGGGAACTGAACCCAAATGTTCTGGAAGAGCTGCCAGTGCTCGTAAGTGCTGAGCCATCTCTCCAGCCCCAGAGTATTTCCTTCCTTCCTGCCTTCCTGCCTTCCTTCCTTCCTTCATTTCTTTTTTGAGTATTTTCTTATTTAATAATTGATGGGGAGGGCACAGCCCATTGTGGATGGCATCCCTAGGCAGGTGGGTCTAGGCAGACATCTCCAAGCTGAGCAAGCCAGTAAGCAGCATTTCCACATGGCTCCTACCCTGACATCCCTCAGTGATTGACTGTTACTGGAAAATCTGAGTGTAAATATTTATTTCAATAAACCATCCTCAACCGGGCATGGAGGCTCACGCCTTTAATCCCAGCACTGGGGAGGCAGAGGTAGGCAGATTTCTGAGTTCGAGGCCAGCCTGGTCTACAAAGTGAGTTCCAGGACAGCCAAGGCTACACAGAGAAACCTTGTCTGGAAAAATCAAAACAAACAAACAAACAAACAAACAAAAAAACCCCATCCTCTCCAAGTTGCTTTAGATCATGGTGTTTTATCACAGCAATAGAAACCATAACTATGACAACCCTCAGCTGTGAGAGGGTCTCATTCAGTTAGCTAAGGGCATTATGTGCAAAAAAATGGGGAAAGGACTTCTGCTTGAATGACAGCAGGACACAGTTACACCTTTAACCGCAGCACTGAGGGAGGCGGGAGAATCAGTTTAAAGTCATTCTTAGTTCCAGTAGTGGGTTTAAAGCCACCCTAGGTTACACAAGACTGTTCAGGACATACACAAAAAACAACAAACCCAGTAAAATAAAGTGCTCAGTGGTCGAGCACTTACCCAACAGATTTAGGTTCCTTCTCTGTGTAGCCCTGGCTGTCCTGGAACTCACTCTGTAGACCAGGCTGGCCTCGAACTCAGAAATCTGCCTGCCTCTGCCTCCCAAGTGTTGGTATTAAAGGTGTGCACCACCACACCCGGCTAGATTTAGATTCCTAACAGAAGAAAAATATTTAAGACTGTGATATAAAAATCCAACCTAAGTGGGTGGAGATGGTACATACCTTTAATTTCAACAACCAGGAGACAGAGACGGGTGGATGCCTGAGTTTCAAGCTAGCCTGGTCTACAGAGCAAGTTCCAGGACAGCCAGGGCTACACAGAGAAACCCTGTCAAAAAAACCAAAAAAACCCAAAAAACCCCAAAAAAACAAACAAACCAATCCAACCTAAGCTTTTGGCCCACTGTTCTGTTCTACAATGTGTGTGTGTGTGTGTGTGTGTGTGTGTGTGTGTGTGTGTGTGTGTATGCAAGTATTGTGTAGGTCAGAAGTCATTTGTGTGTTACTCCTCAGGCAACACCCAACTTTTATTTTATTTTTAAAATGACATTAATTACTTAGAGTGAGAGAGTACTTGGTTGGGTGTGTGTGGGTGTTTGTGTGTTGTGTGTGCCCCAGCAGCTGTGTGGAAGTCAGAGACAGCATGTGGAATTGTGGGGATTGAACTCAAGTTCTCCTGGTTGTGCACCACGCACACATGTACACAAACACCTTATGACCCCAGGCCTTGCCCTGTAGCAGCTCTGTGTGTCAGTCTCCACCTTTGGGCCAGTTCTGTGAAATAACTAACTAGACCTATATCCCCTGCAGGCTTTCTAGTGACCCTTGACTGATACACCATGGAATGAAATGGAAACTGAACAGGCTGGGTCAGAAGGTCAGGGTTTAGGCGATTGCTCTGCTGCAGATCTGTGTGATCCTGGGGCATTTTTACTAACTTCTACCAACTAGCGGGGTCATTTTCATCCCCAGAAATAACGACAGCATGTAAATAGCATGCTAGATAGAAGCAACTGTTGCAATACTTGGAGTATGATTACATTATTTTTTTTTATTTTGTTTTTTCCGAGACAGGGTTTCTCTGTATAGCCTTGGCTGTCCTGGTTGATTACACTCTTGCTTAAAGCTATCTTCCAAAGTCAGTTCTTGCATGACAATTAAGGCCAAGAAGTGATTTTCTTCCTTCCTTCCTTTTTTTTTTTTAAAGACTTATTTATTTTATGTTTATGAGTACACTGTTACTCTGTTCAGACACACCAGAAGAGAGCATCGGATCCCATTACAGATGGTTCTGAGTTACCCTGTAGTTGCTGGGAATTGAACTCAGGACCTCTGGAAGAGTTCTTAACCGCTGAGCCATCTCTTTACCCCCCCAGCAAGTGTTTTCCTTCTCATTTCCCCTCTAATGTGGCCGTGTCCTCCTTGGGGAAATTAAGCATATTTATTATCATTTTTCCCTTTACCTCTGACAGTGGCTTCTATCTCTTCCATGGCGGCCTCACTTTGGGCGTCTGCGAGTCTTTCATTGATTTCCATGATTTCCACAAGGAACTGACTGTCTGCTTTGTAATCTGTCCCTTCAGGAATTTCTATTCCCTGGAGCTTTAGCTATTGGGGAGGAGCACAAAGAAAAGGAGTTTGGTTAGGAAACATTCAGTGTTAAGTAAATACTGCTCACTCCTTCAGAGTACACGGCACTCCTGGGGGAAGCCTTGAGTGTCAGGTGAAATGGAGCCCAGAGCCTAGTACATGCTAAATAAGCACTGTGTCCCTTCAGAAACTTGAGCTGTCCTAGTAACAGTGAGTGCTGGTATAGGACCTCACTCTGCTGAATGTACCATCAAAGCGATGGTTGGTACCTCACACATCTCAGATGTTAAGTGAGTCTTTATAAACTTTCCCTCCAGTTCTAAAATCGCCTAGATGTCCTTACAAAAAGACTCCCAAGTACTCTTTTTTTCTTTTTTCCTTTTTTTTAGTTTTTCTTTTTCTTTTCTTTCCTTTTTTTTTTTTTTTTTTTTTTTTTTTTTTCCGAGACAGGGTTTCTCTGTATAGCCGTGGCTGGCCTCGAACTCAGAAATCTGCCTGCCTCTGCCTCCCAAGTGCTGGGATTAAAGGCAGGCGCCACTATGCCCAGCCCAAGTACTCTTATCAAATTCATTGAAAATAGTTAAAGCAATAGTTAAAGCACTACAATCAGGGGTGACATTAGGATATGCAAAAGGATCCAGGTCTGGCTTGGTGTGGGGCTGCATCCCAAGTTACTCAGGAGGCTGAGGCAGGAAGATCACATGTCAATTCCAGCCTGGGCAGCTGAGTGAGACTGGTTCAAAAAGTAACAAGGCAGCTGGGGATATAGTTGAGTGGATTCAAAACCTAGTACCATCAAAGCGAACAAGCAAACAAATGGAAGCAAGCAAATGAAAGAAAATCCAGTAATCATCAAGCAGGGGCCATAGCTCAGTTCAGAGTGCTTCCTTAGCACAAGGCACTAGGTTCAATACCCAGTACTGAAGGAAAAGAAAAATTAGGAACGAGCTGGATGTGGGTGTGGTGAAGCAAGAGAATTAATAACCTGGAGCCAGCCTGGGCTACAACCAGTGATGTTTTCTTTCAAAGGAAAATACAAACAAACAAGATGGATTTACAAAGAACACTGATTATTCTTGCATAAAAATTTAAAATTTTTTTTCTTTCTTTCCTTTCCTTTTCCCATCATTTGCTTCCTGGACCAGGCTAGGTCTCATACAGAGGAGTCCCAGACAGATGGGTTGGGAAATCACCTTACAAGATATAGTCCTCTGGTCAGGGGAGCCTGAAGAGTCTTATAGGCATCATTCACCAGGGTGGAGTGCTTGTCAGAGAAGTGTTTTTCAGTCTGTTCACAGAAGTAAAAACAGTTTTATCATTACAAGAGCTGGTCAAGCTGGCGTGTGTTCCGTTATCTGGGAAGCCAGATAAAAGCTGGGAGGAAATGACAGCTCTGGGGCCTGGCTGTCTAGGGGCAGGCTGCCACAGGGTGGAGCTAGCAGCCCAACTCTTTCCCAGAGCAACAGAGCTACCCACCCAGTTGTGCCCATACATGGGGACTATTGGGGGGAGGGTCAGTAAATACCTGAGACTTTTGGCTGAAGAAATCTGGGTGGACAAGCCGCTGCAGTTGCTGGTACCTGTGCTGAAGTTTCGTAACGTCCACCCTGAAGGAGCGGTTGCTGGAAGAAAACCAGATATCATTCATAGTTCCAGCCATTTACTACAGTCTGGTTCTGCTCTCGGGGAGGATGCAATAAACGCGTAAACAAAGGTTATTTTTAAGACCTGGTAGCTGCAATGAAGGGAAACAGAACAGGTTCGGAAGAGGTGGTATAGGTATGACATCAGAGAGGAGACCCAAAGGAGCGAAGATCAGAAAGGGACATGAGCGGAGAGACGACACTGACCTGGCTGGAAGGTCGATAGCTTGACGCATTAAGGGAGGTTAGTGTAATGCATGGTAAACTCTTGGTGACTGAGGGTCTCTATAGGTTGGGCAAGAACTTTAGTGTCAAGCCACTCCCTACTGCCAGGCCTCTTTTTATTTTTTATAAAAAAAGATGGATTAATTTATTTAATCTATGTGAGTACACTCTTGATCTCTTCAGACATACCAGAAGAAGGCATCAGATCCCATCACGGGTGGTTGTGAGCCACCATGCGGTTGCTGGGAGTTGAACTCAGGACCTCTGGAAGAGCAGCCAGTGCTCTTAACCACTGAGCCATCTCTCCAGCCCCTTTTTACTTTTTTATTTTCTAAAAGATTTATTTATTTATTATATGTTAGTACACTGTAGCTGTCTTCAGACACCCCAGAAGAGGGTGTCAGATGTCATTAAGGATGGTTTGTGAGCCATCATGTGGTTGCTGGGATTTGAACTCAGGACCTTCGGAAGAGCAGTCAGTGCTCTTAACCGCTGAGCCATCTCTCCTGCCCCACTTTTTTATTTTCTTATTGGTTATTTTCTTTATTTACATTTCAAATGTTTTACTTTTTGAGACAGAGTTTCTTGTTCTGTTTTTTGTTTTTTTTTGTTTGTTTGTTTTTGAGACAGGGTTTCTCTGTATAGTCCTGGCTGTCCTGGAACTCACTTTGTAGACCAGGCTGGCCTTGAACTCAGAAATCCATCTGCCTCTGCCTCCCAAGGCGTGGGCCACCAACATCACCCTCAAGACAACACTTTAGCCTTCTTTATAGGTGGGCTAACAGGTATGTCATTGGGTCTAGAGCCTTGGCATTACAAAATTTGGGTGTGGGAGAGGGAGAGGGGGAGGGGGAGGGGGAGGGGAAGGGGGAGGGGGGAGAGAGAGAGAGAGAGAGAGAGAGAGAGAGAGAGAAATAGAGCTAGAAATACCTTATAGACTCCAAACTTGCTATATAGCCAAGTTTAGCAACTTAAAAAAGAAATCCTGGGTGTTACTCAATTGCCCAGGGCTGAAAATTTTGCTCCTCCTCCTTTAGCTTCCTGAGTAGTTGGAATTACAGATAGAGACTACTATACAGAGCCTTTGATAACTAGAAGCAGGTATTCTTTATTTATTTTTGTTTTTTTAGAGAAAGGGTTTCTCTGTGTAGCCCTGGCTGTCCTGGAACTCACTCTGTAGACCAGGCTGGCCTTGAATTCAGAAATCCGCCTGCCCCTGCCTCCCATGTGCTGGGATTAAAGGTGTGCGTCACCACTGCTCAGCTTTTTTTTTTTTTTTTTTTTTTATTCTTTTAAAGCATAGTCCTGGGATTTGAACCCAAACCTTGGCTAATACAAGGATGTGTTTTATCACCACTATGAAGTAAGGATTCAGCACTCCTTTCTTTCCAGGGAGTGATTCCAACTGAGTCTGTGCAGTCTGCTACTGTGCAGCCCTGACTGTAGGATGCAAACTGGACTCTGTATCTTTTTGCTTTTGTCTGGAGGTTGGGATCATAGTTGAGTACAGCCACAGCGGGCCCTCCCATTTTAATCTTTAGTTCAACTCTGCGCACACTTCGGTACCTCTCCAATCTCTGAGACAGGGGAGGAAAAAGGCAGAGTGGAGGGGCTGGAGAGATGGCTCAGTGGTTAAGAGCACAGACTGCTCTTCCAGAGGTCCTGAGTTCAATTCCCAGCAACCACATGGTGACTCACAGCTATCCGTAATGAGATCTGATGCCCTCTTCGGGTGTGTCTGAAGACAGCTACAGTGTACTTACATACAATCAATAAGTCTTAAAAAAAGAGAAAAGGCAGGGGGGGGGGGACAAAGTACAGAGAACACTTCTTGGTGTCTCTCCCTCAAATTCTCAGCCTGAATTAAATTTTTGTTTTCTTGAGACAGGGTCTCACTGCTTAGCCTATGTTGGGTTCCCACTTTTGACCCTTTTCCTTCAGCCTACTGAACACTGGGATTTTAGACATAGGCTACTACACTAGGTTTGTTTTGTTCTTAATTGCTTTCGGTTTTTGAGACCTAGTCTCATGTAGCCCAGAGTCTCATCAAACGTACAGGCTCAGCTGTACCCTCTGAGTGCTGGACTCACAGGCATAACACCAACACACCTGGCTTGTTTTGTATTTATTTTCTCCGTTAAATAAATAATTTATTTGCGATGAGATGTTCCCTATTTGTGTGGTTGGCCTCCAAGTGGGGTATCATCTCCTACGGTTGTCTAGCATGCTTTTAATCCTGGCATTGGTGAGGCAGAGGGGGTTGGTGGAATTCCAGGCAGGCCAGGCGAGACTTCAAGGTGAGGCTAAATTAAAAAACAAACAAACAAACAAACAAAAACCTCTCCCAGTTCCTGTAAGTTTGGCCAATGGATTTTCCAGAAGTCTCAGCCCTCAAACCTCCCTATACCGTAAACTTGTCCGTTTCTGTTTGTTGATGTTTAAAAACAAGGTCCTTGTAGCTACTGCTAGTCTTGAATTCCTGAACCTGTGTTTTCCACTTTACAAGTGCTTAGATCACAGACAGGCATCTGCAACTTCACTCCTGTTTGACCCCCGCCTCCACCCTTATCTTCTCTCCAGTCTGTAACTTTATTTCCTCTCCGTCTCAGGAAAACTCCTAAAATCTCACTAGGTACTACTTATACCTATGGCCTACACTTATCCATCTTTGTAGTTGTTTTGAATCAGTCTCGGCAAATTGCCTAAGATGGCTTTGAACTGTGGTCCTCAGCCTCAGACCCCCCCAAGCTGGCTGGAAATTACAGCCCCGCAGACG
Source organism: Mus musculus (assembly GCF_000001635.26). Classification (NCBI taxonomy): domain Eukaryota; kingdom Metazoa; phylum Chordata; class Mammalia; order Rodentia; family Muridae; genus Mus; species Mus musculus. Next base: position 110,839,426 of record NC_000071.6, read on the forward strand.
CGGCCCCAAGCCTAGATCGCTCGGGTTACGAAGCCCGAGCTGCTTTCCCGTCACGACGCGCCGCCCGTACCAGTTCATGAGGCTGAAGTAGTCACGAGTGGGGTCAGGAGGCTGCAGAGCGCGGCAGTGTGAGCAGAAGAACTCATCCCCACACCCGACTTCCCTTGCGTGACCGCAGTTCCAGCACTGCGGTGCAATGCTCTTCCCCGCGGCGGCATTGCTGCCCAAAAGTCTCCTTCCCAGGAACCCTGCCAGCCGCACCTCCCACACACCCAGCAGGGCACGGGCTCCGCATCCCCACATTGGGACGGCCGCTCGCTGACCTAGGTAGCAAGACCCGAGGGAAAGGAGGAAAGACCGTCTCGCTGCTGATTGGTTAAGGGAGTCGAGGAGGCGGGATTAGCCGCGGGAAACCAAGACGTCGAGTCCCGTTCTGCATGTTAAACTACAACTCCCAGCAAGCCTTGAGACTAATCGCGGCAGTCATCTTCGGGCTTTCTTACTGGTCCTGCCGGGGAGGAAGGCTTTTTGATTGGTTGAGGGTGGAGTTTGTATCCGTAGGTTTAGCGCCACTCCACTGGCGGAGGCTGTGCAGTGTTTGCGGCTCCTGGTGGTCTCACGCGGTGAGTCATAAGTGGGAAACTTTAAGTGTTTGAGGAGTCGAATACCGTTCTCATGCTTCTTGTGCAAATGGGCCCTCTGCAGCTTCCGCTTTGTCTGCTTTCTTGTGCGAGCGAGGGGGCGCTGTGCATAGTCAATTCTTCCTTTTTATCTGCCCTTGGGGCGCGCGGGGGGGAAGCGGGGGGGAAGTTCACTTTCCTTGTTCCTTGTGAGCTGAAACAGGTCTGGGCACATAGGAAGGCACAACGCCGGGCTGTTCGTTGCCAGAGCGAAGTAGTTTTCATAACGAACATTATAAATGTTCATGCCAGCCCCTAGATGGCTTTCCCCAAATACCTACTGAGAACCCGATCTTCGCTGCTAGGCTCTGCAGGAACTGAAGAGGGTACGTCTGCATACTCAGCATACGTGAGGGGTAGGATGGCAAGGAATGGATAGGAGACAACCAAGCCATTCTCAGCTTCTGTACATGAAGGAAGATGGTGTAATGCTTTGTAAGTGGCCTCTGGAATTCTATTCATAATCCTGGGATTTTGCTATGGTCACTTTTTTTTCTCCCCACTCATGAATGGGCCTGTCTTTCATTTTGAGGTGGTCATAATGTGCCCGTTCCTTTAAATTTCTTTATGTATTTTTTTTAATCACGTGTCTAAGTCTGTGCAGTGCGCACGGGGGCCAATAGAGGGCATTGTATCACCAAGAGCTGGAATTACAGGTGTTTGTGATCTTTTGGATGTGGGTGCTGGGAACTGTACTCTTGACTCCTTAACTGTCTTCATTTTGTATGTTTGACAATACTGGGAGTGGGATCCAGTACTTTGCTTCTGTTGGAGAAGTGATGAACCATCTACCATTGAGTTATAGCAGCCACATGACTAATTTTGGGTAGAGATTTACTTTACTTTTAATTATGTTATCTGTGTGGGAAAGTGCAAGTGTGAGCTCTGGTGATTGCAGAGGCCAAGATCCACTACAGAGCCACTGACTTTGGAGTTATAGGAAACCTCGAGCTGCCAGATTTGGTGCTGAGAACGTAGGGAAACTTGGGTTCTGCAAGAATAGTATGTGCACTTTCCTGCCGAGTCCTCTCCTGCTCCCTCCCCTTCTCCACTCTCGAATCCAGAGCCTTGTTCCTTATTGTTGGACTCTTGTTTTCGAGGTCGGATATGAAGAGTCATCATCAGTCCCACAGCAGCACCTCCTCGAAGGCTCATGACAGTGCTTCCTGTTCACAGTCCCAGGGTGGCTTCAGCCAGCCCCAAGGCACTCCTTCTCAGTTGCACGAGCTCTCACAGTATCAGGGTTCGTCCAGCTCCTCTACCGGCACAGTGCCGTCCTCCAGCCAGTCCTCGCACTCCAGTTCTGGGACTCTGAGCTCGCTGGAGACAGTGTCTACCCAGGAACTCTGTTCTATTCCTGAGGACCAAGAACCTGAAGAACCTGGTCCTGCCCCTTGGGCTCGGCTATGGGCTCTTCAGGATGGATTCTCCAATCTAGGTAAGGCACTTTGTTATATGATATAGTGTGTGTTCAGAGAAACAGTTAAAGAAGGTGGTTAGGAAAAAAAAAAAGAAGGTGGTTAGGTTGTTGCAGCAGAAGTCTCAGGGCCCCTGTGGTAGAGTTTATCTCCTCCTGGTGGCCCTGTTCATACTGAAGATCAGATTTAGGCCTTACACATAGTAGAGAGCTCTTACATTGAACTACATCCAAGGTCCTATCCCTGGCTACCTTATTTTTATTTTTAAATAGAATCTTGCTAAATTTCATAGGCTAGCCTCAAATTTTTCTTTTTTCTTCAGAAAAAAGATTCTATTGTAGCCTGAGTTAGCCTTGAACTCACTATGTAGCTCAGCCTGGCTGTGAACTTTTGATCTTCCTGCCTCTACTTCCTAAGTGCTGGGTTTATAGGCACACATTTTTATCAGGCTCTACTAGTTTGTTTGTGAGACAAGGAATTCTGCAGCCCAGGTGGGCTTGGAACTCACAGTGTAGTTCCTTGGGGCCTTGAACTTGCATTGATCTTGTCTCAGTTGGGATTACACATATCGACCATATGTGGTTCAAATTTATTCATTTGAATGTGGAGACCTAGCTCATTCTGAGACAGTTTTGAAAGATACTTGTATTAGTCAGGGTTCTCTAGAGGAACAGAACTGATAGAATGAGTATGTATGTATGTATATATAGGGACTAATTAGAGTGGCTTACATGCTATGGTCCAGCTAATTCAACAATGGCTACCCAGGGGAGGTGTAAGAATCCAGTAAGAATCCAGGCAGGATGTCTTAGTTGGTCTTTAGTATACATTACTATCTTGTAGAAGTATGCTCTAGGGGGTTGGAGAGATGGCTCAGTGGTTAAGAGCACTGACTGCTCTTCCAAAGGTCCTGAGTTCAAATCCCAGCAACCATGGTGGCTTGCAACCATCTGTAATGAGATCTGACACCCTCTTTTGGGGTATCTGAAGACAACTACCATGTATTTACATATAATAAATTAAAAAAAAAGTATGCTCACTAGTGCTCAGTGAAGGAATGAACTTGCCAGTAAGAGCGAGATCAAACTGGCAAAGCTTCCTTTTTTCATGCCCATTATATAGGCTGCCAGCAGAAGGTGTGGTCCAGCTTAAAGGTGGATCTTCCCACCTCAAGAGATCTGGATTAGCCCAGATGTGGTAGTAAAAGGAAGCAGAGGCAAAGTGAGCTCTGAGTTTGAGGGTAGCCTGGGAGTTCCAGGATTGCTAGGGCTACACAGAGGGACTCTGTCTCAGAAAAACAAAACAAAACAAAACAAAAAAACCCCCAAACTAGGGGACAGGATCTATTAAATTGGTTACATGATATGGCCTGAATCATCCATTCGTAGTTCTCTTCATGATGGAGAGAGTTAAGACTTAGGAGCTACTCAGTCCACAAGACTAGATGTCTCAGCCAGGAGTGCCAGTTTGGCACTGACAGCCTGGAGGATTCCTAGAGAGCGAGCTGATCTTCACTTTGTATTGGAAAGAAGCAGCGAAGGGCAGTAGCAGAAATCATGGCATAGAAGCACTTGCCAGCAAGAAGCGAAGGCAAGCAAGCAACACTTTTTCCCTTGGACCTCCCTGTCTTGGCTTGTAGGAGGTGACACACACTCTGTTGTAAAGTCTCTTCCCTTCAGTTCATACTTCACAGGTCCACCCAGAGGGCTGTCTCTTAGTTGTTTTCAGATTCAGTCTGGTTGACAGTCAAGGTTAACCATCAGTTATTTTTCCATGTCCCCAGGCTGGCTCACCATGTTCTCATCTCATCTCCTGAATGCAAAGGTTATAGATGAGGTAGTGTACCCTGTTGTATATAGTTTCTACTACCCTGCTTTAAGCGCCGGGTGGACCTTGCTACCAGTCACCATCCTGGATCCACAGATGAAAGTCAGACAGATCCCCTGACCCCCCACATGTACACACAAACACACACCAGCTTATTTTTAATATGCTTTTTAGCTCAATGGCTTCTTTTTTTTAATTAGATATTTTCTTTATTTACATTTCAAATGTTATCCCCTTTCCTAGTTTCCCTTCCAAAAACCCCCATCCTCTCCCCCCTTCGACTGTTCCCCAGCCCTCCCACACCCACTTCCTGGCCTAGGCATTCTCCTATACTGGGGCATAGAACCTTCACAAGACTAAGGGCCTCTCTTCCCATCGATGACCAGCTAGGCCATCCTCAGCTACATATGTAGCTAGAGCCTTGAGTCTCTCTGTGTGTTTTCTTTTTTTTTTTTTTTTTTTTTTTTTTGGTTTTTAGAAATCCGCCTGCCTCTGCCTCCCAAGTGCTGGGATTCAAGGTGTGCGCCACCACGCCTAGCCCGTGTATTTTCTTTGATTGGTGGTTTAGTCCCAGGGAGCTCTGGAGGTACTGGTTAGTTTATATTGTTGTCCCTCCTAGAGGGCTGCAAACCCCTTCAGCTCCTTGGGTCCTTTCTCTAGCTCCTTCATTGGGGACCCTTTGCTCCATCTAATGGATGACTGTGAGTATCCTCTTCTGTATTTGCCAGGCACTGGCAGAGCCTCTCAGGAGACAGCTATATCAGTCTCCTGTCAGCAAGCTCTTGTTGCTTATTTTATTTTAGTTTTGTTTTGTATTATGATACTTATCTACCTGCTGTGTTGATAAGGCTGTCTGCGAGCCCCTGAACCTCCTGCCTCTACCCCTTTAATAGTACAGCTGACTGTTTATTTAGAGCACAGAGCCTTAGTTTTTAGCCTGGCACAGTTTAGAACTCACTAAGTAGACTGTTCTAGCCTTGAACTCAGAGCGGTTCTGTCTTGGGCTCCTGAATGCTGGGTTATAGGTGTGGACTGCTTTTTAATCACGTCTGAATCTCCATTTATAGGAGTTGTTGGTTTGTATCTTTCTTGTGTTGTCTTTGTCTTTGTTACTAAGGTTTAACTGCCATCAGAATGAATTGAAAAGGTTCCTTTTTTTCTTCTTTGCCTTTTCTCCTCTTTCCTTCTTTCTTTGATTTCTGTTCTTAAAGCCAGTTCTCTTGTCTTCATTTCTTTTTGTTTTCTTGAGTGTTTCATGGAGCCTATCCTGACCTCAAACTGTGTATGTAGCCAAGGATGACCTTGAACTTCTAGTCCTTCTGCTAGTACCTTCATGCTGAGGTTACTGGCGTGCACCACCATGCCTGGCTGTGGATCACACCACATACCCCCACCTCCGCCCTTTTTTTTTTTTTTTTTTTGGAGACCGTCTATCTGTACAACCGTGGTTGTCCTGGAACTCACTGTACACACCAGGCTGGCCTTGAATTCACAGAGATCCACATGCCTCTGCCTCCCAGTGCTGGGATTAAAGGTTTATGCCACCACTAACCTGCCTGGAGCTACACTGTTGAGTAAGATAGTCACAGCGGTCCTCGTGGACTTCATGTTCTGAGGGGGGAAGTCAGGAAGAAGGTTTACAGAGAAGTGTAATAAGGGTTCATCTTTGTAGAGTAACTGAGTGGGATGACCTTAATGTGATAACCAATGTGGTAGTGAGATGTAAGTGAAAGATGGAAGCCCAAATTTATCTTTGGCTAATACTTGACCCTAAACACAAAGGGAGAGAGGAGATGAGCCATTCATGTCGTTTGAAGTATTGTCTGACCTTGTTCCTGGGGAGAAGTGAACAGAGGTGTCCTCTCATCCCAGGTAGGGAGCTGTGATGGTTTGTATATGCTTAGCCTAGGGAGTGGCACTAATAGAAGATGTGGCCTTGTTGGAATAGGTGTGTCACTGTGTGCATGGGCTTTGAGACCCTCCTCCTAGCTTCCTGGAGGCCAGTCTCCTCCTAGTAGCTTTCAGGTGAAGATATAAAACTCTCAGCTCTGCTGGGCGTGGTGGTGCACGTCTTTAATCCCAACACTTGGGAGGCAGAGGCAGGCGGATTTCTGAGTTCGAGTCCAGCCTGGTCTACAAAGTGAATTCCAGGATAGCCAGGGCTACAGAGAAACCCTGTCCCCAAAAAACAAAAAACTCTCAGCTCTTCCTGCACCATGCCTGCCTGGATGTTGCCATGCTCCCACCTTGATGGTAATGGACTGAACCTCTGAACTTGTAGGCCAGCTCCAATTAAATGTTGTCCTTAGGAGAGTTGCCTGGGTCACGGTGTCTGCTCACAGCAGTGAGACCCTAAGACAGGAGTTGATGACAGAGCAGATACATAGCACTGAAGTCCACCTTGGTGAACTGATGAGCTCTGTTGGGGTTACTAAAAGGAGTAGGAATGACTCAAAGACAGTAGCATCACCAAAGCCCACCCCGGCATGAGTGACAGCTCACAAAGCTGGGACCTGGAGCACACTGCATAGTCTGTAGGCAGCTCACCAGGTGCTCTATCCCCATGGCTCAGTTGGTCAGAGCCTCATCCAAGCAACTCCTAGACAGCTGATCTAGGCTGGTCTCTGCTTCTTGCGGATGGCGTGGCTGGTCTGAGTGTCTTCTTTGCCTCTTGTCCTGTTGTCTGAATTACTTGCAGCAGTCTTCACTGCTTATGTACTTACTCCTGGGGAGGGAGGACTTAGTGGTCAAAAGCTATCTTTAGTTCTTTAGTTTTTGTCTTAAGGACCCTGCCTGCAGGATGGAGTCATTGCATCTCCCCTTTAGAACAACTTATTATTTCACACAACCTCCCCCCCAAATATCCTTCCTTCACCCCCCTTTTCTCTTCGTATCTTAAAGTGCTTTCCTCCAAGACAGAAGGTTTTAAGCTTTGAGGAAACTGCTGCTACACAATAGAAATATGCTGTGCCTCACTTGTTTGGGCTGTGAAGTTGAAACCAGTGGAGCTGGGGGTAGTTAACAAGGGGGAGAGGCATTGTGGAGGCAAGTGCCTAGACCTGAGTACCTGGTCGGACATGAGGAAGATTGTAGATTTTATACCGAGTGTAATAGGAAACCTCAGGAAGGTAATACGCAGCTAACTAAATATTTTTCAAAATCAAACGATTTGAGAAGTGTTTTGAGAAGTTCTTTGGTTTTTTTTCTGTGTAGCCCTGACTGTCTTGGAATTCACTTCACTCTGTAGACCAGGCTGGCTGCCCGATTCTGCTTCCTGAGCGCTGGGATTAAAGGGGTGTGCCACTGCAGCCTGGTTTATTCAAGAAGTCTTAACGGCTGCTTATCATTTCATGGTTATGTATAAACCATCAATTATTTAACCCATAATTGTACCCAGCCTGGTGTAGTGGCACATGCCTGCAATCTTGGCACTTGGGAGGCTGAGGCGGGAATATCTGGAATTTGTGGCCAGCAAGTTCGAGTCCAGCTGGGTTACACGAGACTCTCTCAAAGAACAAGTAAATAGAGCTGGAATGTAGCTCAGTTGGTAGAAAGCATTTGCCTAGTGTGCACAAAGTTCTGGGTTTTATTCCTAGCACCCCTATAAATTGGGAATGGTCGGCACATGATTGCAAACTCAGCATCAGGAAACTTGAGGCAGAAGGATTAGAAGTTTACCATCACACAGGGCCCCCAATGGAGGAGCTAGAGAAAGCACCCAAGAGCTGAAGGGGTCTGCAACCCTATAGGTAGAACAACAATATGAACTAACCAGTACCCCTAGAGCTCGTGTCTCTAGCTGCATATGTAGCAGAAGATGGCCTAGCCGACCATCGTTGGGAAGAGAGGCCCCTTGGTCTTGCGAACGCCAAGGCCAAGAAGTAGGAGTGAGTGGGTAGGGGAGTGGGCGGGTAGGGGAGAAGGGGGGCCGTATAGGGGACTTTTGGGATGGCATTTGAAATGTAAATGAAGAAAATAGCTAATTAAAATAATTTGAAAAAAGAAGTTTCCCGCCATTTTTGGCTACATAGAGAATTAGAAGCCAGCCTGGAGGGTTTGAGCTCCTGCCTGCCTCAAATACCAGGGTCAAATAATCACCTACCAAAACAACCTAAAACAAAACAAAGGTAAGCCATTGTTGTGTCTTTGTTTCCCTCCCCTCCTCCCCGCCTTGAGCCCCAAGGCCTTGAATTTGCTAAACTTGCAGTGTGCACTGTTTGTTTTTGTTTCTCTTTTTGTTTTTTTTTTTCGAGACAGGGTTTCTCTGTGTAGCCCTGGCTGTCCTGGAACTCACTCTGTAGACCAGGCTGGCCTGGAACTCAGAAATCCACCTGCCTCTGCCTCCCAAGTATTGGGATTAAAGGTGTGTGCCACTGCTGCCCGGCGTCCCTCAGTCTTTAATACAAAACTTTGATATTGAATCTATACTTTTGATTGTCTTTTTCTTTTAAAAGTCACATTTCTTTCTTTCTTTCTTTTTTTAATTAACTTGAGTCTCTACCTTTTATTTTTTAAGATTTATTTATTTATTATTATATGTAGGTACACTGTAGCTGTCTTCAGACACCCCAGAAGAGGGCATCAGATCTCATTATGGATGGTTGTGAGCCACCATGTGGTTGCCGGGATTTGAACTCGGGACTTCTGGAAGAGCAGTCAGTGCTCTTAACTGTTGAGCCATCTCTCCAGCCCCTATTTATTTCTTTAAAGATTTATTTTATGTATATGAGTACACTGTAGCTGTCTTCAGACACACCAGAAGAGGGCATCAGAGCTCATTACAGATGCCTGTGAGTCACCATGTGGTTGCTGGGAATTGAACTCAGGACTTCTGGAAGAGCAGTCAGTGCTCTTAACTGCTGAGCCATCTCTCCAGCCCTTGATTGTCTTCTTACTGCTGTTTTGACAGTGTCTTTCTTGTAGGCAAGTCTCTTAAGCTTGTCCTGCTGGACTCACATGTGCACCACTCCACAGACTTGGTTCCTTCTTCTAGTTAACACTTTGATACATTCTTTTCTGTGTGTTTTTGTATCAACAGACTGTGTTAACGACAACTACTGGTTTGGGAGAGATAAAAGCTGTGAATATTGCTTCGATGGACCACTGTTGAGAAGGACGGACAAGTACCGGACTTACAGCAAGAAGCATTTTCGTATTTTCAGGGTAGGTAACGGTTGCTTCTCTCCTCGGAGACCCGGTGATCTAGTCGTTGCTCTGGGGCGTCTTTTGCTATTAATTCTTGGTGTCAAAATTTGGACATAAAATATTCTCTGTTTTAGGAAATGGGCCCTAAAAATTGTTACATCGTATACATAGAGGATCACAGTGGAAATGGAACCTTCGTAAATACCGAGCTTATTGGGAAAGGCAAACGCTGTCCTCTGAGTAACAACTCTGAAATCGCACTTTCACTATGTAGAAATAAAGGTAATGTTATTACGGTTAATGAGCTTTTCTTAACTTCCTCTGTAAAGGGAAATTTTTGTGTCTCTGTCAGTTATGCTTTAATAATGCTTTTCAGTCAAATTAAGTAAGTCAGTGTTCAGTAGCATCCAAGAGTTACACCATTGCCTGAGTTGTGGGGTTTTTGTTTGTTTTTATTTTTGTTTTTAGACGAGGTCTTACTATATGGCTGTCCTAGCATTCCCTATGTAGACCAGGGTGGCTTTGAACCCTGCCTGCCTCTGTCTTCTGAGTGCTGAGAACTTACTTTGAGTGTGTGTGTGGTTTATGTATTTGTGCATTTGTGTAGGTGTGGAGGCCAGCAGGGGATGTAAGGTGTCTTACTCTCATCTCCACCTTAATTATTTACATTTATTGTGTGTGTGTGTGTGTGAGAGAGAGAGAGATTGATTTATGTGAGCATGTGTAGGCTTACATGTTACAGTATGCATGTAAGCTTACATGTTACACTATGCATGTGTAGGCTTACATGTTACATGTTACACTATGCATGTGTAGGCTTACATGTTCCAGTATGCATATAGGGGTCAGAGAACAACTGTTGTGAGTTCATTTTCTCCCTCCACTGTGGGTTCTGAGGACCAAAGTCGAGTCATTAGGCGTACATAGCAAGTGATTTTTGCCTACCGAACTATCTGGTTGGCCCCTGGATTAAAAATAATTCACTTTGTATTACATGACAAATGTAATTCTGTACCTTATTATATTATGTGTGTAGTTAAACTTGAGAACCAGTCTTTTAATCGTGATTTAACAAGCCCATTTCTGTCCTTTCCCCTTAGTTTTTGTATTTTTTGATCTGACTGTAGATGATCAGTCAGTTTATCCTAAGGAATTAAGAGACGAATACATCATGTCAAAAACTCTTGGAAGGTAAAGTTTATTTTCTTTATATAATAAACTAAAACTCATTTTTTTCTGTGTATTCTCATGGGTTAGTTTTTTATAACTGATTTTATAACATTATTATTATATAGCTGTCAAACTTTTGTGATACATGTACTACTGATTTATTTGATAATGATCAGTTTAAATAAACGTTTTTCCCTTATAAATTTTAGTGTTGGGATAAGCGCTGCCACCAGGCTTGGTTTCTCTGATAACTATTCATGTGTGTGTGTGTGTGTGTGTGTGTGTGTGTGTGTGTGTGTGTGTGTATGATGTGTGTGTGCGCATGCGGTGTGCATGCATGTGTGGTCTCTATGCTTGCCTGTGTGAGGATGCTTGTGTGCAGAGTCCCGAGGTCAGTATCGGTGCCTTCTTCAGTGGCTCTGCACTTTGTCTTTTGTAGCTCACTGAACCTGGAGCTTTCTGACTCAGCTTCCCTTTCTAGATTGCGAGCCCTAGAATGTCCCAGTGTTCACCACAGCAGCACTGGGATTAGAGACAAGCTTTTAAGGCCGGTGCTGTGTATCCAAACTCAGGCTCTTGTGTGGCAGACTTCTTTTTCTTTTTAAAGATTTATTTATTTTTATTTATATTCATACACTGTAGCTGTCTTCAGGCACACTCCAGAAGAGTACATTGGATTCCCTTACACGAGAGCCACCATGTGGTTGCTGAGAATTTAACTCAGGACCTTTGGAAGAGCAGTCCTGCTCTTAACTGCTGAGCCATCTCTCTAGCCCGTAGCAGACGTCTTATAGGCCGAGCTATCTTCCCAGCTCTATTTTATTTTAATAAACTTAGTAATTTTCAACATAGGGTTTTATTTTGTTGCCCTGACTGGCCTAGAACTCACAGAGATTCTCCTGCTTCTGCCTCCCAAGTGCCTGGCTGCTTTGTTCTCATGTAGCTTACACTGGACTCAGCCTCACTGTGCAATTGAGGGCGATCCTGAACTCCTGATTGATACTCTTGCCTCTACTTCCCCAGACGGGATTCCAAGCCTGCCTCACCCTGCCTAACTAGTGATGACTTTTTTATTTCCTCGCGCCTTAGTGATGACTTTTGAAAAGCAGCTTTTAATGACCCTATGAATCACCATGTGTCTGTATGTGTGTGGGCGCACTCGAGCCTCAGTGAGTATGTGGAGGCCAGAGGACAACGTGCAGGGTCAGGCCTCTCCTATGTGGATTGAATTCAGTCGTCATGCTTGATGGTAGAAGCTGTTGCGTGCTGAGTAAGCATAAGTGCTTGCCTTGCTTTCTTTGTCTAGTGCCGAGTCATGCTTAGTGTTTGTCTTTGTCAGGATTTCTATTCCTGCACAAACATCATGACCAAGAAGCAGTTGGGGAGGAAAGGGTTTATTCAACTTACAATTCCACATTGCTGTTTATCACCAAAGGAAATCAGGACTGGAACTCAAGCAGGTCAGGAAGCAGGAGCTGATGCAGAGGCCATGGAGGGATGTGTGTGAGATTGTATGTGCTGTGTGTGTGATGTGTATACCGTGGTGTGCACTTGGAGGTCAGAGCAAAGGCTTCAAAAGTCTTCTCCTTCTCCCACATTGCAGAAATTGACTTCAGCTCATCAGCAGTGTTTATGTCCTAACTTGCTTTCTGTTGCTGTGATAAGCATCACAGTCCAAACCAGCCTGGAGAGGAAAGGGTTTATCCGGCTTGCACATCCTTATCTCAATCTTTCCCTAGTGAATCTTTCCCTAGGAACTCCAGCAGGGCAGGAACCTAGATACAGGAACTGAAGCTGCTTTCTAGTCTGCTCCACAATGGCTTGCTCAGGCTGCTTCTGTCTATAACCCAGGACCACCTGCATCAATCACTAATCAAGAGAATGCCCCACAAGCTTCTGTAAAAGTCAACCTGATGGAGACGCTGTTTTTTCTATTGTGGTTCTGTCTTCCAGATGATTCTAGCTTGAGTCAAGTTGACAAAAACAAAACAAAACAAAAAACAAACAAACAAACAAAAAACCGAACCAGTACAATTGATTCCTCATCAGTGACATAAAAATATATCATTATCATAACTTTTCCTTCCTTGTTTGTCCCCAAGATGTCATGTTCATACTGTTGTCATGGACTGGGGGTGGTGCAGCATGCCTTTAATCCCAGTACTCAGGAGGCAGAGGCAAGTGGCTCTTTGTGGATTCTAGGCCAGCCTGGACTACACAGTGAGTTCCAGGACACCTAGGACTATGTGTAGAGATCCTGTCTCAAAAGAAAAACCAAACCAACCAAACAAAACCCCAAAATAACATAACAACAAAAACCAAAAATTAGTATCACAATGTGAAACAGTCCATTTTTTTTCAAGTCCCACAGTCTTTTAAAAAGAGAATTTGAAACTGGAGAGTGACTTAGCAAGTAAGAACACTGGTTGCTCTTTTAGAGGACCCAAGTTTGATAACCAGTATCTGCATGATGGCTCATAACTGCCTATAACTCTATCAGGTTATCTGGTACCTTCTTCTAGTCTCTGGGATACTACACACATTGTTGCACAGACATAGGCAGGGAAAAGCAGCCATACACATAAAATGAAATAAGAAAAAAAAAAATCTCAGCAATTTAAAAGTTCAAGTTCTCAAAAAAAAAAATCCAAGTGTCTCAACTGTGGGTTCCTATTTTTAAAGAAAAGTTTTATTACTTTAAGAAAGAACCAGGGTTACAATCAGATCATAGCAAAAACAAATTTCCACAGTGTCCAAGTGTTCAGTGCCCAAGGTCTGGTACCACTCCTGATCTTTTGGACTGAGAAGCTGAGAGCAGCTCCCCACCAGTACCACCCCCGCCCTCCATAGCACACACAGCTCGTCTTGGAGTCGCAGGCTGGCTCCCTTTCACCCCTGATGCTGTCCACTGTGCTCATCCCACAGTCTGGACATCGGCATTATGGAGTCTCCACCTGCAGCTAAGTCTGCATCTTTTTTAGTGACATCCTGGCTTCTTCTCTTCAGGGATACGGCAACCCTGCCACACGGTGCCAAGCGTGACCCCTTCGTGCTTTCAAAACTCATATCTTGTGGGAGACTCTTGATAATTTATAAAGTTCCAGCTTGAAATGCAGCATTGGACTCTCTCTGGCCCACGGCTTTTGTGTGCTGGCCCAGAAGATCTCATGTTGATGATGTTGGACTCTTATTAATTAGAGCAGATTTTTAAGGCCCAGCCAACTAGCATTGATTATCTCAGTGCACAAAAGGTTTCATTTCAGACTCTTTTTGTTTACCCTGCTTATTTGTTTTTGTTTTTTGAGACATGGCTTCTCTGTTTATCCCTTGTTGTCCTATAACTCACTCTGTAGAGCAGGATGGCTTTGAACTCACAGAGATCTGCCTGCCTCAGTCTCCCAAGTCCTGGAATTAAAGGCCTTAATCACTTTACCTAACCTCTCTTTCACAGATTTTTTTTTTAAGATTTATTTATTTATTATGCATAAAGCATTCTGTCTGCATGTATGCCTGCAGGCCAGAAGAGGGCACCAGATCCCATTACAGATGGTTGTGAGCCACCGTGTGGTTGCTGGGAATTGAACTCAGGAAGTTTGGAAGAACTGTCAGTGCTCTTAACCTCTGAGCCATCTCTCTAGGCCTTACAGAATCTTAATTGAAAACATCACACAATGACTCTGATAGAGTCTTAAAGGGACTCTGCAATTTCCTTCTGAAACTCCACAGGCCAGGCCTGTTGTTTGCATTCCTCTCAGCATTGTTTACAGAACAACTCACCAATCTCTGAGTACCCAGTAGCTTTTCCAGCCCAAAGCTCCAAAGTCCTAAAATCTTCCCCTAAAACAACATGGCTGCATCCATCGAGGCAGCCACTGGAGGACTACTTCCTGTTGCTGTGATAAACACCGACCAAAAGCAACTTGGAGAGTGAAGTGTATATTTGGCTTATATGTTATGATCGCTACCCCTGAGGGAAGCCGATTCAGGAGCTCAAGCCGAGTAACCATGGAGGAACGCCGCTTACTGTCTCAGTTCCCATGGCTCGCACAGACTGGGCTGGGCCGTCCCAAATTCATCAAGAAAGTGCCCCACAGACTTATCTACCAGACGCTATAATGGAGGCAATTTTTTAAAAGTGAGATTCCCCTCTGGCAGATGATCTTCGCTTTTGAGCCAAGTTGACCAAAACCTACCCAGAATATGGGACAATCATTTCTACATGCTGGGATATATCTTGTCAGCCCCTGCCCTTCTGAGGTAGGCATGCAATTTAGTGTAAAATATTTAGTTCAATCCCTAACAGAAAAAAGAGAGCTGGGCAAGGTGGAGGCATACTTGGAATTCAACAACTTGAAAAATGTAGCAGTAAGATCAGGGGTTTAATATTATCCTTGGCATAATAGTTGTTTAAGGACAGCCTGAGCTTCCTAAGGCTTTTGTCTCAAAAGCGAGGGGTGAGGGGATAGTTAGGGAGAGGTTGTAATGGGATGTTCCAGCTCCTAGAGAAGTTAAGTGCAAACAAACACATCAAGATCCAGTCTCAGATAAGTAATAAAGACATACTGGTAGTTGCTATACCATGGATGAGCTTTGAAAGCATTAAGCTAAGCGAAAGAAGTGTGATTTCATGGATATGAAACATCAGATAATTTTTAAGAAAGCCATTTAGTGATCGCTAGGGGCAAAGGTATAGTGGTGTTTCCCTAATTGGAACCAGATGGTAGCAGTTGCAGAGCGTTGGATATATACTGACTATGGCTCAATCCTACACTTGAAAATCATTATCATGGCTCATTTAATGTTACATATACGCAACACAATAAGAGAGATGTGAAGCCTTTTCTATACTCACTCAAAACTGGTCATTATCATAGCTCACTACAGACAGGTTGTATGCTGCAGTGGTCGTTGCTAGGCTGGACCTTAATTTTGCTGAACAGGCTTACTGTGGCTAAGAATGGTGTGCATAACATCCTCTGCCATCGGTGGTCCCCAGTGAGTCAGAAATCTTTGAAAGAAATGCTCCTACAGGATGAGTAATTGTGTAGCGCTTTCTGACGTGGTATAAGGTGAAATTCATGCTTCCAACTATGTATGCAAATTGTTTGTTGGTCATTGTTTTGGTTTTTATCTTTTGTTTGTTTGTTTTTGTTTCTCTGTGTAGCCCTGGCTGTCCTGGAACTCACTCTGTAGACCAGGCTGGCCTTGAACTCAGCCTCCTGTCTCTGCCTCTGGAGGCTGGGATTAAAGGCTTGTGCCACCACCTCCTGGCTGTGTTTTACTTCTTTTAATTCAGGCCTGGATGGCCTTGGCTTTGGTTTGATGCTCTCCTTCTGTCTCAGCCTTCTCAGCTCTTGAATGACGGTTATGTGCTACTCCCGGCATGGGTACTCATTTTTCGATCAGGAAGATTCTTCTATTGATATTTCTCTGCCCCCCCCTAGAGAAAGTAAATTTTCTTTTTTTCTTAGTGTTTTTCTGGGAATTTCACAATCAAGGGCTCTGATTAGACTGAAGTCACTCCAAGCTCAGTGCTGCTGGATGCTCTTCATCTCCGTGTGCTCTTGGCAGTGTACTCTGGTGAGGTTTCAGTTTGAGCATAGAGACAATGAAAAAAAAAATGTTACATGGACAATATTTAATTTCCTGTCTGTGTGTGTGTGTGTGTGTGTGTGTGTGAGAGAGAGAGAGAGAGAGAGAGAGAGAGAGAGAGAGAGAGAGAGAGAGTGCATAACATAACTTCATGGCCACAGAATTTGTGTGGAGGTCAGAGGACAGCCTTGGGTGTTGGTCTTGCCTTTCTGCCTTGAGACTGGGTCTCTGTCTGTTTCTGCTGTGCATGTGTGGCAGGCTGTCCTACAAGCTTCTGGAAGAGGTTTTTTTTTTTGCTTGGTTTACGTGGGTGCTGGGTGTTTGAAGTCAGATTCTGCATTTGCATGACGAGTACCTGAACAGCCTCCTCAGCTCCTTCTTTTCTTCCTATCAAGGCCGAGTTTGACATGGTATGTTTCATGATGAAAGTCATCGGGAAAAGTCACTGTCTGTGTGTTTCCCCTTAGTGGTGCGTGTGGGGAGGTAAAGATGGCTTTTGAGAGGAAGACATGTCAGAAAGTGGCCATAAAGATCATTAGCAAGCGGAGGTTTGCTCTTGGCTCATCGAGAGAAGCCGTAAGTACCTGTGTCGGGAGCTGCCCGGCTCTCACACTTCCTTAAGGAACCCTGGAGCACGTCTCAGCCTCCGGAAGCTTGGGTGGCTTAGATGGAGCAATTTTTGACTGTCAAACAGCACTGAACACTTTTTAAGTGTCTTTTATTTAATCTAGAAACTTATTTGTAATTTAGTTCTAGAAATAATTGGTTGTATGTAACCCTGTGCATAGTAACAGGCTTTTTCTTATTTTAAAGTCGCTATGAAGGGATAGGGGAGAAAGGGGGTCTAATGGCCAGTGCAGCCTCACAGCTGCCTTCAGCCTCTCTCATCTTGGTGGAGACCCTGTGGTGTTTAGAGACAGGTGAATTCAGCTCGTATGGACAGCTCACCTTTCCATTAACAATGTGCCCACCTCGCAGAAACTGCTTCTAGTCGCCCATCGGCTTTATCTAAGCACCGGGTGAAGTAATGCTTGGGACATTGTAGCAGAAATGAAACTTTTTGAGAGTTAAGGGGTCTAGTGAGAAGGAAAAAATAATCTCAGGAAAGCTAGGTTTAATCCTGACCTAAGTGCTATGCTCAATATTTCTTTTGAAAGCGTTTGTTACAACGTGTAAAGTGCTCAGTATCTACAGTGTAGCATTTTCACTCATTCTACAAATTATGGCGGATACTTTTTACTTCAAAGCATTTTTTTTTTTCTTTTTGAGATTATGACTCACATAGCTCAGACTATCCTGGAAGGCGTCCCCTGGGATGCTAGGATTGCAGGCATGCGCTACCACTCCTGACGGAGATGGCCCCATTTTTTTACTCTCAGTTTGATGGCACAGTTCCCCTGACTGCAAATCTGAATTTGAAAATAGTAAATAAGGAGAAATAGTAGTCTCTTTCTCTACGCCCCGCAGACCCCATTTGCTCTATAAGGTCTTGGGTGTTCTCCAGACAGTCAGTTGCATTTGAGGGACTTTGCCTGATATGATCCGGTTCTGAGGTGACCACTACAAATGTTCTGGATAATATCAGACAGACTTAAACTGATTCTCAAAGACATCACTGGGAAGGAATGCCCCAAACTTCCTCATAATTTATGCAGATAATTCTTTGCTTGGTTGTTGAGGTAACTTCAAATTCTTTGCTCTTTTGGGTGTTGTGGCGGTGGCTAGGAGTTAGTTAGTTATAGAAACACATTTTTATAAAACTCTGGAATTAAGGAATACCAGACCAGTACTCTTCCATGGAGATGACATTTTTAATTCTCAGTTGCAGGTTTTTAGAATGTAAAGTGTTTTTATGCAGCAACTATTTAGTCACTTTTTCTGTAATCCACACTGACCGAATGAGTGAAGTGGCCAACTGTATTTTTTTCCCCACATATAACCCGACAAAGTAAAGTAAAAGCAGCGCCCAGGCACGTCTTCCTCTCCAGCCAGCTGTTTCTGGCTTTAACATTCTTCAAATTGTTTTTCCCAAGATAATTCTATTCTTACATGGCAGGAGGAATTTCCGGTCTGTGTTCAATTTGTTACAGATCTTTGACCTCACAATTCTGGATTTGCTTCCCATTTAGGGGAGAAAAGGATATCTCCTAGGTTGTTGAAAACTTAGAACCAATTTTTTTAAATGTGTTTTTATTTTTTACTGTTTTTTTTTTAAGATTTATTATTATATGTAACTACATTATAGCTATCTTCAGACACACCAGAGGAAGGTGTCAGATCTCATTACAGATGGTTGTGAGCCACCATGTGGTTGCTGAGATTTGAACTCAGGACCTTCAGAAGAGCAGTCAGTGTTCAAAACCACTGAGCCATTTCTCCAGCCCCAGAACCAATATTTTTTTTCTTAATTGTTCTCTTCCAGTCATTGGACCCTGTATGACCTCTCTATTAACAGAACCTCCTCACCCCTGCCCCTGCAATGTAGTAATGAGTGTGAGAGTGGAAAGAAAAGGTCTGGACTTAAACATTTTTAATCTGGGGTTGAGGGATAGAGAGATGCTTCAGTGGTTAAGAACACTTGTTGGTCCTCGAGATGATCCATGTTCAATTCTTAGGCTGCCATGGTGGCTTACAGCAGTGTGTAGCCCTAATTTCCTGGTACTGGACATCCTCACACAGGCACACATGCAGGTGAATCACCAATCAATGTACATAAAATAAAGTGAAAAAAAAATTTATAAAAGATTTTAGGGCTGGAGAGATGGCTCAGCAGTTAAGAGCAGTGACTGCTCTTCCAGAGGTCCTGAGTTTAATTCCCAGCAACCACATGGTGGCTCACAGCCATCTGTCATGGGAATCCAATGCCCTCTTCTGCTGTGTCTGAGGATAACGACAGTGTACACACAATAAATAAATAAATAAATCTTAAAAAATAAAAATAAAAAATAAAAGATTTAAAATCTGGGTTTCTTAGCTGAAGTCTATTTTACATAAATATGTAGTCTAGCGTCTGCTGTCTGAGCAGAGCCTGGTTTGTAACTCAGCCATTCTAAATGAAGTTTAACTGTATTTTTATTATTACTGTTGTACTCTAATGCTATCCTTGTTTATTTAAGGACACAGCTCCCAGTGTGGAAACTGAAATAGAAATTTTGAAGAAACTAAATCATGTAAGTATCATTGTCACTCGTCGTAACTTGTCTCAAAATATAGGAAGTATACGAAGTGTTGCTATAGGAGGCTAATTTGGGCTCCTTTGTATGTTTGTGAGAAGACACGTGGACCTGGCTCTTATTCACCTCTGACGAGTTTTACTTCAAAGTTTTAAGAATTCAATCCTGTGTAAAAGGCTTCATGACTTCATGATCTATTACTCGGTATTTTTATTGAGATCTTGAGAAAAACCTTATAAAGGTTAGTTATATTTGCAAAAGAAATGAAAGTCTTGTGAAGTTAGTTATATTTGAAATCTGGGTCCTTTTAAATACCTTTTCTTTGGAGTAAGTGGTATCTGACAGATAAGAAGCCCATTGTTGCATCTGATTCGTAGGCGTGGGGAGCCTTGTTGGAGATAAGTGGTCCTCACCTACTTTGTAAGGAAGACTCGATATCTGTGGCAGTCACAGGGCTGTAGCACAAGGGTCTGACACCGGCTTCTCTTTCCTGGTTCTCTCAGTCTCTTCATTAGTTTATGAGAACCCATAATGCACGCTTAGTAGGTGCTGGAGTTACTTCTTGCCAGAGTAACTAAGAATCCTCTTCTCTTTTAGCCTCCAGTTAGAAGATTTTCTTTTCTCTCTTCCACCTCCTCACTTTCCTCTAAGAGCTAGAAAGTTTATTTATTCTAGATTTCTGTGTTTGATACAATGTCTCCACAGCCTGTTTACAGCTCGGTGGACCCTCTCGCTAACTCTCCGCACTCCAGCGGCCATCCTTCCTGCTTGCCTGTTCCCGACCTCACACGTAGCAGCTTCTTCTCTTCCCCCTCCTTTCCTTCCCTCTCTCTTTGCTTCCGTTTCCCTTCTGCCTTTTCACCCCCTCCTCAATCCCCCTTCTTCCTTTTCTTTCTTTTTTGTTGTTAGGAGACAGCCCCTGTCTTGTTACCCTGGCAAGTCTGGGAATACTGGACTCACGTGACCCTTCTGTCTCCGCCTCTTGAGTGGAGTTTGTTTTTCTTCTTTTCGACAGGAACTGGCTGAATTGGCCAGGCTAGGCCCCGATTCCTGGCTCAAGCAATCTTCCTGCTGCAGCCCGCTATGGCCAGTTTTTTTTTGTTTTTTGTTCTTTACAAAAACCACATTACTGTTGGCAGAATGACTCGGAGGGTGAAGGAGCTTGCTGAGAAGCCTGGCCATCTGAGTTTGATTGCTAAGACTCACATGGAAGAAGGAGAGATCCAGTTCCCACAAGTTCTTTGACCTCCACACATACTCCATGGCATGCACAGATACAGGCAGGCAGGCAGGTAGACAGACAGACAGACATAATTAGACAAAGAACACCGCATACATTGCACTTACGTACCATCCCCCTAAATGTTTTATTGGTCATTTCGAGCCTTATTAAGGTGGAAGTCTCTCACCAGCACTCGGCAGTGTTTCCAAGTCCATGCCGGGAAGCTGTGGGTGCTCGCTGATGCAGGAAGATGGATGTACAAAGCGAAAGTTACAGGGACCCATGAAGAACACGGCAATGGAGTCTCACCTCTTACAATCTCAAACCTGAAAGAATTATAGGTTCTTTCTTTGAGTCTCCTGTGATCAGTCCTCCATGCTGGCTTCTGTATTCCTGCTAGATTCTCTGAGGTCTGTTTCTTACCTGCCACTGAGCTTGGCTGTCAGCTTTAAACACAAGTATGCTAAGTAGAAAATCGTAATGCTAAGTCTAGAGAATCTAACCCTGTTTTAACCTACCCACAGCACTGGGTGCCCTGCACAGATAGTAAACATATCATCCATGCTTCAAAGTCTTATACTGTGAGAGGATCTTATCATACAGGTTCCATTCTCCATGGCCCTAGTGCTGGAGCCGCAGGAATCAGGTATCTGGAAGTATAATTAGGCTTCCTTCCTCGCCTTCTTTGTTATTGAGACAGGGTCTCTTGTTGCCCAGGCTAGCCTTGAACTTGCTTTATAGCTGAGGCTGGCCTTGAATTCTTGCTTTTCCTTCCTTGCCTTCCCAAGTGCTGGAATTACAAAACAGCTTTTTGGGTCTCTCATCTTGTGTCCTGTTGAGAAAAAGGGCTTTGCTCCTATGCTGGGATTGAACTTCAGATTGCAGGTCTGCTGAGAAAATATCCCACCTGCCACCCGCCACCCGCCACCCGAGCACCCAGCTCCTGCTGCTTTTCCTCTTGTCAGGTTCCTGTTTTGACAAATGAGGAGGAAGTCTGGGAAAACCTGCTGTCATGCCTAGGCGGGGCTCCTATGCAGACACGAATTATTCCTTACTGACTCTGTATGATGGTGTGTTTCTTGTGTGAGTTCTCTGTGAGGAGTCAGCCACCTTCCATTCTGCCAGTCTCCTGTGCTTGACTCAACAGCATCCCCAGACAATAGGTTTCCTGTCTGGAGTTTTCTCACTTCTCCTTTCTTCTCTCCCATAGCCATGCATCATCAAGATTAAAGATGTTTTTGATGCGGAAGATTATTACATTGTTCTGGAACTGTAAGTAGTAACGTTTAAACTCATGTTTCCGTGTAAGACTTATAAACCAGTAAAGAATTGAATGCAGATTAGCCAGGAGGTGGTGGCTTACTTTAATCCCAGCGCTCAGGAGGCAGAGGCAGGCGAATGTCTGTGAGTTTGTGGTCAGCCTGGTCTACAGACTGAGTCCCAGGACTGTCTCAAGAAAACAAAGACAAATATTTTAAATTTAACTTTGTTATTGTTGTTTAGCGCAGAGGGATTAAGTAGTTTACCCAAAGACCTATAGCTTATGAAGAATTCAACTGGGGTTCAGGCCCCAGTTGTCTGGTCCTGCTTGGGAGTCATATTTCCACCCCATCAGCATGTAGGAACCATGTGGGAATGTAGATCTATGGGCCTCTCTCCAGATTCTGGAAGCAGTTTTTTTTTTAAAAGATTTATTTGCCGGGTGGCAGTGGTGGTGCACGCCTTTAATCCCAACACTTGGGAGGCAGAGGCAGGCAGATTTCTGAGTTCGAGGCCAGCCTGGTCTACAAAGTGAGTTTCAGGACAGCCAGAGCTACATAGAGAAACCCTGTCTTGGAAAAAAAATTTTATTTATTTACTTTATGTATATGAGCATGCTGTCCTTGACACACCAGAAGAGGGCATCAGATCCAATTCCAGATGGTTGTGAGCCACCATGTGGTTGCTAGGAATTGAACTCAGGACCTCTGGAAGAGGGATTAGTGCTCTTAACCGCCGGGCCATCTCTCCAGCCCTGGAATCAGATTTTTATTTTTTTATTTTTTTTTATCTTTGCGTTTTCAAGACAGAGTTTTTCTGTTTAGCCCTCACAGTCCTAGAACTCTCTCTGTAGACCAGGCTGGCCTGGAACTCAGAGACCTGCTTCCAGGTGCTGGGATCAAAGGTGTGCGCCACCACTATCCTGCTAGAGTTAGATTTTTAAAAGTTCCCAAAGAAGTCTCCGTTGCTTACCATATATTCCATCTCTCACTCTTTTCCTACTGGGGCATTTGATTATGGATGAGGCGTATGAGAGATCATTACTTTGTTACGAGATTTATGTTTGATTATTTTTAGCTATGTGTCTGTGTGAGTGTGCACATGCCTGTAGAGGTCAGGCGTGGGCTTTGGTCTCCTGAGATGGAGTTACAGGTACTCGTGAGTTGGACCTGGGTGCTGAAGTCTGGTCTTCCGTGAGAGGAATGAGAGAAATCAGGATGCAGTCCTCCGAGGTGGGGTTGAGGAGTGGGTTTCTGTTGTGCATTTCAGGGAGAGCAGAGGCAGAGGCAGCTAGAAGATTCCAGAGTAGGGACAGGAAGTAGCAGATGAAACATGGCCAAGGGACTGAACCTGGCCATGAGAGAAGAGAGCAGAGAGGGAGATGGGAGAGGGGAGGAAGACGGGGAGAGGAGAGGGGGCTAAGAGAGCTCATAGCTGAAATGGCAGAGTTAGATGGGAATGAGAGGTGGGGGGAGGAGGGAGCTCATGAGCTGGAGAAGTTTAGGGTAGGGGTGGGGTGAAAAGAGCTGTGAGGAGCCAAGGTCCTTTGAGAGTGAGTAGAGTGAGCCTGAGGCCAGCCGGTGCTCTGGCATGCTGATAGCCTCTCCTTGTGAGTTTTTCTTTGGACTACCTATTTCTCCAGCCCTCAAGAAAATGACTTATGGGCTGGAGAGATGGCTCAGCAGTTGAGAGCACTGACTGCTCTTCCCGGGATCCTGAGTTCAATTTCCAGCAACCACATGGTGGCTCACAACCATCTGTAATGGGATCTGACGCCCTCTTCTGGTGTGTCTGAAGATGGCTGTAACTGTACACATATACATAAATAAATAAATCTTTTTAAAATAGCAAAAAAGATGACTTATGTATTCATTATGAATTTATTTATTTTAGTTTTTTGGAGACAAGGCTTCTCTTTGTAGCCTGACTGAGCTGGTACTCATGTGTAGACTAGGCTGGACCACCTTAACATAGAGATCAGCCTGCCTCTGCCTCCCAAGTGCTGAGATGAAAGACCTGCCTCATCATCGCCTGGCATATTTATTTATTTTGAGAAGACCTCTGGTACCTCTGGCTGGCCTGGGGGTTTTCAGCTCTGCCTGAGTGCTGGTGTTAAAGGTGTGCTCCACTCTACCCAGCTAAACTCATTAATTTTAAAAGTGATATCAAGACTGAGAAAAACAGGAGCCATGTTTTAGTGTTGGAGGTGCAGGCCGGGGCTTCTGACGTGAGACAAGTGCTCATCTGCTCACCCCCCCCATCCTTATTTTTCTGGACAAGATGAGTTTATTTCATTGGTGCTGTGCATCAGGGTCACGTGAAGGTCCGCTCTGTTCGTGTTTCAGGATGGAAGGAGGAGAACTATTTGACCGGGTGGTGGGGAACAAGCGCCTGAAAGAAGCCACCTGTAAGCTCTACTTCTACCAGATGCTTGTAGCTGTACAGGTAAGAGAAGCCCTCCTGTGGCCAGCAAGGGCCAAGAGACTGAGGTTCTGGGTGTTTGCTGCTCTGTTCTAGGCCAAAAAAAAGACAAAATTCCTTCTTGTCTGGGGTCTTTCTGGAGGGGCATTGATTTTGCACCTACCTGATCCTTGTGGCAATGACTTAGTTTGCAGAATGTAAAGGTGAGCGAGAAAGCAAGGCTGACCAGTTGGGGTGGTTGAGGGGTGTTAACGTTTGTTCTTTCACAGTTCAGTAATGTGTTCCACAAGAACGGGGAGGACTCAATACTTTCCCGCGATCCTAGATTCCTGTCACAATCCCTCCCCACCTTTCTTTTCTTTTCACAGTCCTGGGGATGAAACCCATAGCCCAAAATATGTAGATGTGTACACACACACACACACACACACAGAGCACTCATACACCCTGCCAACACCACATACACTCTTGCACACATGCTCACACTCACATACACTCACAGCACTCACACACATCCACAGACTCAGAACACACTCTCACACACAGATACACACACCACGAAACACCACAAACATTATATTCATACACACTCATAACACAACCACACACACACTACATTCACAATACACTATCACACACATATACACTCTCACACCACACTCATATGTTCACACACACACCACACACTTCTCTCTCTCTTTCTCTCTTTCTCTCTTTCTCTCTCTCTCTCTCTCTCTCTCTCTCTCTCTCTCTCTCTCTCAAACATTCACACACTCATACCACATTGCCTGTATCCCTGGTGATTACCCATAGCTCTTTGTAAGCTGCTTTTTTTTGAGCTTTGGTTTTCCTGATTTCACCTCCCAAGTGCTTAGAGGACAGGCAGACAGGCATGCACCACCTCGCTTGGCTTCATAGTTCACTTAAAAAAAAAAAAAAAAAAGATTTTACTTATTTACTTTATTTATATGAGCACACTGTAGCTGTCTTCAGCTACACCAGAAGAGGGCATCTATCTTATTATAGATGGTTGTGAGCCACCACGTAGTTGCTGCGAATTGAATTCAGAAGCTCTGGAAGGGCAGCCAGTGCCCTTAACCTCAGGCCCATCTCTCCAGCCATCACAGCTCACTTTTAATGATGGCTGTCAGGTGCACAGGATTTTGATTACTTATCAATGTTTAATTTCCTTGTATACTGACCAACAACTATGAATTGCACACAAATCTATAGATATAGGACATTTTTTATTCCTAAAGAATTGATATTTTGTCTGTTTTCATTTTTCATTCTATTTCCAACAAGAGAATTTTAAAGTACTAAAGCTAGTCTTTGTACCTCAAGGATAGATTAGTAGTTTAGTTTCTGGTTATTTTTGGTGTTTATAGCATTGGGGGTTGAAAATAGTTCATGCTAGGCAAGTCCTATAGCTTCAGCTTTCAGAGTTTCTCTGCTTTGTGTGTGACTGTGTGTGAGAGTGTATGTGAGAGTGAGTGTGTGTATGAAAGAGTGTGAGTGTGTGTGTGAAAGTGAGAGTGTGTGTGTGTGTATGAGAGTGTATGAGAGTGTGTGTATATGTGAGTGTTGTGAGAGTGTGTGTGTGTATGTGTGAGAGAGTGTGTGTGTGTGAGTGTGTAAGAGTATATGAGAGTGTATATGTGAGAGTTGTGAGAGTGTGTGTGTGTGAGAGAGAGAGAGAATGTGTGTGTGTGTGTGTGTGTGTGTGAGAGAGAGAGAGAGAGCTTGTTATAGGACAACCTGGAGAAGTCTGTTCTCTTCCATGGTGGGCTCTTTGTGACTGGAGGTTTTCAGGTTTGGTGTCAAGTACCTTTAAAATACTCTTAGGGATTGAATAACAAAATGTGTAATTTTGATGGAATTCCTAAGATATGTTATCATTCATTTAAATGTTTATTGAAACAGACACCATGCCTGTCTGTGAGGGGATTTTTGTTTTCTGTCTTTGTAAAACACAAGCTTTACCATTCTAAGACGCTCTTTTCATTTTTATGCATTTTAAAGCTTTTTGTAACATAAATTTCTAAGTGCTCAGGCCTGGTCCAGCTCTGACTTTTAGGATGCTGCTGCACCATATAGCTTAATATTACCCAGGCTAAGAGTTAGCTGTTGGTAACTGTGTCTCCTTACATGTGTACATATAAACCAACAGTTGCCTGTTTTTGTACAGTACCTTCACGAAAATGGGATCATACATCGGGACTTAAAGCCGGAGAATGTTCTTTTATCATCTCAGGAAGAGGATTGTCTAATCAAGGTGACAATGCTTAACCTCTCTGTGGCCACTTTTAATTTCTTATATTAAAAACAAATAAGAGTATTAAAAGGTTGAGAATCTCACTTCCCAATCTTACCAGTTATTGTTGAGACGGCCCAGTGTTCCACCTATCTAATGGGCAGTTACTGAACTCCAGAGCATACAAGCCACTTCTGTGTTCGGAGGGAGGGAAGAGGGTCTCAATGGACCATTGAGTCATGGAGTCCGCCTTTCCTCCTGAGCCTAGCTTCATTTTAGAATCTCCTGTTACAGTCCCAAGACAAAAAACAACAAGATGACCCCAAAACGTAAAACTTTAGGCTGACAACAGGTGCTTTCTTTCTCCCCGAGCTCTCCAGATGTCCCATAGTGTCGTGAGACTTAAGCGTTTTGGGTGCATCAATATTAGTGTCCTAATGTGTTTGTGGCAGGGGTCATAAAGTTTTTGTCAGATTATAATGATCATAGGTAAATTATTTCTCAGGTTCCAGGGATTTTCCTTTAAGCAAAATTTAATACATTACAAAGACGTGAAATTGTGTATTTAGGGTTAATGTCAGGTGTCTGTATGACAGATAATCCAGTTTTTGTGTCTCTTGGGATGATGGGCTATGATAATGTTTGGATTTCATTTGTTTTGTTTATGATTTTTAGATCACTGACTTTGGGCAGTCCAAGATCTTGGGGGAGACCTCCTTGATGAGAACCTTATGTGGTACGCCCACTTATCTGGCTCCTGAGGTTCTTGTCTCCAACGGGACTGCTGGGTACAGCCGCGCTGTGGACTGCTGGAGTTTAGGAGTTATTCTTTTCATCTGGTAGGAGACATTTTCATGGCTTCACAGTCTGGTTGGATGAGGTGGGACAAAAATGTCCCTGTGTCTGGGTAGAGGGCTTCTGTTTGACTCAGGTCATTTCTTTTTGAAGGTTGACTTAAGAAAAGCTGATTTTTTTTTTTTTTTTTTTGCCGGGCGGTGGTGGCTCACGCCTTTAATCCCAGCACTTGGGAGGCAGAGGCAGGCGGATTTCTGAGTTCGAGGCCAGCCTGGTCTACAAAGTGAGTTCCAGGACAGCCAGGGCTATACAGAGAAACCCTGTCTCAAAAAACCCAAAAATAAATAAATAAATAAATAAATAAATAAATAAATAAAGAAAGAAAGAAAGAAAGAAAGAAAGAAAGAAAGAAAGAAAAAAAGAAAAAAAGAAAAAAAGAAAAAAAGAAAGAAAGAAAAAAGCTGATTTTTCTCACTGCCGAGAAGAAGCCTGTGTATCCAATGCCACTGAGAATGCCGCTTGACTTTTTCCCTTTCTTTCTCTACCAACATTAAGCCTAAGTGGGTATCCACCTTTCTCTGAGCATAAGACCCAAGTGTCCCTGAAGGATCAGATCACCAGTGGAAAGTACAACTTTATTCCTGAAGTCTGGACAGATGTCTCAGAGGAGGGTATGGATACGGAAGGGTCACAGAGGTGTGGTTGACTGCCATGTGGGTGTCCTGTTGGTGGGAGTTTCTCCTCAGACTGCTGTTTTTCTCCCATCTGATCACTCCGCTGCTTTGCACCATTTGACAGGAAGAGGACATGATTAATAAGAGCCTGGGTTTCAGAGCCTGAGTGTTAGGTTCTAGGTCTGCTACTTGTCTGTTTTGTGCCCTTGAGCGAGTTGCTCAGTGTTTTTGAGTCTCTCTTTTTTTTATTTGTAAATAAGTGGTTAATAGCCCAGACATGAAAGGTTTTGTGTGAGGTTTTGTATAACAGAGTCAAGGGTCTGCTCCCTGTTCAAGTGTGCAGAAGCTTCTCAGGACCAACATTCTTCGAGTAGATAGAATGTTAGAGCTCAGTGTCAAAGGTTATCTCTGAGTTATAAGTTAAAAGTGCAACCTTGCACCTCCCAGGAGAAAAGTGTCTAGTCATATAACCTAGGTGATTGCATTAAATATCAGGGGTTTAAGGAAGAATATCGCTGCGTCATGGGGCATACAAGCCAGCCTTTGGCTGTTGCTTGCTTGTGAGGTAGGACTTTATTTTAACTTACTTATAAAGAGCCCCTCTCTGGTCTCTCACCATCAAGCAATGGGACTCAAGCGTTTCTGGCCCATCGTGAGAGTCTCTGAACTGGGTAGAAGTTCAGTTTAGATTTGCCTGAACTCGAGCACGACAAGGAACAGGAAGGGTTATGATGTCTGAGCAGAGAGAGATGGGTACATCCTCATTCTTCAGGTCCCGCTCTCCTGTGTTCAGAGAGGGAGGGGCTTAGAGGGCTTTCTCCATCCAATCAGCTTGTCCCATGCTGCTCTCTTCTCTGGCTGGCGGTCTGTAGTTCTGGCATAGTTTAATAATGCAGGTGGCATGTATTTATTCTATTTATTATGATTTCCCCAATTCTCTTGCTGCTGTAGCTCTGGACCTTGTCAAGAAACTGTTAGTTGTAGACCCAAAGGCTCGGCTTACCACAGAGGAGGCCTTAAATCATCCGTGGCTTCAGGTGGGTACGAGGCAGTTCCTTTTCGCCTAAAATTCAGGGAAAGTCCCACACTGCTTAGGTGAGGTGAGGCTGAGGGTCTCTGTGTCTTTGGGTTCATTATGTAAGTGTTTTCAATCAGGGTGTAGGTAAAGTGTATGTGCAATTGTTTTTAATCAGTACACACTCGCGTGTGGCAGAGGGAGAGAGGGGAGGGAGAGATGGGGGGCGGGAAATGGGAGAAGAGAGGGTAAATGAATATGTGTGTGTGTTGGGTGTCAGCTCTTTCCATGCAACTGTTGGCGTACTTCATGCTGGGTTCTGGTTCCATTTGCCCTGAGATTGCAGTGTGGCTGAAATTCCTCTGAGAGCTTTGTCTTCCTCAACTGCCAGCTGTCTCCCTTTTCTACCCCTCCTCTGCCTGGTGGATCAGACTGTGCTATGGTCCAGACATTTTTTTTTTTTTTTTTACTTTTAATCAAAAAACTGGGGCAGGTCCAGGAAGGCAGTGTCCCTGAGGGAACCCAGCCACTTCCTGAGCCATGTTTTAAAGGATGCCAGTCTTGTTCCCGGTGAACAAGCATGTCACCTGCACCCTTTGAGTGTGCATGACATCTCTGTTCACATGTCCCTGTTGCTTTGAGAGTTTTGTGCCAGGCTCACTCAAAGCCTGCTGCCAGTGTAAGAGCGTCTGTAACTCTGGGAGATTAATCGTTGGCTTGGAATTAATCAGCGAGAGCATCCTGCAGCTTCTCTTGTAGATGTCTGATTGTATTCTTCATCTTGGCTACACTTTCCTGTGAACATCCTTAGGCCTCTGTTTCCTGTGGGGCTGGGTGACATCACTAGGTGGCTGGAGCTTCCCCCCCCCAACTCCCCATCCCCCATCTGTGGTTCTCAGTTCTGGGAACACCTTGAAAAATCCCTGCTGTCCTTATGGGACTCTGGAAGATTGTCCCCTTTCTGTCTTGCAACCATCCACACCTAAGTTTTGGTCTGACTAGTTTAGGTAGAGAACGAGAAATCCTTAAAAGAAGGAGGGCAGCTGGACCTGAGGGGGATGTCTCCTCACCAGGTCCAGCACAAGATCTGATGGCCCAAGTTTCATCCCCAGACTCCACAAACTCCTGAAAGTTATCCTCTGATTCTACACACACACACATAAGATAAGTGAAAAATGCAATAAAATATTTTTTAAAAGGCGGAGGGTGAGGAGTGGTGGGGGGAAAGGGACAGATCTATGTGTTTGGGTTGTTGCCCTGGAAACACGATTCTCCTCGCAGAAGAAATCTGTCAGGTGACTTAATGTTTACTCGACCACACAGATCTGAAAGCAGCAAGGGCCTTAGAGACAAGGAGCCTGGAAACAAAGGTGTCTTTGCGGGTGGGGGTTTAACTCTGATGAAAAGAGAAGCCCTCCCTTTGGCTCTTTTCACATGCCTTAATAGGGCAGCTTCTGGAATCCAAACGGAGGCAGACACACTGCGTTGGCTTTCTGTGTTAGCTTTGGAAAAAAAAAAGCACGGGCTGGCCAGTTAGGCCTAGCAACAGGGTTTGTGTTTGCCTAAGATGCATGAGTCAGTGCAGCCCATTTTGCTTGAACTTCTTTTTTTTTTTTTTTTTTTTTTCCAAGACAGGGTTTCTCTGTGTAGCCCTGGCTGTCCTGGAACTCACTCTGTAGACCAGGCTGGCCTCGAACTCAAATCCGCCTGCCTCTGCCTCCCAAGTGCTGGGATTAAATGAGTGCGCCACCACCGCCCGGCTTGCTTGAACTTCTTGTCTCGGAAAAAAAAAAAAAAAAAATTCTGTTATTCACAAGTAATTAAAGCTGAAGCTCAGCTCTCCTTCGCTTTTGATAAAATAGAAGAATCCTTCCTGCTTGCTTTTGAGGGACGTTGTAACTTAATAGTTTTGGGTGTGATGTCTCCTAGGTTTACAGAAACCTTGCTGCTTGCTCTCATGTTGAGATGCTTTTCTCATGTTCCTGTTGACCTGTTGCTTCTGAAAGCGTGCAGATGGATGCTTGTGAATGCGATGCAGATGGATACTCGTGAATACGATGCAGATAGGTGCTCGTGAATATGATGCAGAGATAGATGCCACAGGCCATGAATGGCCCTACCAGATAGTGTCCAGAAGAAGGACGTTTGTGCTTATTAGCTTTCTGTTAGCTGTTACACACCTAGAGAAATCAACTTAGAAAGAGAAAAGGGTTGTTTTGTTTACTTTTATGGGGGAGGTCAGTCCAGGATTGATGTGAGAAAACAGAGGAAGAGGCTCCGGGGAGTCAGCTCAATGGATAAAGTATTTGTCTCACAAATATGAGGAGCTGAGAGATTGGGGGCGCAGACTCCCCTGCAGCTCACAAGCCAGTTAGCTTGACTGTACACGGTGGTGAGCAACAAGAGACTCAAACGAGATGGAAGTCGAGGACCAATACCCAAGGTTGATCTCTGACCTCTACATGCATGCTACAGCATGCTGGGGAGACCTGAGAGGATTTGTTTTATTTTTAATTGTGTGTGTGTTGTGTGTGTGTTCTTGTGTGCATGCGTACATATATCAGTGCGCACCCACTTTGTTTTATTCACACATTCATCTCTTCAGAGCACCGTTCAGGTTTGAAACGCTGCTAGGCCCATGATATACAGAGCAGAGCAATACACATGAGTGTAGTATATGAGCTTGGTGCCATCCAGACAGGCGTTCTGTGAGCCACTCAAGAGTAACCAGTAAGACAAGGAAGTAGGTGCTGGCTCCCACAAAATCTCTCGTGTTGGAAGCCTTTTATCTTTGATGCCATGAGAGAGGTAGAAAAATAGAGAGAGAAAGTGCATGGGGTGCTAAGTTGACAAAGTGTAAATGGGAACGGTTTCAGACACACAAAAACTCACCTCCCTCTGCCTCCTGGCTACTATGATTGAGGTGTGTGCAGTCTTTTTTTTTTAAAGATTTCTTTTTCTGGCCATAGTTGTGCTTTCCTTAAACCCAGCATTCAGGAAGAGACAGAGACAGGCAGGTCTCTGTGATTCAAGGACTGCCTGGTTTGCATAGTGGTTCATCCCAGGCTAGCCTGGGCTACAGAGTGAGACCATGTGTATGTGTGAGTTCAATGCCTGAACAGTCCAGAAGAGGACTTAGATCCCCTGCTCCTGAGGGATTACAAACGCTTGTAAGGTGCTTGATGTGGGTGCTATAAACCAGATGCAGGTCCTCTGCAAGAGCGGTTCCCACTCTTGCCTCTGAGCATCTCTCTCTAGTCTCTACCTAGATGTTTTATGCTTCTGAGAACTTGGAACAGTGCCAGGCTGCCTCCCAGAGCTTCTGCGTGCTTGTGCTTGAACCCTGTGGGACTTTACCATGAGGGAAGCGGGAGCTAGTTACGTGTGTTGGAGAAGATTTCTCCTTGTTTATGGCTCCCCTGCTCCACCTCTCCTTCCTATAGCACAGAATACCTACAGTATTTGGTCCTGTTTATTGCCATCCCTTCCATGAGATGTGGGTCCGAGGTTTTTTTTAGGCTCTGGCTCATCTGTCAACTTGCTTCTCACTTGCTGGATTAGCTGTTCAGATGACCTGCAAAATTAGCTCTGTTTGTGTCAGGGAGGGAGGGGTCTGGTTCTGTGAGGACTAGGGGTGGCACAGTGTCAACCTTGTGTTCTGGCCTCCTGACTAGTGTTCCCCACAGCATGCTGCTGGTTCTGCACCATAGCTGGGGTCTGGTTCTCTGGTTGGTTAAGAGCCCAGGACCCTTGAGTTTGATGTAGCGAGTGCTGATTGAGCACAGACTGTTCCAAGAAGGCAGAGGCGAACAGCCAAGTCCCTTCATTAGGAAACTTCTGCAAAGGTATGAGGTTTGCTGTCAGGAAGGTAGCCTTGGGCATTTCCCTGTCACTCTGGGAGCTTGCTTTGCCTTATATGCAGCCTATCTCTATATACCTTTTGATTTCTTCACAGGATGAGTACATGAAGAAGAAATTTCAGGATCTCCTGGTGCAGGAAAAGAACTCGGTGACCCTCCCTGTGGCTCCCGCCCAGGTATTCTGATGACTTCACTGTGGTCTAGGATTAAGTTGCCGATGAGCAAGTCTGATGACTGAACTTTCCGTGGGGAGGCAGGTGCTCAGCTTTTAAGAAAAGGATTAATGGCAGGCTTAGTGACACATACATATACTCTTAGAAGGCTGAGATAGGGCATTGACTCTCAACAGAGGCAGGAGGAATGGGACCCACAGGCCAGCTTGCTTGCATAATATCATGTAGTAATATCGTCTCTACTTGCTGGCCGTACTTGGGATTGAACCTGCGGCCTAATGCTGCTTAGGTAAGCCCTCCAGCCCGAGCCAGTGTTTCTGCGTTTTGTTTTGATATGCTCCTGCAGCCCTGGAAGACTTAATAACGCAGGATATGTTGAATGAATTGGAACATTAGATAGGGCTTGCCAATCTAACGGAAGACGGAAGATCCTGTTAGAGGCACGAATTTAAGTTTTCAGAAAGTGTAAGACTTGGGTAAGTAGTCTATGATGGTTTCTGTTTTAAACTTTCTGTTGTTAGAAAGTAAAAGTTTTGCTTTACCATGGTTTTATTGAGGCAATTTCTTGTTTGGTTTGGTTTGGTTTGGTTTGGTTTGCTTTTTTTTTTTTCCGAGACAGGGTTTCTCTGTGTAGCCCTGGCTGTCCTGGAACTCACTCTGTAGACCAGGCTGGCCTCGATCCCAGAAATCCGCCTGCCTCTGCCTCCCAAGTGCTGGGAGAGGAAGTTTCTTGATTGCAGTTTTATCATTTTCAAGTTCTTTGTAAGTTATACCTGATCAGTGGTATATTTGGTCAGTGATCTCGATCCTTTTTCCTTACTGTTCTTTCTTGAATTTATGAATAGGAAAAGTCTAAGTAGCTATAAGTAGACAGTGTCAGGAGACAGCAACCAAGCAAAGCTGTTGGTGCTGCCTGCTGTCCACATTCGGATATACTTCAGCCTACGGTGGGATCATATTCTGAGGAACTCATCTCAAATGGAGGCATTTTAAATAGAAAGTGCATTTAACGATAATAGCTGGTGTGGCACAGTAGCGTGTGTGAGCTCCCTGGTAACCCTGTGGGAGCCGGGAGCTCTGGCTGCTTTACAATCATACCTCACCCAGAATTTTGCTAGGAAAGATCCAATTTGAACTTGCTTTTGTGTCACTTGAAAGGTTTTTTTTTTTTTTTTAAGTGGCTGTACATTTATTAGTGGTTAGAAATCGCCAGGGAGCATGGATAAGCATCTTGATTCCAGAGGTGTGTGAGGAGGATTCGGTTGTCATGACAACTAGTCATTTCCATGAAATGCCCCTAGTTTACTGAACTATGAGGAGCTTTGATAGAAGCTGTGCTTTCTCTTAAACACTTCTCCTTTTGCTTTATTTCCAGACTTCCAGTCAAAAGCGGCCCCTGGAACTGGAGGTGGAGGGTATGCCGAGCACAAAACGCCTGTCTGTGTGTGGGGCTGTGTTGTGAGCTTTGAATGTGAAAGAAATGTGCTTCCTTCCACGCTCCAATTGTCTTCTCCATCTTGACATCTTTTTTTTATATGTATATATTTTTTAAAAAATATAGCCAGGCAGTTGTGGCCCACTCCTTTAATCCCAGCACTTGGGAGGCAGAGGCAGGCAGATTTCTGAGTTCAAGGCCAGCCTGGTCTACAGAGTGAGTTCCAGGATAGCCAGGACTACACAGAGAAACCCTGTCTTGGAAAAAAAAACAAACAAGAAACAAAACAAAATAGCCTATATGATGGAACAATTGCTTTTCCATCACAGATACACGATTAAAAAACGTGGAAATCTGGGCTGATTGTTTGATGACCTGCACTTTAGATTTCTTTCTTTCTTTCTTTCATTTTAAGAAAAATGTTAGGGGGTGGTGTTGAGAGATTAACACCACTCCTGTTGAGGGCTGCAGTTCAGTTCCCAGCACCCATGTAACTACATTTCTGGATCGGATGCCCTCACCTGGCCTCTCTGGTCACCTACTACACATGTGTTCATGTACACAGAAACACATAATCATTAAAAAGAATATTCTAAAACAATGTTAGTAGTTTGTTGTGGCTTTTCATCTGGATCCTCACATTGCCAGTCTGCCCTATCAGGATGTCACTCTGGTTTTAGGCTCATCCGTCTAAATACAAATTCTAAAAGTCCCTTAGAAGGTCCAAGTCCCACTGGCCATGGTAATCTACACCTATGATCCCAGCACTCTAGAGGCAGGACAATGTTTGAGTTGACTTTGAGGCCTGTCTGATCTTTAGAGCAAATTTTAGGACAGCCAGGGTACACAGAGAAACAATCTCTTTCTCTAAACTTTCTCTTTTATCTTTAAACTCTTTTTTTCTCTGTCTAAACTTTTTCTCTGTCTAAACTCTTTCTCTCTCTCGTTTCTCTATCTCCCAACTTTCTTTTTCTCTCTCTAAACTCTCTAAACTTTCTATTTCTAAACTCTTTTTTTCTATCTCTAAACTTTTTCTCTGTCTAAACACACTCTCTCCCTCTCTCTCCCTCTCTCTTAACTTTTCTTTCTCTTTCTCTAAACTTTTTCTCTTTTCATCTCTAAACTTTTTTCTCTCTCTAAACTTTCTATCTCCAAACTCTCTTTTTCTCTCTAAACTCTTTTTCTCTCTCTAAACATACTCTCTCCCTCTCCTTTTCCCTCTCCCTCTCCCTCTCCCTCTCTCTCTCTCTCTCTCTCTCTCACACACACACACACACACACACACACACACACACACACACACACACACACACTCAGTCCCTTGGAAAGAAAAGGGCATCTGGATGTTGGGTGATTTGTACTGGCTGGCTGCCAAGGAGCCCATGGTGCTGCTGCCTGTTATAGGCCAGTCTGAAATTCATATCCCTTAGGGTTCTCACACTCCTGTAATCCATCCCAGACCTTGAGAAGCAGAAATAGTAAGATATTGACTTTGAGGGCAGCCTGAACTGTATAGTGAGACTTTTGCCTTAAAAAATGGATAAAACACAGAAATTATGCTCAGTCCTGTACAGTTTACATCTCTAAACTCCTGGGGCTACATTAAATTCAGATATTAATATCTCCCCCACCCCCACCCCACCAACAGTTTTAGGCAGGTGATAGAGTGCTGCTTTAAATTGGGTCCTCCAGCCATCCATGTGGTAGACATATAGAGAAGTAAGGGGGGAGATAGAGATGTCTCTCTAGTGGTTAAGAGCATTGGTTGTCATGCTGTCACTGCGGGTCATGTCTGGGTCTGTGGTCATGTAGTAGCAGGGGCCTGTTGATTTCTTGGATCATATTACTACATAGACCATGCAGACCTCCCTGGTCTGGGCTGCTGTGTGGGAGAGACCTCATAGATATCCAAGGGCTGATATCCAGATATCCAGAGCTGGCCCCACCCCTGACTGGCTGCAGCAATCAGGAGAGCAGGCCTTCCACCTTGCAGGAGCAGCACAGAGCTGGCCCCACTGCCATGATGGGACATGGGTGCAGTGGAGATGCCCTCCCCCATCCCTCAACACCTGAGGCAGGTCCTAGGTCATGAGAACAGGCAGGACTTGGGAGAGTGGCCTTGCACCTTGTCTGGGCAACAGCCAGCTCTGAGGGAGTGAGTGGGAGAGCTGGCCCAGCCCCTCACTGCCAGCTGCAGTATTGGGTGAGCTAGCAAGGGCAGTGCTAGAAAGCTTGCCCTGGTGGTGCAGATATGAGAGAGCTGGTGGGCTAGCCATCTGTCTCAGCTACCACCCAGATCCAGCGCTTTGAGTTGTCCCACCCCAAAATCTAATTCATCTATGAGCTGCTGGAGCATGTGCAAGGGCTGGTCCTACAGATCCAAAGCTGCAGGATTTCCATGATCCAGGCCAACAACAGGATAACTAAGAGGAGTCCTGTGAGGATCCAGTATTGATAGTGTTGCAGAAGCAAGAAGACTCAAACCAGACCAGTGACTAAATGCAATGAACATTTGCAAGATGTGTGGACAAGAGGGTAGGTATACTGTAGAACACACCCTGGCACACTATAGTGTCCGTGTCAAAATGCTCTCCATGGGGTGTGTTTGTGGGGAAGTTGCAAGGGAAGAGGGGGATGTGAAGGGACGGGGAGATGAGTGAGATTGGGGTGCAGGTGCATAATGTGAGACTCACAAAAATAAATAAATAAATAAAAAGTTGAAAAGCATTGGCTGCTCCTCCAAGAGCACCTGAGTTCAATTCCCAACATCCTTATGGTACCTCAAAACTGTAGCTAAGCAGCATGGTGGCGGCCCACGCCTTCAATCCTTGCACTTGGAGGCAGCTGCAGGTGGATCTGAGTTTGAGGCTAAGCCTGGTCTACAGAGTGAGTTCCAGGACAGCCAGGACTGAGAAACTCTGTCTCCATAAACCAAACATTAAACCAAAACCAAAAGCAAACTCCATCTTGAGTTGAACTCATCTTAATTTTGAGACCTTTTAAATAAAAAAAATGCATTTAGTAATATTCCAATAATGCACACAGAGCTCCCCTGGAAACTCCATCCATGATCACAGTGCTGTCTGCTATGACAGAGGAGGCGGCTGCTGTTGCAATCAAGGCCATGGCAAAATAACTGGCTTCCAGGGTGGTGGTGGTGGTGGCAGCAGCAGTGATCCATGAGCCTACAGAGGCCCCTCCCCCAGTCAGGTTCTGCTCTGGCTGGGACCTTGGCTGGACTCCTGTTCAATTTATTTGATGTTTTATTATGGTTTTCCTCACCCCTTCAAACTGTCGGGGAGACCCTGCCCTTGTCCTAGCTACCTTGTCCAGGAATGAGGGAGCCATGGCCTTGGTGAAGCTACCTGCTTCTCTCGCAGCCCTGATGGGGGCAAAGGGATTTGGGTACTGATGTGTTAGAATAGCAGCTAGTGTCTGACATTGCTTACCAGGCCAAAGCAGTTCCATGTGTAAGAGGTTTTACTGGGGACAGAGAGGGGAGAGAGAGAAAGACAAAGGGGAAAAGAAAAAAAGCGAAAGGGGGTACCCAGGTGAGTGTGGGAAGCAGGGCTCTGGGAAGGTATGTGGTAGCTATAGCAACAGGTGACACCTATGTGTGACATCCTGAGTTTGGAGTGGGTCTGCAAAACTGGTCTTTGGATGCCAACAGGCACTGCTTGTGGTTTAGGTTCCCCTATCCTTTTTTTCTTTTTAATTCAATTTGGAATCAGAAAAAATATATATATTTAGTAGTTCCAATAATGCACACAGAGTGTATGATATATGGGTTCCCCTGGTAACCCCATGGTCGGCTGGGAGTTCTAGGGCCTCAATACCCTCTGGCTTCTGTGGGCACTGTGCATGCAGGTGGTGCATAGACAGACATCAAAAAACACCATTCACATAAAATTAGAAGAAGGAGGAGGAGAAGGGGAGAGAAGAAGTTTTTTAAGACTTATTTTATGTAGGTGAGTATTGCCTACCTGTATGTACAGGGAAGAAAGAGGGTACTGGTGCCTCTGGAACCGGAGTACAAATAGATAATTGTGAATCATCTGGGATCTGAACCCAAGTTCTCAGCAAAAGCAACAGGTGCTCTTAAGCTCTGTGTCTTCTGGCCTCTTTACATCACTATGAACCCTGAACTGCCAAAAGTAACAAAGACTTCTTACATACCCTAAGGCTGGCTGTTGTGACAATCCTTTGATGCTTAGAAATGGAAACATTGTTTGTGGCCTGCACTTTACCTCATAAAAAGTGGAATTTGTTTCAGGAGTTCACAGGAACACCTGCAGGACAATTCTAATAGCAACTTTAGTTTGCTTGTTTGTTTGTTTCTGACCCATTGTAACTTTGCTAATTGATGACTGCTCACATTGTAGCTTATTGGCTAAGCTACATTGAGCACTTTGCTTCAGAAACTCCACCAGGAGAGGACATTCATGAGCAAACAGTTGTTCCTGTGAATGGCTGTTGGTAGGCTCACTCCCTTGGGAGGCCGTTCTGAGGTTCCGCTGGTCCAGTGCAGAGGACAAATGGGAAATGAGTTGGCTTGAGTATTTAATGCAATGAAGGTAAGGAGGACAAAAGAGTGGGTGCCAAGACTGCATGGCAGGATTCTGGAGGAATGAGAAGCTAGGGGAAAGGAAGTCCTAGAGCTGGAGAAGTTTAAGGTAGGGGGCCTGGTGAGAAGAGCCAAGAAGAGCCCATTGTTAGCCTAGAAGAGCCAAGAGTAATTGTTAAACTGAGAGCGCCTAGGGGCTAGCATGTACTTTGATATGCTAATATGCACCAGGAAGAGCCCCTCTAACAGACTCTGGGAACCCTTTTCTTCAGTAGATTGGTTCCTGTCTTAGGGTTTTATTGCTGTGAACAGACACCGTGACCAAGGCAACGCTTATGAAAAACAACATTTAATTGGGGCTGGCTTACAGGTTCAGTGCTTCAGTCCATTATCATCAAAGAGGGAGCACAGCAGAATCCAGGCAGGCATGGCACAGGCAGAGCTGAGAGTTCTATGTCTTCATCCAAAGGCTGCTAGTGGAAGACTGACTTTCAGGCAACTAGGGTGAGGATCTTAAACTCATACCCACAGTGACACACCTACTCCAACCAGGCCACATCTGTTCCAACCAGGTCACACCTCCAAATGGTGCCACTCCCTGGCCCAAGAATATACAAACCATCATAGTCCCTCTGTGGAAAGACTGCACAAGAATCACAGACTGAAGACTCATGTCATATTTGATCCAGGTAGACAAGATCCAAGGCAGAAAGGTATGCCTGAAGGTGAGAGAGACCTTTCCCGGACTCTGTTACATGATCAGGAATGTTCAGGACTCAGTTACATGATCAGTGGTGGTGCAGGCCTTTAAACCCAGCACTCGGGAGGCAGAGGCAGGCGGATTTCTGAGTTCGAGGCCAGCCTGGTCTACAGAGTGAGTTCTAGGACAGCCAGGGCTACACAGAGAAACCCTGTCTCAAACAAAACAAAAGAAAAAATCATCAGGAATATTCTTTTTTGTTTACTAGGTTAAGTTCTCATCACTGTGTATGATAAAGATGAGAGGAACAAACAAGTATGTAAAAGTTCCAAGAGTAACGAGGCAGTAGTGCACGCTTTGAGGTAGCCAGAAATCCGCCTGCCTCTGCCTCCCGAGTGCTAGTTTTTTTTTTTTTTTTTTTTTTTTAATGTAATGTGCATTGGTGTTTTGTCTGCATACATATGGGTGTGAGGCTGTCAGATTCCCTGAAACTGGAGTTGCAATTGTGTGTTGTCATATGGGTGATGGGAATTGAATCCTGGTTCTCTAGAAGAGCAACCAGTGCTTTTAACCGCTGAGCCATCTCTCCAGCTCCAAGTTCACAGTTTTTAAGGAGACGAGGCGCTGCACTTTTTCCAGGGATCCCTCGGTTCTTAACTGCTCGAAACACAAGGTCTGACCTTCCAGAGAGCCACTCAGTAAGGACAGCATCCTTGGATGCAGGAGGTGGGTTTCTGAAGATTCGATCCTAGCTAGATAAGGGAGGGCGCCGACACAGGCCAAGGAGGCCAGCGTTCGCCGAGTCACTCTACTCTGGCGCCTTCACGGGCCGGGCCCCGCGTGGTGCCCTCCGGGTGGTCCGCAGTGCGGCGGGGGGCCGCGCAGAGCCGGGAACAGCGAGCGAACAGCTCCGGGAGGGCTCAGGCCGGGAACGCACTTGCGCGGTGCGAGCTGTCTCGGCGGGCGCGCGGGCGCGTGCGCGGTGAGGGCGGGGGCGCTCGGCGGCGCGCGGCACGGCAGGAACATGGCGCGCGGGAGCGGTGCGCGCGCCTAGCTGGCGGGACCGTTAGCTCTAGGCAGACGCCGACGGGCCCCGCGGGGATGGAACAGCCGCCGCCTCTGGCGCCCGAGCCGGCCTCGGCGCGGAGCCGCAGGCGGCGGGAGCCGGAGTCTCCGCCGGCGCCGGTGAGTGTGAGCGGGGCGCGGGCCGGGAGACTTTCTTTGTGAAACTCTGTCGGTGCGAGCCGGGCCGGGCCTCGGCGGCCGACGATGACCTGCAGGCGGAGGCCCCTCCGCTCGTCAGGGTTCGAGCCCCGCAGCGAATCATTAGGCAGACCCTGTGCATCATCTGCCTGCCTGCCTCAGTTTCCACGGCTGTGTGCTTGGAATGCACTGGGCACCTAATCTCCCGCACCTCCTCTTCCTCGACCCCGCCCCCTCGGAGCGGGACGGGGCTGGGGTGCGGGGCGGGGGCATCCGAGTCCACCGGGGCGGCTGGGAGGCTCGGGGGTCCCCATCCCAGGTGTGGTTGCTAGGGAGTGGGCTTTTGGTCCCTAGAAGGCTACAAGGTTGTTGGTGTCTCACCACAAGCAGGTACTGGAGAGCTTTAGGTCTACCTGGGCTTCCAAGTGTTTGGGTGTGTCTCTCAGAGTGAGGGATGCTGAGCAAAATGGACTTTTTCCTGGCTGGAGTAGTGTAGTCTTTCTCCCTCTACTCTGTGGTGTGTTTTCAAGCCACTAACTAGCCGGGGTATAAAGTAATAATCTGGAGCCACATACTGCACCAAGAGACACACGCACAAAGTGGTTTCCCAAGGCAGAGAAGGAAAATTTGAATTTTTAGCAAGTTTTCAAAGCTGTGACTGGGGGTGGGATGGGGGGCGGTGTCTGGCGAGCTGTAAAGTGTCCCATAAGCAGACAACTTTCCCTGCATGGTACCTAGTATGTAGTAGATGTTCAGTATGTATTTGTAGGACTGAATGATCCTGGGGTTGCAATTTAGGAGCCCTTGAGACACTTAAGATGTCATTTGAGATAAACATCTGTCAGTCTTAACTTCATATGATTTTTCTCAGCACCCGGGTTAACTTTTGTCGCTATTTATAATGTGATATTCCCAGTGTACTTTAGTAAAAAAGAACAAGGTATATGTTGATTAGGGTCAGCTAGTATCCTGGCAGGGTATAAAGGGTCAGCTCTGTATATCGATTAAATTCTGAGGGTCAGGGAGATAGATAGACGTCTCAGTGGGTAAAGGGGTCTGCTACCATGCCTGAGCACCCGGGTTGGATTCCTGGGACTCACACAGTAGGATAGACTGGACTCTGGCAAGTTGTCCTTTGACCTCCCTGCCAGGTGCAAAAAAGCACACACACACACACACACACACACACACACACACACACACACATACACACACAATAAAATAAAATAAAATAATTAAATCTGAATTTTAAAAATGTACTATTTCCTTATCTTCATTTAAGAACATTATTATTCTAGTATTTTGTTTTTCGAGGTAAACAGTTACATTTTCCCTTAAAAATTTAAAAGTATTTTTATGTAAATGAGTGTTTTGTTTACATGGATGTGCGTGTAGCAGAGGTGAAAAGGACATCGGATCCCATCTGGAGTTACATATGGTTATGAGCCTCGAAATGGTTGCTGAGAGCTGAACCCTGGCCCTTTGCAAGAGCAGCTAGTGCTTTGACCCCCGAGTCATCTCGTCTCTAATATTTACATTTCCATCATGCAAATCTGGATTATTATTTATTCAAGAAAGTTGGCAGTTGCTCTTTTGTATGTTTTTTTTTCCCAATACAATTGTTTGAGGTTATGGATTTTTTCCCCTTCATGTTGTTGAATTTCATTTAATTGATTTCACTTCAGTAGGGTCTTTCAGTAAATAGAGAATTCAAGTATAAGAAAGGACCGTGAGCCTGGCAGTGGTGGCGCACGCCTTTAATCCCAGCACTTGGGAGGCAGAGGCAGGCGGATTTCTGAGTTCGTGGCCAGCCTGGTCTTGGGGAAAAAAAAAAAAAAAGAAGAAGAAGAAAGACCATGAGAGGTGAGATTGAGTCTGGAGGAGAAAAACATAAGGTCAAGGGTGTCATCTCCAGGTGCGTTGTTTTATAACTTGGGATATTTTCTTTTCTCTTTCTTTTTTAAATTGTCTTTAGGGGTTGAGGAAATGGCTCAGTGGGTAAAGTGCTTTCTATGCAAGCAGAGGAGCTCCATTCCGCTGCTCCCACCTGAGGCTGGGCCAGGTGGCGGGGACCTGTAACCCCAGAGCTGGGAATGTGGAGGTGGAGGTAGGTGGATCCCTGGTGCTCACTGGCCAGCTGGCCTGTCCAAAACAGTGGGCTTTGGGTTTAGTGAGAAAGCCGGGCAGTGGTGGCACACACCTTTAGTCCCAGCATTCAGGAGGAAGAGGCAGGCAGATCTTTATGAGTTTAAGGCTAGTCTGGTCTACATAGAGTTCCAAGACAGCAGGACTGTTGTTACACAGAGAGATCCTATCTCAAAAAAATACCAACCAACCACCACCACCACCACCACCACCACCACCACCACCACCACCACCAAAACTCCCAAACCAACCTTAAAAACATATAAAAAAAATAAAAAAGCTTTATTCCCTGTGAGTGTGGTGGTACTCGCCTTTAATCCCTGTATTTGGGAGGGTGGGGGTAAGAGGATTTGAGGGCGGCCTGGCCTACATAGTGAGACCTGTCTTTAAAACAATAACAACAAAACAAACAGAAAAGCTTTATTCACGACCTGTACGTCTACAGCACAAGACCTGCATGCAGGGCTCAGGGAACATTGTGGAGGGTAGGGACATAAAGATTGTAAGAGCCCACCAGGCGGTGGTGGCACACGCCTTTAATCCCAGCACTTGGGAGGCAGAGGCAGGTGGATTTCTGAGTTCGAGGCCAGCCTGGTCTACAGAGTGAGTTCCAGGACAGCCAGGGCTATACAGAGAAACTCTGTCTAAAAACAAACAAACAAACAAACAAAAAATGATTGTAAGAGCCCAAGGAAAAACAGTGTGTGTTGTGAGACTCTGTTCCCAATATGGTTGCAGAAACATGACCTGAACATGCATGACACAGATGGTCATACGGAAGAGGAAAAGCCCAGGAAGCCTCAATCCTAGACAGAGAATTGCAGGAAGAGCAGGGAATGCTGGGAGCTAGGGAAGGAGATCTTTGATAGGGACAAACACT
This sequence comes from Mus musculus, assembly GCF_000001635.26. Lineage (NCBI taxonomy): Eukaryota > Metazoa > Chordata > Mammalia > Rodentia > Muridae > Mus > Mus musculus. Next base: position 110,883,032 of record NC_000071.6, read on the forward strand.
CAGATTGGTTACCTAATACCAAATGGTCAGCCCTGAAAACATCCCTGTAAGGAACATAGTAAGGACTGAGCAGTTGTAGTTATGTGTTTAGGAAAAAGAAATAAATATATTACATTTCACATGTGCACACATGCACACATCTATTACATTATACACACACATATATGACATTACACACATATACACAATTACATTACACACATACACACATATATTACACACATATATATTACATTACACGCACATACACACACATTTATATTACATTATATACACATGCGTATATATGTATTTACATACACACATACATGAATATGACAACAAATGATGAAAAGAGGCCACGGATTGAAAATCAGCAAGGACAGGGATATGTGGGAGGGTTGGAAGGAGGAAGGGAGGTGGGGGGGGCATGCTCTAATTATTTTATAATGTAAAAAAATTGGGGCTGGAGAGATGGCTCAGAGGTTAAGAGCATGGACTGCTCTTCCAGAGGTCCTGAGTTCAATTCCCAGCAACCATATGGTAGCTCACAACCATCTGTAATGGGATCCAATGCCCTCTTCTGGTGTGTACTCACATAATAAAATAAATAGATACATCTTTACAAAAATTAAAAATATTTTTAAAAGCTTATTGAAAAAATAAAATTTTGACAGCAGCACCAAGTACATGAACTAACTGTTGAATAGATAATGTTGAGCACTCATACACATAAAAAAAATAAAGAAAATATTTTTAAAAGATTTATTTATTTATTTTATGTATGTAAGTATACTGTAAGGGCATCAGATCTCATTACAGATGGTTGTGAGCCACCATGCTGGGATTTGAACTCAGGACCTTTGGAAGAGCAGTCAGTGCTCTTACCCACTAAGCCATCTCGCCAGCCCAAGAAAATACTTTTTAAAAATCTTTCAAAACTAAAAGTTCCCAATTGAGCCAGGCATAGCGATTTATGCCTACAGTCCCATCTTTTGGGAGACTGAGGCAGGAGAATTACTGTGAATTTGAGGCCAGCTAGGTCAAAGTGAGGCCCTGTAAAATGAGAAAGACTGAGCTGAAGGGATGGCTGTGATTTAAGAGCTCTTGCCAATCTTCGGAGGACTTATGTTTGCTTCCCAGTACTCACACTGGGTGCTGCACAACTGTGTATAAGTCTACTTTCAGGGGGGCTGATACTCTCTTTTGGTTTCCATTATATCTATGTTGTATGCATACTTACACACACACAATGAACAAATGTATTTTTTTAAAGATTTATTTAATTATTATATGTAAGTACACTGTAGCTGTCTTCAGACACTCCAGAAGAGGGCATCAGATCTCATTACAGATGGTTGTGAGCCACCATGTGGTTGCTGGGATTTGAACTCCAGACCTTTGGAAGAGCAGTCAGGTGCTCTTAACCACTGAGCCATCTCACCAGCCCACAAATGTATTTTAAAAAGAGAAAACAAAGTATAAAACTAATAGAGCCTTAGTTTATTCATATGTCCTCCTCTCTAGAGATAGGTCTCATTGCCCTAGACTGTACTTGAGCTTGCTGTGTAGCTAAGGGTAGTGCCCTTGGACCTCTCGTTTTCTTGCCTCTGCTTCCCAACTGCTCAGGTGACAGGCCTGGGCCACCATATAGAGCTGGGATCAAAACCATGGCTTCATTGATCAACTGAGTTACATCTTTGGCACCATATGATACTTTTTTTAAAAATTTTTTTTTGAGACAGGGTTTCTCTGTGTAGCCTTGGCTGTCCTGGAACTCACTATGTAGACCAGGCTCGCCTCAAACTCAGAAACCCGCCTGCCTCTGCCTTCCGAGTGCTGGGATTAAAGGCGTGCACCACCACTGCTTGGCTGTATGATACTTTTATGTGAATTTGAAAAATGACTTCTTTTGTACCATAGGAATAATTTGGTATCAGGCTAAAAAGATGTTCAAGTTCAGTTCCCAGCACCTGAATGGCAGCTAACAGCTTTCTGTGTTTTCAATTCTAGAGTATCCAGTGCCCTATTCTGGCCTCCTGGGCACTACATACATTCTGCACAGTTGTATATACCCATATACATAAAATAAATTAAAAAAGGAATAACTTGGTATGGTGAATGTGACTTCATGTGATTTAGAAAATAATTGCTAAGAGGTAAAGGCAACGTGTTTGTGTGTATCTATAGACGTGTGTATATGTACGTGTGCATGTGTGTGTATATGTATATCTGTGATGTGTGTATATGTATGTGTGCATGTGTTCATGTGTGTGGGTGTGTTTGTGTGTGTGTGTATGTGTAGGTTGTTTGTGCCTGTGTGTGTGTAGGCCAGAGGTTGGTGTTTGGTAGCTTTCTTGCTTTTTATTTTTATTTATTTATATTGAGACAGGTTGTTTTAGTCAGTTTCATGGCTCTGAAGAGACACCATGACCACGCCAACTCTTATAAAAGAAAGCATTTAATTGGAGCTTGCTTACAGTTTCACAGGTAAACTAATCCAATAATCAATTAGTCCATTATTACATGGTGGGGAGCATGGTGGCACATAGGAAGACATTGTGTTGGAGAAGTAGCTGAGAGTTCTACATCTATATCCAAAGGTAGCAGGAAGGGAGAGCCCACCCCCAGGGACACAGCACCTTCAACAAGGCCACACCTCCTAATCCTTTCAAATCATGCCACTCCCTGAAGACCATGCATTCGTATCTCTGAGCCTCACAGGGTCTCTCTACATAGCTTTGGCTGTAATGGAACTCATTCTTTGGATCAGGCTCTACTCAAACTCAGCAGCCTCTGCCTCCTGAGTGCTAAGATAAAGGCCTGTGCCAGCATGTCAGACTATTTTCTGAAGCACAGTCGCTCACTGAATGTGGAGCTTTAGTTTTGGCTAGGCCACTCTCCACAGAGCTGGCCATCCCTAGCTTTTATGTGGGTTTTGGGGACCTTAACTCTGGTCCTGAGCCATGTCTCCAGCCCCATGAAAGGCTATTTTTAAACTTCTCTTTGTGTTCTCTTAGAAAGTAAACCAGTTATGCAACTTAATATATGACTACCCTGATAAATGGAGGCATGGATGAATGTACAAATGCAGACCTTTAACACCAGTACTCAAGAGACAGAGGCAGGTGGGTCTCTAGTGAATTTGACAACAACCTGGTCTATCCAGCACATTCAGACCAGCCAGTGCTATGCAATGAGACCCAGTGTCAAAATAAAGTAAGTATGAGGCTGGAGGGAGAGATGGCTTAGAGGTTAAGAGCACTGACTGCTCTTCCAGAGGTCCTGAGTTTAATTCCCAGTAACCACATAGTGGGTCACAATCATCTGTAATGGGATCTGATGCCCTCTTCTGGTGTGTCTGACGACAGCTACAGTATATATATATATATATATATATATATATATATATATATAATCTTTTTTAAAAAGTAAGCTATGTTTTATTTTTAGAATGATTTTCAGACTTTTTCATATTTGTAAAAAAACCAGGTGCCTGTATATATTAAACTATCAGTATAAGTGAGAAGTTTTCTTTTTAAAAGCATTTAAGTATTTTTACTTAATTTATTTATTATTAAGTGGATTCTTTTTTGTCCCTTCTGTGGGGATTCTGCCAACTTATGTCTATCCCGAATTTACATTATGAGCTGGGGAAATAAGCTCCGGATGAGCTCAGGGACCAGTAGACCCACCGTTGAAACTTGGTTGCAGACCTACTGTTGCAACATTGTTGCAAGCAGTCCGATTGCCTGATCCCCTTGAGCCCTTACCTGAACTGGAGGGCCACTGTGTTCTTTTCTGGTCTTCTGATCTAATAGGCTTTGGTAGGTCTGGTTGTTTCCCTCATCATTTACCCTAGTAACAAGATGTTGGTCCCTTAGGGAAACTGTAAAGGGGGTTCTGGTCTCAGGATCACCAAGTTAGTCCCTGGTGTGGACAAGTAACTGAATTATCTGGGAAAGATGCAGACCAAGCTGGAGAGGGAGAGATAATTGATTATCTGGGAAAGATGAAAGACCAAGCTGGAGAGAGAAAGAGAATAATACCATTATCCCTTCTGAATAGGAGGGACCTGAGGCTAAACTGAGGTTGGTTTGAATATTTTATAGGACCCGTTCCTCCTTCCCTTCCTCCTATTGGCTTTGTTTAGATACCCACTTCTCATGTCTTCCTCTTTTTCCCAAAATGTCTTCTGAAACAAGAAGCTGGTATCTCAGGAAGCCCACTTTTACTTTGCCTGTTTATGGCCCTCTGACTCTCCTTTAGAGGAGTGGGAGAAATGCTGACAGTAAAACTCTTCAGTATTTAGCAAGGCCCTTCCTCAAAGGGACCTGGCCTTCCCTTCTATAAACTGGCACAAGTCTGGAAACTGGTTGACAGTCCTGGATTCCTTATTACTATGATCTGATGCAGCCTTTCTTTCACTTCTAGTTTTGTGCTTTTCTGTTTATACAGATCAATACAAATGTATTAGTTTTCTTATCTATTTTGTTAACAGAAACACTGTGGTTGGTTAACCAGTAGTACCAAAGGCCCCTACATGTCAGGCCATTATACATATTGCCTCTGCTGTCCATTATGAATTGAACCACGATAGTATGGCTTTCCCGGTACTGCTCATGGAACTGTGCTCACATGCCTTTGGTAATTCGGTGCTGTCTGTCTGGCCCGTTACCTGTGGTGGTTTGAATAGGTTTGGTCCCCATAGATTTATGTGTTTGAATGCTTGGCTCATAGGGAGTGGCATTATTAGGAGGTATGGACTTGCTGGATGGAGTAGGTGAGGTCTTGTTGGAGGAAGTGTGCCACTGTGGGGGTGGACTTTAAGTTCTCTTATGCTTAAACTCTGCCCAGCACCACTGTCTGCATGCATGCTGACATTCTTCTTGCCATCATGATAATGGACTGAACCTATGAAACTGTAAGGCAGCTCCAATGAAGTGTTTGCTTTTATAAGAGTTACCTTGGTCATGGTGTCTCTTCACAGCAGTAAAAACCTAACTAAGATACTACCCTAGGGCACAAACCTAGGGTAGTATACATTTAATTCATTCAGTTGAGTAGCAGCATCTCTGACTCTTAAGATCTGGCACAGATGACAGAGTTCTTCAAACGTGCTGGTGTTCCTCAGTGTTTTACATCTTAGAGCATTAGGGAAGGGCATGCTTCCTGGACATACTCACTGTGGAGGATTGGGTTTTACAGTGTATCTGCTCAACATTCCAATTCCCCCGAATCTTAAAATCCCTCATCAACACAAGGTGAAGGGATATTAGGCCTCTCTAGTTCTTTCTTAGTAGGCCATCTTTTGACACATACTTCAGCTGACAAACCAAACAAACTTTTGGCTAAACTTCCGGCACTTTATAAAAAAAAAAAAAAACATGCAAACTTCATATTAAACCTAGAGTCTCCACTCAGTGGGCCCCTGTCGATTCTACCATTATACCCTGAAAATTTAGCTCCAGACTTCTCCTTGAATGAATAAATGAATATTATTAAGTTCTTTAGTGATGTAGTTTAAGTCTTTTTGTATCACACTTCCTATCCCACCTCTAAGAGCCTGCTCAGCCTCACGTCTGGGTGGACACTGATTCCCTTAGGCAAAGCTGGAGAGGGCAGTGCTGCTGTGGCTGGAGATGGAGGTGCATCCTCTGCTAAATAAGCCCTTCCGAGTCTCAGTCCAAATTTCTCCACCTGTTAAGGTCTCCGCAGACATTTCTATCCTGGGTCTCTGGCCCATTGCTGTTGCCTCTACTAAACAAAGGAGCGAACCAAAACTAGAGTGGGTCCCTGGAGAGATTACAGGGCTTAGTGTCATCATCAAGGGCTTAAAGTGGTTCTTAGCACATTTCCCTTTAACTCTTTCATTTGGCCTGTGCAGAAGACAGATGGATCATGACAGTTGACTGTTGAAAACATAATCAGGTAGTGGACTCCAGACTGTAGCTGCTGTACTGGACGTGCTTGAGCAGGTTAGCACATCTCCTGGTACACGGCCTGCAGTTACTGATGTAGCCTTTCTGTCCAGATTTGTCAGTAAGGACCACAGAAGCCATCTGCTTTCAGCTGGTGAGGCTCAAATTACACATTTATTGTTTTACATCAAGGGATATTAATTCTCCAGCCCCATGTTGTGACTTATTTTGAAGGGATCTTGACCATCTGTCTCTTCTACAAAATGTCTTTGTATCCCATTGTATTGATACATTGTGTTGATTGAATCAACTGATCAGGGAGTAGTGACATAGAAGAAAATAAAGCAATAGAATTGACATTATAAAAGATCTGTTAATAGATTGGCCTTGGAGACATTAAATCACACAAAGTACAATTTAGCTAAGTGGGCACTGTCTTCCAAATACCCCAAAGATAAGTAGTATGCTTGCATTAGTTAGGTTTCCATTGCTGTGAAGAAACACTATGACCAAGGCAACTTTTATAAAGGACAACATTTAATTGGGACTGGCTTATAGGTTCAGAGGTTCAGTTCATTATCATCATGGCAAGAAGCATGGCAGCATTTAGACAGGAATGACACTGGAGGAGCTGAGAGTTCTACATCTTGTTCCAAAGGCAAACAGGAGAAGACTGGCTTCCAGGCAGCTAGAAGGAAGGTCTCTCAAAGCCCCCACAGTGACACACTTCGTTCAATGAGGCCACACTTCCTAATATGGACCAAGCATATTCAAGCCACCACAATGCTAATAAGCCCTATTTTGGATAAATAAATTTACAGTGCTACTAAAATTTAAGTGTTTGTTCACCAAGGTTGTCCAGCCATTAGACTCATTCCCAAAGACCATGCCTCTGACATGGTTAAGGGGGCAGTGCAGGGCTACAGTCAGTGTGAAGTCCTGGTCTGACATAAAGCCCCCAGTTCCTTTCTTGGGAAAAACATAATTCTGCCAGAATATATGTTAGTAAAAATTCCTATCTGAGGCCAACTTACTTGGGCATCAGTTCCAGTTGTCCTGTGATTTAGTGAAGAGCTTCTCCTTCCTTCACCTCCAAGTATATGAAGTGACTTCCTCCTCACTGGGAAATAGCAGCCATTTTGGACTTCTTGGTAATGCATATGCAGATCAGAGGTGTGGTTAGAGTACTAATGGCCCTCATAGCCTCACAGATTTGAATGCTTGGTCACCAGGAAGTGCCACTATTAGGAAGTACAGCCTTGTTGGAAGACATATGTCATTGGGGGTGGGTTTTTTCAAATGCTCAAGCCAGGTGTAGTGTTTCTCTCTGCTGCCTTTTGATCTGGATGTAGAACTCCGTCTCCAGCACCACACCTGTCTGCCCAAAGCTGCCATGCTTTTCACCATGGAGAAAATGGACTAAACCTCTGAACCTGCGAGTTCCAATAAAATGTTTTCCTTTATAAGAATGGCCACAGTTCTGGTGTCAGGATAGGAAATAAATGTAACTAAAACTCAAGTGCCATCTGCCTCAGTGAAATGTGTCCAGTGGTGTGGGGTGTGTAGAGATATTCCTTCTATGGTGCAGGATAAGCTATTGCACCTTGTCCTGCCTACTACCATGGGAAAAAAGCACAATGCTTATTGGTGCTGTTTGGAAATCCTCACTTGGGATGTTAGCCATATATCAGGGACTCAGAAAGCTGCTAGCTTTGAATGGAACAGGAGAGGCTCTTCAGCAGGTTCAGGCTGCCGTGTAGGCTGTTCTACCGTGTGGGCCCATGATCCAGGAGACCTGATGGCATTTGACAGACATGGCAGTGGCAGATAAGTCTGACTGGAGTCTTTGGCAGGTCCCTGTATCACAGTGCAGTGGAGCAAGCTTGGCATCGCCATCAATGTCAGATGGCTGTTTTCTTGTTGAGGGCAGAATTTCAGGCAGTGCATATAAGTTGTACATTCTGCTTGAAAGGAGAAATGGCCAGATGTGTGGTTATTTACTGACTTGTGGGCTATAGCCAATGATTTGGCTATGGTCAGGGACTTGGAAAGAACATGATTGGAATTTGGTGAACAAGACTTTTGGAGAAGAATTATGTATCTAGATCTCTCCAGATGGGCAAAGGATATGAAGGTACTCATGTCCCAGGTCATTGAAATGTGACTTCAGCAGAGGAGGAGTTCAGTAATCAGGAAGATAGGATAACATGTTCTGTGGACAAGCAGCCCATAAACAAAGTGGCCATGGTGGCAGTAATGAAGGTTATGGATGGGCTCAACAACACGGGCTCTCACTCACCAATGCTGATATGGCCACAGCTGCTTAGCACCAGGTCTGCCTGCAGCAGAGGCCAGCACTGGCCTCTAATATGGCACCATTCCTAGGGGTTGAGTAGCCAGTAACCTGGTGGCAGATTGATTACATTGAGGCACTTCCTTTGTGGAAAGGAAGACGTTAAGTTGTTCTTATTTGCAGATGTCTCTATATCCATGACTAACAAAGACTAAATGAGTTTTGACCTGATGAATCTGTTCAGTCAGTTATCAGGATACAAGGTTGGCCTACAATAAACAGTAGCATTTCTGTATACCAATCATGAACTAGCTAAAACAGAAACCAGGGAAACAATTATATCCACAGAACCCTCAAAAAAGAAAAGAAAAATGGAAAAATAATAAAGGAAAGAAAGAATAACCTAGTCTGAGTCTATCCTAGCCAAAGAAGCAAAAGGGCCTCTAGAGAAAATTATAAGCGTGAAGAAAGAAGTTGTGGAAGACACTGTAAGATCAAGAGTCATGACTGACAGAGTAAATATTATCAAAATGGCCATGTAAACTGTATCCGTCATTTTCCTGTGGAAAAAAAACAACAACACCATGACTAAGGCAACTTACAGAAAGTTTATTTTGGCTATGGTTCCAAAGAAAGAAGAGTCCATCTGTCAGGGTTGGGGTGGCAGCAGGCACGGGGACTGCAGCAGGATGCTGAACGCTTGCATCATAAGCACAAAGCAGGGCAAGAGAGAATGCTCGAAATGGCTTGAGACTCTGAGACCGCAAAGGCTGCCTGCAGTGACATGCTGGACTGCCTAGGTGTTCCCAAGTAATGCAACCAATGGAGGACCCAGGGTTCACACACGTGATCCTACAGGGGCCATTCCCATCCAAGCCACCACGTTCCACTCCTTGGTCCTCACAGGTTCCTAGCCAAATCATACTGAAAAACGCATTTAGTTTGAAGTTTCCATAGTTTCTATTGTTTTTCATAGTTTCAACACTGGTTAAATTCACTTCTGTGTTTCCATGACATCTCTTAATTGTAACCTTCTATAAAATAGGAGAAGCACATACTTCCAAAATACAATAGCATGCAGGGTGTGGTGGCGCACACCTCTCATCTCAGTGCCCTGGAAGTAGAGGCAGGAAGATCTTCCGAAAGTCAAGTCCAGTTTGTTCTACAAAGAGAGTTTCATGCCAGCCAAGATTAGAGAGACCGTATCTGAAGAAAACCAGCCCTGCTTCCTGCTTCTCTATCTGTCCTCTTACTATGGGAACCTGCCTGGTCCTGAGTATAAGACCACTGGTGGCCACCATACCTGCCAAGGTTTGCACGTGGGTTTTAGAGATCCCAACTCAGTCTTGATGCTTTCATGACCAGAGTGTTAGCCACTGAGCTGTCTTCTCAGCTGAATGTCTGTTGCAGGTACTGTTGGCTGTTTCAAGGAAAGCATATGGTTTAGAAGGACAAGAGTTAGCTTAGAGAAGCAGCATTGCTTAACCCCAGGTTCAGGAGACCTTGCCTCAGTGAGTAAAGAGGAGAGAGATCAAGGAAGATGCCCAACATCAACTCCAGGCCTCAGGCATCTGTGTTGGAACTTACGACAATTTCTCTGTTTGTAGATTCCTCTCTTTGGTGCTAGGACTGTTGTCCAGAGAAGCCCTGACGAGCCAGCACTGAGCAAAGCTGAGTTTGTTGAGAAAGTTCGTCAGAGTAACCAGGCCTGTCATGATGGAGACTTCCACACAGCTATCGTGCTGTACAATGAAGCCCTGGCAGTTGACCCTCAGAACTGCATTTTGTATAGCAACAGATCTGCAGCCTACATGAAAACCCAGCAGTACCACAAGGCGCTGGACGATGCCATCAAAGCCCGGCTCCTCAACCCCAAGTGGCCAAAGGTAGCATTTATTCACTTTCACAGCAGTGCCTGTGTGATTCCTTACTTTAGGGTAGCATTTCATTGACTCAATACAGATATGCATTCATAGACTTGGTACCTTGGCAAAATCTACAGTGAGTGAAACTCAGCAGCCATCTTCCTTTTTAGTGGGGTGTAAGCGTGCTTTCTGTCCACAGCTCCTTCTTTTCCTTCTTGATGAGGTACAGGATCCATTCAGGTTTTAGACACCTTTTTTTTTTTTTCATACAAAAGTTTTAGATGTAATATAGTGATTGTATGTATCTCCTTAAATTTAAAATGAACTAATTTACCAGGTGGTGGTGGCGCACACCTTCAATCTCAGCATTTGGGAGGCAGAGGCAAGTGGATCTCTGTGAGGAGTTTGAGTCATCCTGGTCTACAGAGTTAAGTTCTGGGGCAGCCAGGGCTACACAGGAAAACCCAGTCTCAAAACCCCCAAAACAAAACTAGTTTATTTCCACAAGTACCTGCTTATTTTAAGAATGTTCTTTAGTCAGGGAAGTCTTATCTAAAAATAAATCATAATTAATTATATTCCCTTGAGTCCTGCCTGTTGCAAACATTATATATACAGATTGATTTAGCTAGGGTGTTACTCTGTGAGCAGACACCATGACCAAGGCAACTCTTTTGTTCTTTGTTTTTGTTTTGTTTTTTTGAGACAGGGTTTCTCTGTAGGCCTGGCTGTCCTGGAACTCACTTTGTAGACCAGGCTGGCCTTGAACTCAGAAATCCGCCTGCCTCTGCCTCCGGAGGGCTGGGATTAAAGGCATGCGCCACCACGCCCAAGGCAACTCTTATAACAGCATTTACTTGGGGCTGACTTACACGTTCAGAGGTTCAGTCCATTATCATCAAATCGGGAACATGGCAGCATCCAGGCAGGCATGGTGCAGGAGTTGCTGAGAGTTCTACATCTTCATCTGAAGGCTGCTAGAAGAAGACTGGCTTCCAGGCAGCTAGGATGAGGGGCTTAAAGCCCACACCCACAGGGCCACACCCACTCTAACAGGGCCACGCCTCCACCACCAAGGCCAAGCCTCCTCCAACAAGTCTACACCTCCTAATAGTGGGCCAAGCATATAGAAACCATCACACATATATGTATGTATAAATCATAATTGAAAATAACTTGAGTGAAGGATTAATAAGCTGGGAATGGTAGTGTACACACCACCCAGCATCCAGGAGGCCAAGGATCATAAGTTTAAGGCAAGTGCTTTAGTTAAGACAAAACTTAATATGCATTCAAAACAGGTAACCTACCACACATCATAGTTAGTCTGCCTTTGATGTGCTCAATGCATTCAGGCTGGTTTAGACCACACAAGCTGGGTGTGGTCCTCCTGCTTGGAACTGTAGCATCAGAAGGAAGACTTCAGGTCTGAGGCGAGCCTGGCTTTGATAGAAAGTTCTTTAAGATAGCCTGGGCTGCATGGCTGGCCCGTGTTAGAAACAACCAGTGGTGCCACTTCTGGAGAGATGTGGCAATGCCGGGTGAAGGCTGCTGAGTGCAGCACCTGGAGAGCATGGAGCCTCAAGGTCATTGTTGCACATCTCTTTCACGAATGGGGCAAGGGACACACATATCCGACTGAAGTCAGTCCCTGACATTCCCACCAATTTCATTAAAAGTTGAGCTATGCAGTTTAGAGGATCACCTTCTTCTCAGGTGGTTTGAAATCAAAGCAGCAAATCAGACACGAAAGAGAAAGCATCCAGGAAAGAGGATTGTTCGGAGTTGCCAGCTGGTAGCCCACCGAGGAAGAAACTCTGGGGATGTGCACATCTCCTCCTGCCTGATCCTGGCCTCAGGACGCAGTGATGGGAACACCCATACTTAGGCGGTGCTAAGAGGGTGCCTACTTTTGAATCTTTCTAGATACACATTTATATGGAAGTCCTTTTAGGAGTCAGTTCTCTCTTTCCCCTGGTTGAGATAGGGGCTCACTTTCTGTGGTGTTGGTGTTGGGTATGCTAGGCTGCCTAGCTCATGGGCTTCTGGTGATTCTCCTGCCTCTGCCTCTCAACGTGCTGTAGGATTGCTGGGATTTCAGCAGGGATACCCAGCAGGGATGAGGGCAAGAGGGCTTCTCTGTGGCTGAATAGATGATGCCTCCTCAGCTTTAGTCTCCTCTGGAGCGTGTGCGTGCTCACACACACGTACACACTCACACAGACACACACTCACATGCACACTCACACACATACACACACTCACACACATTCATACACATACACTCACACATACACACACTCACACACACATGCACACTCACACATACATACACACACAGACACACATTGACACACATATACTCACACATACACACACACATACACACACTCATGTACACATACACATGCACACTCACACATATACACACACATACACACACATACACACGCTCATACACATACACACACTCATACACATACACACACTCATACACATACACTCACACATACACACACTCATACACATACACTCATACATACACACACTCAAACATACACACACACATACACACATGCACACACATACACTCATACATACACTCAAACATACACACACTCACACACATGCACACTCACACACATACACACATGCACACACATACACACACTCACACACACAGACACACTCACACAATACACACATGCACACACACACACTCACATACACACACACACACACACACACACACACACACACACACTCACACACACAAAAACATGCACACTCACTAGCAGATAGCACAAGTGATTCCTGTATACTTTTCACCTGCATCTCCTGCTTTTAACATTTTACCATATTTGGCTGATAGTTCTCTTCCTGACTATATCATTTTTACTATTATTTTTTGAACCATTTGAGACTAAATTGAAGACAGATTGTCTTACCACTTCTAAACCCTTCAGAATATATTGCGAATAATTCTGCTCTATAACCACAATGTAACCACTAAACCAGAACATTAATATTAATGTGATAATGCTGTCCAGTCCATACACCCCATTCACAACTCACTGATGGCTCAAGTAATGGCCTTTGTGGAAATAATTTATTTTTTGGCCCAAGATCTACCATTTGGAAAGAACTGTATCAGATTCTATACTATAATTGAGTATAGTCTCAGACCTATAGCACCTACCCACATTCTAAGTAACTTACTTGGCGTACTAGATTTGGTTGGCTAGTTACTTTTCTACTACTGCGAAGGCATCCTGACCAAGGCAACTTAAAAAAGAAGGCATTTAATTATTGGAACTGGGGATCTGCTTACAGTTTTAGAGCATAAGTCCATGAACATCTCCTAATCCCACCTGGAGAGAATAAGAACACTACCATGATTTTTGGGCCAAATTTGAAGCAAGCTGTATTACATACTAGCCAGGAAGGTGGACACTGGCCAGGTCCATACCCCGGATTGCTAGAGAATGGTAGCAAATTACGTTAGGCAGGCGCTTTTAAAGGCAAAACCTACAAGGCTTCGCACACACCCTGACCTTCTTCCTGCCCAGGTACCTTCCACCTAAATGTGTACATCCTGTGGAGTCGGGGAAACCAACCTTGTTATAGAAGTCAAAACACATAGTTTGTTACCTCATATGAGCAGCTCCCAGCATTCCAGGAAGTTATCTGTCCTTGGGCAAGTGGGCTTACAGGTTAGAGGCCTTTTTGTTTTATATAGCTCACTTATGCATAGTAATTAAAACTTAAAACATAACTTTAACCCTCATACATCATGTCTGGGAGCATACAATAGGCAGGCAGGCATGACTTTGTGCAGTAGCTGGGACCTTAGATCTGATCCACAGCAGGAGGCATTCTAATGTATGAGCCTTTGGGGGACATTGTCTTTTAAGCCACCACAGTTTCTAAATTTGCCTAAGAAGTTAGACCAAGGAGGCTGCACGCTAATTACAATCTCATGCATGTGTACACTCACCTTTCTAAAACACCCAAAGTCTCTTGACTTGGGTTTTGTAAAATAAATCACTTGTTTTCTTACTCCAGAGGCAAGAAACAGAATACAAATCACCATCAAAGTAGAACCAACAGTTCAGTGTTGGCTGCTGAGGGCTTGGGAAGCCGCAGGTCTGGGCTCTGCCCTTCACAGGCTCAGACTGGCTGTGCACAGCAGCTGCTGCCACCTTCGGTAGTCATCCCATGGCACTGCACTTACAGTTACAGTCTCTACTGCAGTGGGGCTGCGCTGTCACCAATAGCTTCTGCTGGCTCTCCTTGGGAACCCTAATCCTGCTACACAGTGCCAACCCTCGATTTTTCTCTATGCAACATCACCAAAGCCTCTCTTGGTTCCAAGCCTCAGCTGTTCTCTTTGACTTCAAACCCTGGACCACCTAGGAGACTCCTACACCTTTCAAGTTGAATGCAAAGTATTGCCCCTTTCTGTTCTGCGGCTTCTGTGTGCCGACCCTGAGGAAACACTTCCCAGAAGATTATGTATGCCTCAGTGATCTCTCCCTCCTTTCCCCTCCCCCTCCCTCCCTCCTCTTCCCTTTCTTTTTTTTTTGAGACAGGGTTTCTCTGTGTAGCCCTCGTTATCCAGGCTGGTTTCAAACTTGTAGAGATGGCTTGCCTCTGCCTCCTGAGTGCCCTGCTTGATTCTGGCCTTTTCTTACTCACAGCTGCTTGATTATTCAGCCCCAGCTGACAAGAACCATAGCTACTCCATTCGAAATATCAAGTGGTCTCGATAAAATGTTTTAAGGGATTCTAAACTTTACCATTGAAACTTCAAAAGCTAGGCCTCCATGTCAGCACCAGTCTGCACAATAGCTTCTAAAGCTCTGAGCACTAGATTGCATTTCTAGACCAAATTTTCAGTACCCTTTTTAATTCTCCCCCAAACTAGCAATATCTCATGAACCTGGTACCATAATTGAGTTTATAGAAACATTTCCATTTATGTGAAAATGTGCTTTTAAAAAAATCTTTCTTGTGGAAGCAAAAGTGAATTAGAAATTGTAAGTAAAATCTAACTTTTATTTACACTTGATTTTTTTCATGATGTCCCTTTATAAAGTGATTTTGTAAATGAAAATAATTTTGAAATGCTGTACAGGGAGAAAGGGAAGGGAGCTGATTACATATTAGGGTGGATACAGAAGTAAGCATTGTGACGGATCGCTAGGCAACAGGCTGTGGGGATGTAGCATTTCTCATTTGTGTCGTCATGTAACCACGGTGGAGCCTGAGCTGGGTTTCTTGTTAATCAAGTCCATCTGTTGGTCCAGGAACACACTTTCCTCAGGGTACTGGGTTGCGTTTCCCTCGTTCCTACAGTGTCTTAAACTGCTACTGACATACTCCCTGAAGTGGACTGCTGGACACAGCCCTGAAACCTTCAGAACAAAGAACGTGACATGACAGCATTAAGGTTTCAAGTTTTTTTTTTTTTTTTTTAATAAATAGAACTCTTGTTTTTAATTTGATGAGCAGGAACTTTCCAACTCTAACCCTCTCTTTACAATCTGTTTTTAATTTGCAAAAAAAAAAAATTAGTGGTGCAATTTTGAGACATAAAATTGTTTAATGTACACACACACACACACACACACACACATATATTAGGTTTTTTCATTCTCTAGTCGTATTATCCCCAAATTCAACATATTATTTCAGAGATTTCACTGCTTTTTTTATTTGTAGCTACTTCATTTTCCACTTTCATTGCCCATTCATCAGTTAGTTGATGTACGTTGTTCTAGTTAGGGTTGCTATTGCTGTGACGAAACACTGTGACCAAAGCAAGTTGTACAGGAGGGGGTTTATTCGGCTTACACTTCATCTCACTGTTCATCATTGAAGGAAGTCAGGACAGGCACTCTGTCAGGGCAGGAACCTGGAGGCAGCAGCTGATGCAGAGGCCATGGAGGGGTGCTGCTTACTGGCTTGTTCCCCATGACTTCTTAGCCTGCTTTCTTATAGAATCCAGGACCACCAGCCCAGGGTTGCCCCATCCACAATGGGCTGGGCCCGCCACCATCAGTCACAAATTAAGAAAGTGCCTCATTTGTTATAGAGGCATTTCCTAAATTGATGGTCTCTCCTTTCAGATAACTCTAGCTTGTGTCTAGTTGGCATAAAACATGCCAGTACAGGCATCTAGGCTGTTTCCCAATTTCTGGGTCAAGACAGAAATCAAGAAGGGAATTACATTTTTTTTTTTTAAAAAAGAACTGAGTGAAAATTGAAATATAGTTATACCCAAATCTATGGGACACAATGAAGGTAAACACTGAGCTCATCGCACAGAATGTCTGAATGAAAACCTGGAGAGACTTTAAAAAGAAAAGATTTATTTATCTTATGTATATGAGTACACTGTAGCTGTACAGATGGTTGTGAGCCTTCATGTGGTTGTTGGGAATTGAATTTTTAGGACCTCTGCTCACTCTGGTCTATCCTGCTCCCTCCGGTTGGCCCCACTCGCTCAGGCCCAAAGATTTATTTATTATTATACATAAGTACACTGCTGCTGTCTTCAGACACACTAGAAGAGGGCATCAGATCTCAGTCCCAAAGATTTATTTATTATTATACATAAGTACACTGTTGCTGTCTTCAGACACACTAGAAGAGGGCATCAGATCTCATTACGGGTGGTTGTCAGCCACCATGTGGTTGCTGGGATTTGAACTCAGGACCTTCAGAAGAGCAGTCAGTGCTCTTACCCTCTGAGCCATCTCACCAGCTATGGAAAGATCTTTTAAATAACTTAATGAAATCTTTGAAAGCTATGGAAAAAGAAATGATACCCAAATCTAAGAGTCAATCTTGGGGTGAAATCAATGAAATGGAAACAATCAAACACGAATACAAAGTATCAATGAAATGAAGAGTTTGTTCTTAGAGAAAACAAGATTGAAAGCCTTTAACAAAACCAATGGAAAGATACAATGAAAGGATTCAAACTAATAAAGTTATGATGAAAAGGAAGACTGATTTAATTCTGGGAATTATGAAGACATAATAACATAATAGTATAGACTGAGTTAATTTAGGGAGTCATAAGGACATGTTTTAAAAATATATATTCCCACAAACTTGAAAACCTAAAGGAAGTGGACAAGGTATTTTGCTTTCTTTTGTTTTTTAATATATGACCTACTGAAGTTAAATCAAGATGAAACAAACAGTTTAAATTAATCCATAACCTCTATAGAAAGAGAAGTGGTAATTAAAACTCTCCCAACCAAGAGCAGAGGTGGTTCATGTTTTTAATCCCAGCACTTGGGAGGCAGAGGCAGATAGATCTCTGTGAGTTTGAGGATAGCCTCATCTGACAGCCAGAGCTACAAAACAAACAAACAAAAGAACAAAAACAAAAAAAATCCCAAAACCCTGTCTACAACAACAACAACAACAACTAAGCACCACCATCACCAACAAAAGTCTCCCAACCAAAAAAAGCCCAGAGCCAGATGAATTAGTTTAGCACAGAATCTACCAGACCTTCCAAGAAATCTCCTTACCTTAAAAAAAGAAAAACATTCAAAGACAACAAAATATAGTAAAATTATAGACTGATATTCTTTAGGAACATAGATGCATAAATTCTTTTTGTTTGTTTGTTTGTTTTTTGTTTTTCAAGACAGGGTTTCTCTGTATATCCTTGGCTGTTCTGGAACTCACTTTGTAGACCAGGCTGGCCTCGAACTCAGAAATCCACCTGCCTCTGCCTCCCAAGTGCAGATGCATAAATTCTTAACAATATTCTTGCAATCTGAATTTAATGACACATAAAGAGATTATCCACCGTGATCAAGTTGACTTCATCCATGATTCAGGGATTGTTCAATGTATGTTGATGAATAAATGTAATTCACCGTATAAACAGACAGGGGTGCGTGTGTACTGCAACATAGTAAAGGTGATTTATAGTAGTAACTCTTAGTCAACATCAACATAAAATGGACAGAAACCCAAAAATCATTTTTACTTTAGTTAGGAACAAGAGAAGGATGTTCACTCTCTGTATACCTATTCAGTATAATACTTGGAGTCTTGACTAGAGCAATAGAGAATTATTTTATCTCTGAAAAAGAAAACACTTATATTACTTTGAAATAGAAATGTTGTGCTTTCCAAACGTAAAACTATCTCCACGTTTATAAAGTTCTGTACCCTGTGTTAGCCTCTCCACATTTATAAAGGTCTATACCCTGTGTTAGCCTCTCCACATTTATAAAGTTCTGTACCCTGTGTTAGCCTCTATATCAAGTAGTGGATAAATAACATATGCATCATACAAATACTCAAACCATACAAGGATAATCTGTATTGTTTAGAAGCTTAGGTGTGCATGACCTGTTAGTAAGACCATGCTGAGTAACAGACAGGTGTGAAAATCATGACAAAGTAGATGTCCATGGAGCGACACCTATTGATGGATAAAATTATTCAGCTTTGTTTATTGGTATCATTCTCCTTGACATTTCAAAATTTAATAATTATTTGTGATGATTTGTTTTATTACATACTTGTACTAGTGATTTAGATTGTACCAAAGCAACATGCTATTTTTTTTTAATTCACTTTACTATTGCATCTATGACTCCTGATCTTTTTCCTAGGCTTTCTATCTCCAGGGTTGTCTCCCTTTGTTTCTATACCCATTTTTAGATCCTGGATGGTTTTGTTCAATTCCTTCACCTGTTTGGTTGTGTTTTCCTGTAATTCTTTAAGGGATTTTTGTGTTTCCTTTTTAAGGGCTTCCACCTGTTTAAATGTATTCTTTAAGGGAGTTACTTATGTCCTTAATGTTCTCTGTCATTATCATGAGATGTGATTTTAAATCAGAGTCTTGCTTTTCTGGTGTGTTGTGGTATCTAGGGCTCACTGTGGTGGGAGAACTGGGTTCTGATGATGCCAAGTAGCCTTGGTTTCTGTTGCTTATGTTTTTGCTCTTGCCTCTCACCAGCTGGTTATCTCTGGTGTTAGCTGGTCTTGCTGTCTCTGACTGTGGCTTGTCCCTCCTGGAAGCCTGTATGTTGATACTCCTGGGAGACCAGTTCATTCTGGGAGGAATTTGGGTCTGGAGAGCTGTGGCACAGGGTCAGCTCCAGGGTGCAGACAGAAACAGGAAGGATCCTGTCCCAGGCTGCTCCTTGATTCCTGTGTCCTGAGGGCTCCAGGCCGGTCCCTTGGAGCAGAAGTGGTGGTCTTACCTGTGCTCACAGGCGTCTCCGCACTCCTGGGAGACCATCTTTCTCCCGGAGGTATTTGGGTATCGAGCACTGTGGACAATTCATGTTACTCTTGAGGGCTTTTTATTACTATTATTATTATTTCATTTTTTTTGTTTTTTCGAGACAGGGTTTCTCTGTGCAGTCCTGGCTGTCCTAGAACTCACTCTGTAGACCAGGCTGGCCTTGAACTCAGAAATCCGCCTGCCTCTGCCTTCCAAGTGCTGGGATTAAAGGCATGAGCCACCACGCCCCACTTATTATTGTTTTGTTTTTGTTTATTTGAGATGGGGTCTCATTGTATAGCCCTGGCTGTCCCAGAACTCTTTATGTAGAGCAAGCTGGCCTGGAACTCACAGAGATTCTCCTGTATCTGATCTGCCTCCTGAGTGTTGGGATTAAGGGCAAGTGCAACCAATCACAACAATGGATTTTCTTGATACTATTTATGAGCAAATTCCTATGTTATGATATTCTGAGATATATTAGAAAGATATAAAGTCATTGAATATTGAGTAACATTGATTTTACTTTATTACATTTTTTAAAGATTTATTTATTTTATGTATATGAGTACACTGTAGCTGTGCAGATGGTTGTGAGCCTTCATGTGGTTGTTGGGAACTGAATTTTTAGGACCTCTGCTCACTCTGATCAGCCCCACTTGCTCCAGTCAACTCCATTCGCTCAGGTACACTGTAGTTGTCTTCAGATGCGCCAGAAGAGGGCATCAGATCTCATGGTTGTGAGCCACCGTGTGGTTGCTGGGATTTGAACTCAGGACTTTTGGAAGAGCAGTCAGTACTCTTACCCACTTAGCCATCTCTCCAGTCCCTTACTTTATTTTGTATAAGCAGTTTTCTTATTTTTTTCTTGAGGCAGAAAGCTATTGAAAAGTCAGACAAAAATAGGATGAGACTTTTTAGCTTAAATAATGTTTATTTTTGGGCTGGTGAGATGGCTCAGCAGGTAAGAGCACTGACTGCTCTTCTGAAGGTTATGAGTTCAAATCCCAGCAACCACATGGTAGCTCACAACCATCCATAATGAGATCTGATGCCCTTTTCTGGAGTGTCTGAAGTCAGCTACAGTGTACTTACATATAATAAATAAATAAATCAAAAAAATAATAATGCTTATTTTCATTTAGTCTCTCTCTATATGCATATGTACATGTAGTCTACACATACAATCATATATCCATATATACAAACATGTACCTTTTATAGATTTTTGAAAAGAATTTGGAATAGAATCTCATGTACTCCAGGCGGGCCCCGAACTCACTGTGTAGCAGAAGGTCCCCGGAACTTCTCTGGTCCTCCTTTTTGTATCTCTCAAGCGCTGTGGTCCTGGGGACTGAATCCAGGCACACTAGGGCAGTAATTTGCTGACAGAACTACATCCCTAGCCTCTGTAATATATTTTTAAACTCCTGGCATTTTAGTATTTTAAGTCAGCCTTTGCAGCATTTTTGGAATCAGATGTAAAAATTAAATCTAAGGAGTCAGTTATTTCTTCTGCAAGGGTGACAACATCAATTATTTAAAAAATAACTATAAACTTAGTTAGAGGAAAGCAAATAGATCGAGATAGAAATAATATAAAAATATTAAATGGGACTCATGACCAAATAAATTGTCTATAACATTAAGGACATCTGTTGAGGGAACTAAAGAGGTAGCGTTAGATGACCTGGCACCTAGTACAACCTAGGGGATAACATGAGACACAGCCCTATAATAAGAAAGGCCAGAGCCAGGCGTGGTGGTGCACGCCTTTAATCCCAGCACTCGGGAGGCAGAGGCAGGCAGATTTCTGAGTTCAAGGCCAGCCTGGTCTACAAAGTGAGTTCCAGGACAGCCAGGGCTATACAGAGAAACTCTGTCTCAAAAAACCAAAAAAAAAAAAAGAAAGGCCAGGCTGCTGAGCCCGCATATTACCTAGGATCTGTCAGAGATGGAGCAGGAAGTCAGTCACTGCTCCTAAGTGAACTTAATACTCCCCTCTCTGTTTTCTTATCCCCTGTGTATGGCTGACTTTTTGGCACTGTACATTCAAATGATCTGTTTGATCTAGATACACATTTTAAAGAAATAATATAAAACACAGGGAAAGATTTCTCAAAAAGTATTTCTGTTATCAATTATTGAAATACAATGACAACCCCAAACAGTGTTTATATTGCAGTAATGAGACAGATAAGTTGTCTCGCTGTCCACACGAGGAGTCTGGCTGTTTGTGGGAAATAGAGAACACCTGTTGCAGACATGATGTCCAGAGAGGAAACAAGGAGGTCTTCCTCTTCCCTTCTCAGCTTTAGGAAAACATGTTTTTTTCTCCTCCTGAAATTACTGATTTCTTGTAGGATTTCATACCCAGGTATTGCCAACAGTGATGGATCTGTGTCTGAGAAGTAACCGAATGCCACAGCAATGTGTACAAAATGGTTTCAGAGGTTATACTTACGTAGTGGGACAATGGAAACCCTTAAGAAATTCTTCTTAGTGTTTAAAAGGACTAAACCTATCAAATATTTCCTTTATTATTTATAAAAAATTAATTATGACATTTTGCTGGTATCCCCAACTTGTGAGATCGCAGCTGTGTATTTTGTCTTTTTTGTTGTGGTGTCCTTGTTGCTTAGTTCATGCCTGCTGTTTAGTAAGCATTCAGTACCCTGTAACTAGTCATCTACACCATGCCTGCTGTTTAGTGAGCATTCAGTAACCTGTAACTAGTTATCTACACTGTGCCTGCTGTTTAGTGAGCATTCAGTACCTGTAACTAGTTATCTACACCATGTCTGCTGTTTAGTGAGTGTTCAGTACCCTGGAACTAGTTATCTAGATGAGTAAGTTGTACAGTGATGTAAAGTGTATATTCTTTAGGCTAAACAATTTGAGAGCAAGATCATAAAGTCCTGCCCCGAATGTCAGATCATGTCTAACTTTGTCATTCTAAGTGAGTACTGGGTGGAGGAGAAAGAAGAGAAGCAGAAACTCATTCAGAAATACAAGGAGGCTATGAGCAACAAGGCGTGCAGGTATTTTGATGAATGACGTGGGAGCTGCCCATTTGGAGGGAACTGTTTTTACAAGCATGTGTACCCTGATGGCCGTACAGAGGAGCCACAGAGACAGAAAGTGGGAACATTAAGTAGATACCGGGCCCAACAAAGGAGTCACTTCTGGGAGCTCATTGAGGAGAGAGAGAACAACCCCTGTGACAATGAGGAAGAGCAGGTTGTCACCTTTGAGCTGGGTGAGATGTTTATGCTTTTGGCTGCAGGTAGGGATGAAGACGACGACGAGGAGCTGACAGACTCTGAGGATGAGTGGGACTTGTTTCACTACGAGCTGGAGGACTTTTATGACTTGGCTCTATAGCAGGGTTGCGTGGCGCGGGCACTGGTCTGCGGAGCCTCAGACAGTAGCTGTCCCCTGCGCTGTGTGGCAGTGTGTGTGACTCTCCTAGGCCTCTCAAACTCCAGGTGCTGTGATCACTACCCAGGGCCTGTTCCTCTACCCTTACTTTTCCCTCAAGAGTGTTGTTTTCTCTGTTTCAAATGTTACAAAAATAAATCTTAAAGTTAAAAAAATTCCAATTTCACTTTTCACAGAAATAGGAAAAAGTAATTCTAACATTTATATGGAACTACAAAAGCCCAGAATAGCCAAGGCAGGGTTGAATAAAAAGAACAAAGCTGGATATAATACATAATTCTTTGTTCAGACTATATGATAAAGCTATGGTAATTAAAACAGCATGTTACTGACAAGACTAGAAACACTAAGCAATGGGATAGGAACCCTAGAGGTAAATCCATGTGTTTACGAGTCAGTTACTTTTGGATGTAGGCGCCAATCAGAAAGACAGTATCCTCTGTAAAGGGTGTTGGGAAGTCTGGGTAGTTGTATACAGGAGAGTAACGTGGGCCTTTATCTCTTTTCAAGAACAAAATGTATAAAAATAACAAAAAAGAAGACGTGACATTTGGTGGGGAACATTTTGAGGGAGTACTTGGGAGAGTTGTAGGGAGGGGGAGGGTATATTCAAAATGCTTTGTATACATATGTATACATTCTCATAGGATCAATACTAATATTTTAAGATTTAAAACTCAAAGGAATTAAATACTTAAGACCTAAAAACTATAAAAGAAAGTTTTTTACATTGGAAGAAAGAACAATGACATTTATCTGAGACATGATTCCAAAAGACGAGGTAACAGCTATATGAGCTGCATTGTATTCTAAGAGGCTCTGCAATAGAGACTTCTCCAGCCCCTCACACATGCACACACACACAGGCACACACACATGCACACACATAGATACAGGCACACACACATACACACACACACATGCACACACACACATGCATACACACAGACACACCCAGGCACACACACAGGCACACATGCATGCACATACACATGCACACACACACATAGACATACAGACACATACACACACATATGCATGCACACACACATGCACATACACAGACACACATACACACCCCAGCACACACACAGGCACACATGCATACACACACACACATGCACACACACGCACATGCATGTACACAGACATACAGATGCATACACACACATGCACATACACATAGGCACATATGCATACATACACATGCACACACCCAGACACACATACACATCCAGCCACACACATAGGCACACATGCACACATACATGCACACACATGCATGCACACAGGCATACAGACACATAAACACACATGCACGCACACAGACATGCAGACACACACACACACATGCACGTACACACAGGCACATATGCATACACACACATGCACACACACATACACACATGCAAACACACGCACACAAACAGACATACAGACACATGCACCTATATGGTATAACTATCCATTCTACAACTGAAATCCCACTATACATTTAGAATGGGTGGCAATATCCCTTGGGAGGTATTCTTTTAGTATCTCAAACATAACTGTCTAACCACTGATGCTCCCTTAATTGGTGTTACATTATATGATAAAGAAATTGAGGAAAGAAAGCACAAACATCTGTATACATTGTTTTTCCCCTTTATTGAACATTGATTCTTCTCTCATACAATATATCTTCATTAGTTTCCCTTCCCAAACTCCTCTCAGTTGCTCTACTTCTCCTCCCCTCCAGATTTACCCCCTTTCTGTCTCCCCTTAGTAAACAAACAAACAAGGCTTCTAAGAGATAACAACCAAACATAACAAAATAAAATATAATAAGATAAAGTAAAAATTATCATAATTGAAGTTGGGCATAGCAATCCAACAGGAGGAAGAGTTCAGCAGCAGGAGGAGTCAGAGCCCCACTTGTGTAGGAATCCCATTAAAAACACTCAGCTAGGAGCTACGTTGTATATGGAGAGGGCCTGGTGCAGACCCATCAAAGCCCTGTGCTTGCTGCTTCAGTCTCTGAGTGCCTTGTTTTCCTGGTGTGTTATGGCAAGCTCATCCTCGCACCAGCTCTTACAATCTTTCTGTCATTCTGCCTCCTCTGTGGGATTCCCTGAACTCTGCAGGGAGGCATTGATGGGAACCTCCCATTTAGACTGTGTGTAATGTCTGCTGCAGGAGGAAGTTTCTCTGCTAATGACTGTATTAGGCAGTGATCTATGAGTGTAGCAGAATATCACTGGAATCATTATGTTGATACTTTTCATTTTTTAAGACCAGCAGTATTTTGTTTTACCCTAGGTCTTTGGCTATCTAGTCTCAGGTTCTTTGTTACCCAGCAGTGTTGGATATGGGCTCCTTCTTGGGAGTGAGTGGGTCTTAAGTCAAATCAGACCTTGGTTGGCTACTTCCACAAGTTTTGTGCAGCCATTGCCCTAGCATATTTTGCAGTCAGGGTAAATGGTATGTGAAGGGATTTGTGGCTGGTTGGTGTCCATGTTTCTCTTTTGGTAGTTTGCAGCCAAAAAGACTTGAGTGCAGAGGTGGAAGCTTCATCCAGTCACCAGCTTGATGTCTTGTTCAGTGAGTTGTGTGGGTGTTGTCCTCAGTAGTGGGACCCCACTGTCAGTTTGTGGAGAGCAACCCTTTGTCTTAGCAACAGCCTGAGTTGTTTGGAGATGTGCGTGGGACCACCATTGGAAGTCTGGCCTGGTGACAGTAGGTGGTCAGTTGAGACTCTGTGTCCCCCATTACTAGGAGGCCTCATTAGGATCACCTTCCTATGTTCCAGGATGTCTCCAGTGCACTAGGCTTCCTCACTAACCCCCAAGGGCCCCAATTCCAGCTGTCTCTTCCCATACTCTTCCCCGCCACCGTAAGTCCCCAACACCTGATATCCCCTGCCCTTGTCCCCACCCGCCCCAGTCCTCCTGTAAGATCTATTCTATTTTCCCCTCCTAGAGAGATCCATGTATCCCCCACCTAGATTCCCCTTCTTATCCTAGTCTCTCTGGGTCTCCAGGTTGAGCTTGCTTATCATTTACTTACTGTCTACTATCAACTTATAAGCAAATACATACCATTTTATCATTCTGGGTGACCTCATTCAGGGTGGTTTTTCTAGTTCTAGCCATTTGCCTGTAAATTTCATGACATTTTTAAAACTTTCTTCTTCTTTTTTTAAAATTATATATACTATTTATTTATCTTATGTATATGTGTTCTGTCTGCATGTATATTTTCATGCCAGAAGAGGGCATCAGATCATACTATAGATGGTTGTGAGCCACCAGGTTGTTGCTGAGAGTTAAGCTCAGGACTTCTGGGAGAATAGTCAGTGTTCTAAACTGCTGAGCCATCTCCCCAGCCCCATGATGTAACTTTTAAAAAATTCCATATTGTAAATGTACCACATTTTCTTTATCCATTGTTTAGTTGAGGGACATCTAGGTTGTTTCTAGTTTCTGGCTATTACAAATAAAGCTACAATGAACATGGTTAAGCAAGTGTTCTGTGGTAGGATGGAGTGTCCTTTGGGATATGCTCAGTGGTGGTATAGCTGCATCTTGAGGTAAATCAATTCCCAACTTTCTGAGGAACCACCAAACTGATTACAAACACACTTTTCTTTGTTTTTTAAACTTAATCATTTTATTCATTTACATTTTGAATGATATCCCTCTTCCCAGTTTCCCCTCCATACACTCCCCATCCCATCCCCCTCTCCTTTGCCTCTATGAGGGTGCCCCTCCACCCACTCACCCACTCCCACCTCTCTGCCCTAGCATCCTCTCATGCTGGGGTATCTAGCCTCCACAGGACCAAGGGCCTCTCCTCCCATTGATGCCAGATAAGGCCATCCTCTACTACATATGTGGCTGGAGCCATGGGTCCCTCCATGTGTACTCTTTGGTTGGTGGTTTAATCCCTGGGAGCTCAGGGTGGTCTGGTTAGTTGATATTGTTCTTCTTATGGGGTTGCAATCCCCTTCAGCTCTTTCAGTCCTTCCCCTACTCTTCTACTGGGGTCCCCAGGTTCAGCCCAATGCTTGGCTGTGGGTATCTGCATCTGTATTAGTCAAGTGCTGGCAGAGCCTCTCAGGGAACAGCCATACCAGGCTCCTGTCAGCAAGTACTTCTTGGCATCAGCAATAGTGTTAGGGTCTGGTGTCTGTAGATGGGATGAATCCTTAGGTGGGGCAGTCTCTGGATGGCTTTTCCTTCAGTCTCTGCTCCACTTATGTTCATTATAATCCTTCTTTCTGCAGCTGGTCACATGGCCTTAGATGATATTTATAACTACCTTCCTCTGCTACCCATTCTGTATTTCCTCCAACAAACAGCATGGTCAGGCCTATCACAGTAATACCCCAGTTTCCTGATACCAACTTCTGTCTTAGTCACTCCTTTTTTTTTTTTTTTTTTGGTTTTTTTTTTTTTTTTTTTCGAGACAGGGTTTCTCTGTAGTCCTGGCTGTCCTGAAACTCACTTTGTAGACCAGGCTGGCCTCGAACTCAGAAATCCACCTGCCTCTGCCTCCCAAGTGCTGGGATTAAAGGTGTGCGCCACCATGCCCGGCTGACACTCCTTTATTGCTGAGAAGAGACACTGTGACCAAGGCCACCTTTATAAAAGAACTTACTGTGGGCTTGCTTCCAGTTTCAGAGGATTAGACCATTATCATCACAGAGGGGCATGGTGGGGGCATGATGTCACTCAAGGCCCCCAAACAGTATCTGAGACTTACATCTTGATCCTCAGGCAGAGAGAGCAACACTGGGCCTTTTATGGGCCATTGAAACCTCAAAGCCTACCCCAGTGAAATACTTCCTCCAACAAGGCCGCACCTACAAGTCCTCCTCAAATATATAGCCCCTTCCTGAAGGAGAAGCATTCAAATATATGGGCCCATGGAGGCCATTCTTATTCAAACCACCACACTGACCTTAGTTAAGGACCTAAGATGAATAAGGAAAGAATCTTTTCTTTCCTTTTAGTATTAAAAAAAAACAAAAACAAAAACAACAAAACTTCATGCTAATGTACCTTAGTGGTAAGTGAAGTTACCACTAAGATTAGAGGGGAAGGTCTATATTGGTTGAAAGGGGAGTTACGATATTAGTATTGTATTCTGTTAAATTGTGTGTACATGGACATAGTTTATATGTGAAAACTAAGTAAAAATAATAGAGGTAAAAGTGGAATCAGGAAAACAACTCTTTATTTAATCCATAAGACATTTAAATCAGCAGCAAGTCCAATGAATCCCTTGAATATTCTACCAAGTGCTTTTTATATTGAAGACATGAATTCAGCTGTGCACAGATGTCAGCTTTTGAAAAGCCAGACAACTTTACTTCCCAGAATAACTTGAGTTTTATCAAGAAAATGAGTACTAAAGAGATTGTACTTGTTTGGCAGTCAAGCCTGCCAGTGTTAATGAGCTTGTGATGATGGCTATGCAGAGGAGTCAGTCAGACACCCAGTGTGTGCTTTACTTTTTTTTAGTGTGTTGGCAAAATACTTGGAAAGGCACTTTAAAGAAGTGGGTTTTTTTTTTTTTTTTTTTTTCTGTTTGCTTTTTTGTTTTTTTAACTCTGGCCCAAGGTTTAAGGAGGGATGCTGTCCGTCCTGGCAGTGAAGGATGGCATGGAAGGAGAGGGACCAGAGAGTATAATGCCAAGGTGAACATATAAGAGAAGCCAGTTTGCAGAGGAACATCAAAGTTGTGCCTCACTTGGGCTGTGTGTAGGATCTGCCAAGGTCCTGTAAAGGGTTACCTGGCCCAGTGCTTCACTCTGAGCTCTTAGCCACTCAGGTCCTCAGGAATGTCTCCTTTCTCAGAAGGCTGCCTCTAGTTCCGTTCTTAGGAACGCATTTCCTTTCTGCCTCTACTTCTGTTTCTTTCATTCTACTTTCTCTTTATTGAAAAACGTAGGCTTGTTTATTTTATTTGGTATGCATGAGATTTTTCCCTTGATGTAGTATGTCTGTGCACTGCACGTCTGCCTGGGGTCATGGGAAGTTAGACGAGAGAGTGGAGTCGGGAGCTGGTGCAGAGCACTGTGAGTCTCCCTGTGGTGTTAGAAGTTCAACCAGGGTCATCTGAGAGAGCAGTCGGTGTTCTTAATCACTGACCATCCCTTCCTCTCCACCCCCCATGGTTTCATTATATAGCCCTGGCTGGACTTGAACTTGCTTTGTAGACTAGGCTGGTCTTGAATCAACAGAGTTCTTCCTGCCTGTACCTCCTGAGCACTGGGGCTAAAAGGTGCTAGGCCTGACTTTAACTCTGTTTTTTGCCATGTGTTCCTGCTGAAGTCCTTTACCCTGGTGTTACAGAACCTAGAATCAGGCGCCCATTGAGATGAGAGCTAAGGCCTCCCTGCTAAGCATATTTTGTCCTTTCCTTGGATACTGGCCAAACCCTTCAGCATGCTTTCTGGGGTACCCTGGGCTTCTCAGTTCCTCAGACTTGACCTGACTTCCTCCATCTCCCTGTTTCCTGGTAACTGCAGGGAGTTTCAAGTTACTTGTCCTGATGTGTTCTTTCAATTTTAATAAATTGTCCACAAGCTTCCTTCCCTGTCCATTCTTTCTTTAGTGATGCTAAAACTCAAAGGGAAACATTGGTTTCCCAGCTTGAAGGGCAATAGGAGCGTTAGGTCATACACTGCCTGCAGTCAGGAATTGGTGAGAGGTGGATCCCCATGCCCAGCTTGCTCTCTCCCTTGTAATCCATCTGGGACGTAGGCTATGGGACAGTGCTGCCTCCCTTCAGGATGGGCTGTCTTCCACAGTTAACCTTTCCGAAATACATTTACAGAAAATCTCAGGTTTGTTTCTACTGTGAAGTAGTTCTAAGAAGACCAAACTCTGTATGTTAAAATTATGTATGATTGTACTTTAAGTGCTAAATATAGGTATGTTTTGTTTGTTAACATATGCTTATTAAATATATTTATGCATTAAATGCATTAAAATGAAGTTATATATTTGTTTACTATCTTTAACATGAAATGTTGTGTGTGTTGGGTCTGGAAAGATGACTCAGCATTTCCTGTTGCTTAGATGACCAGAGTTCAGTTCCTAGCCCCCATGCCAGCCAGGAACCCACACCTGGGCATCTAATGCCCTCTGGTAGTCTCCCAGAGCACCCCACACAGAATCACACACAAAGAAATTAAAGAAGAAATACTGTGTGTCATATGTAAATGCATGTGTTGAGCTGGGTGAAGACTAGACTGCAGTGCCCATCTCGTAGGTCTGTGCTTTGATTTTCATTACACTCTGGCATGGAGCTTATAGACTGCAGGTACTTGATAACCGCTCACAGCTCTCTTTTGTGGTGTTTCATAGATCTGAATAACTCGAGAGATTGTCTTATGAAATTGCTTTGCTACTGTAGATGAGAGCTGTGCGTTCCTGGATGGACATGGGGCGTGGATGCTGATTACCAGTGATGAGGTTTCCGAGGCGCGCATTGCAGTCACCATCGATTCTGAGACACTGAACTGTGTAGGTAGATGTGTAAGACCCTTGTGGCTGGTGAAAGAATTAAATGGCCTCATCAGAAAGAATTGCAGTTCAATGCTGAGTTTATACTTTGAAAGGGATGAGGGTAGACTTTTGGCTCTCCCTCCCTAAGAACAGTTTAGGATAACTACTATCTATTTCTGCAAAATGTCAATACTATCATTTGCCCATTCCAGAAATAAAGATTAATCCTTAGAAAATAGAAAAATGTTATCTGGTAAAATGTTGTATCTCATTACTAGGAAAATGCCTTTTCCAAGCAAGTGTCTGCGGAGGTGATTATCACTGGTCTGGCTGTGGGCTGGCTATGTTCTAGGTTACACTACATATTGTAATTATATTATTTAAAGTGCATATATTTGATTCTGAGTAAAAACAACTTAAAAGCGAAATATAGAAGCATGAGTAATGTGAGAACAAACAAATACGGAATTGTAGAACTTTAGGGTATGAGATAGTTTGCAATTATGTAAGTGTTGAAGACCATGATTCTACAATGATTTTTTCCAATTAGCAACTCATGTATATTTTGTGTGTTTTTAAACATCTTAACAGTAAGAAGCCTTGAACCATATGGCTCTTTTTTATTTTTTGAAAAGAGATTTGAATTCTGAATCTCTATTGTTATGGTTTTAAGTTTAAAACTGTTCTTGTTCAATGAAGTGGAAAATGCTTGAATAATTTTTAGGTATTAGCGTTATAGTAGGCAATATGATAAGTAAAATGAAGATAAAAATAGGGAGAGCGAGTCAGGGTCCTCTGTGAACATAGAAGGTCTACTAGCTCCCTCTGTCTTGGCAGAGCTAAGCTGTCGACTGTCCCACATTGGGTGTCCTTTTCTGGGCAGTATTCTTTTGCCTAAGGATGAATTAGAGCAATTCTTGCCCAGTGGCTACCTTGTCACAACTAGAGCAACTCTCTCTGGAGGTTATGAGGTTCACTATGTCTCCTGGTCAAAATTCTAATAATAAATGATTATAAATGCCATGGTCTGTGGATTTCTGATGTCTTTGAAGACTTTCGAAATTTATATAAAGTATATCTGAACTGTTAAACCTTGAGTACTCTTAGACATTTCTATTTGGATAATATTGAAAATGCTTTATTTTAATTAAATCAGAATCTAATGTGACCATAAGTACTATCTGATCCTTAACTTGTATTACTTAATCGTCCTAGACAGATTATAATAGCAGCTATAGAAGGACTGGGTCAAAGCTCTATATTCTTAAGTGAGTTGAATAAGCACAGCGCCTATCTAAGAGTAACAATATTAATTTCAAATTTTGTATCAATATACAAAGATTTATACCAATGAATACCTTAAATCTGTATCAATATCTAAATTCTGCACCAATGTAAGAAATTATAACTTCAATTTTGTATCATTTATAAAGATTTCTACCAATGTAAAATTATGGCTATACAATGCTTTATTCAAGAATAAACTTAGTAATCCATCTAATATTTCCTCCCTCTTCAAAATTATGATCGTTTACAAATTATCCCTTAAAACGACAACCTATCTATAATTTAAAAAATAACCATGACTAGATACCCAGACCCGGGGGACTGGGATGACGACTCTCCACAGCTTTTTCCTGCTGAATTGGGGTGACAGAAATCTTCAAGGGACGGGGAGTGCTAGGAAAATTAGAACATTGGGTTAGACTCAGAGGCTCAGGGCTGGCGTGAGGTTCCGACTGGACCCCCGCGAGGCTGGATGAACCGAGTGCGTCGGAGTCAGCAGCTGTTCCTGAAGCTGTTCTGGAAGCTGTCTCTGGGAAGAGCCCCAGGAGGCAGGGGCTGGAACAGAAGGTCATCTCAGCGCCCCATGTGAGTCCTAGAGCTGTGCACTCTGCAATATGTGAATCTTACAGCAAGTTTTAGTACTATTAAATATTCATATGGATTGCACAAGGTTCACAGATCACTAAGGATGAATTTTGCTCCTTGTTTGAACAGGTGAAAGGCAACTATCCTTTTATGAATTAATTTGATCAACAACCAATTTTTTTTTCTTTTTTCTTTTTTTCTTTTGTCGAGACAGGGTTTCTTTGTATAGTCCCAGCTGTCCTGGAACTCACTCTGTAGACCAGGCTGGCCTCAAACTCAGAAATCTGCCTGCCTCTGCCTCCCAAGTGCTTGGGATTAAAGGCGTGCGCCACCACTGCCCAGCTCAACAACCAATTTTAATAAATTTTCATTCATACCATGTGAAGGAGGGCACGGCGAATGTTAAGGATTCCATAACCAACAAGATTTATTGTCTAATTTTAGTTGAAGTTTTGGTAGGGACATTTTTATGTCTAAGCCAATTACAGGGCTGTTCCCATATGGAGGAAGCAGTAAATCAAGTTACCTGTCCTGTTTGATTTTTTTTTTTTTTCTTTTCTGTAGCTAAGATCTTCAGGGGTCTTCCCCTGTCATATCTAATCCATATCACTCTGGAAGGGGTCCAAAGCCTTTTCTCCTTTCCTGTCAACACAAATACAGAGTCTATCTCTCAAAATAGCATTTCCTTGGTCGATTAGCCCAAAATCATCAAAGATATAGATTGATTCAGCTTGGTAGCCTTCTTTCTCTTCAGGCTTGCTCTATTTTGACCTCTCTCCCCACAAAATGAAATTAAACGAAGGCAGGAATGAAAAAAAAAGGTGCTAGAAGACAACTTGAGGAGAATGTGATGCTTTTGGTGTCTGTGGGCAACTGTACTGGCACATGTGTGTACATGTGTACGAACTACACATGAAAACCAGAGGACACTTGCCGTGGAGGGAGGTAGGAGGCATGAGAATAAGGGAGAACAGGACAAAGAAGAGGAAACAAAATTATGTATGTAATTGTCATAATCAAACCTGTTACTGTATCATAGGCCACGCTTGCAAGGGAAGCAGGTAGGCTGCTTCACCTCCCCCTCTATTCCTCCAAGCCCAGCCCCCACAGCTAAGTCCTAGCTTCGCATGAGAACGCCATCAGCAGCCCCCCTCCTGCCTCATCTCTAGTGGACCCCACAGATCATCCTTTCCTACCCACCCCTTCCCAACTAGTTGCTTCATCCCAGCCCTCAACTCCAGCAGGCCCTCCATGGAAACCCAACAGCCACTCGTGCCAGGGGAGCAGATGGTCCAAGGATAAATGTTTGCCCCCCTCCATCTCTCCAGGTCCAATCCTTAGTCTCATCCCAGCCTGAGTCAGAATTCCTGCTGAGCCTCTTTCTCTGCTGTCCCATCTCCAGCAGACCCAGTAGATCCCTCCTAATCCCCTTTACCCAGAACTTGCTTTGTTCCCACTCCCAACTCAAGCAGCTATGACCTGGGAACCCACAAGTCCTACAAGGAACCTACAAGGGAAGCAGGTTAGGTGACTGCAGATATTCACCATTCCCTCCATTTCTCCAGGTCCAGTTCCGAGTGTCATCCTCACCTCTGTATCAGAACACCTGTGGCATCCCACCTCATCTTCAGTGGGTCCCACAGATCTTCCCCCAATCTCCCTCACCCTGGTAGTTGCTTTATACTAGCTCACAACTTGAGCAGACCCTCCATGGGAACCCACTGGCCACTCCTGCCAGGAAGCAGGTAGACTAACTGTAGATATTCACACCACCCTCTGTTCCTCCAGGTCCTGTCCCTAGCTGTGCAGCAAAACACCTTTGGCAACCTCCCCGCCCTGCCTCATCTCCAGTGGGTCTCACTTGTCTACCCCTCCTGACCTCTTTCCCCACAGTCATTGTTGTATCTCAGCCCACAACTCTAGCAGACATTCTATGGACCCACAGGCCACTCCTGCAAGGAAAGCAGGCAGACTAATTGCAGCTCTTTGCCCCTCCTTCCATACCTCCAAGTCCAGTACCCCCCCCTCCGCCCCCAGTCTCATTCCCATAGTGCAGCAGAACACAGCTGGAGCGTCTCCTCCTGATTGCACCTCTCTCGGATCACACAGAATTTCCTCGCCCAAGTTCCCTTCCAGCTCCAAACTCAAGAGGGACTGCCCTGGGTACCTCCTGCCACCCTTGCAAGAGAAACAAGTACGCTAAATGCTGTCTCACCCATCCCTCCATCCTCCCAGTGTAGTGCCCAAGTCAATCCCCAGCTCTACAGAACGACAGACACCACATGTTGCAAATCCCTTGCCTCCTCTCTGCCCCCCATCTTCAGGGAATACCACAGACTTTCCCTTTCTAACCACCATTCTAAAAATAGTTGCTTTATCATGGCCCACAACTCCAGCAGGCACTCCCAGGGAACCATCCCACAGGCCACCCCTGCCAGGGAACACATAGGCTCATTAAAGGTCTTCACCTTTTACTTCTTCCTCTGAAGTCACATCCCCAGCTAAGGAGAAGGACACCTTGGCAGTGCCCCATCCAACAACTATAGTTGACTCTACAGATACTCCTCTCCCCCCTCCCCAACCTCAGTACACCACTCGTAGCTTTATTCCAGTCCAAACTCCACAGACAAGACACTCCCTGGAGCCCACCGGCCAGTGCTTCAAGACAGTTACATGCTGCTCTTCACCTCTCCCTCAGTTTCTCCAAACCTAGTGGCCTACCTCTGCAGTTGGGTGCCTGCTGCAGGGCCTCTTTTTCCTTCTTCCCTCATCTCAGATGGATCCTGTAGAAGATCCTATCCAGACTCCTAAGTGTCCTGCTTCCAGCAATTGCTTTGTCCAAACCTCCAGCTGCGGCAGACCCCACCCCATGGAAACCCACAGGCCACTGCAGTGAGGAAGCAGGTAGGCTGACTGCAGATGCCGTCTTTCCCTCCATCCCTCAAGTCCAGCCCCCAGCTCTGCAGAAGAACAGCTGTGGTAACCTCCTTGCCCCACCTCTCCTCTCGTGGACCCTGCAGATCTCCCCTTCCCCAGCCTTACTCACCAGATTAGTTGATGAGTAAGCCCCCAACTCCAGCAGACCCTTCATGGGAACTGGAGAGCCAGCCCTGCCAGTGTTGCAGGTAGGCCAGCTGTAGCTCTTCACTTCATCCCCTGCTCCTTCAATTCCAACGCCTTACCTCAGATCATTTGCGATAGACTCCCGTAGCCTCTGTTCCTGCCCCAGCTCACCCGCAGTGGATCCAGCAGATCTTCCCCCTCTAACCTCCCTCACCGCACTAGTTGCTCGGTAGCAGCCCCCAGCTGAAGCCAACCCTTCCTGGGAACCCAAGCGTCTCAGGTAGGCCCCTAGAGTCAAGGTCCCTCCTGCAGCTTGTAAGCGCCAGTGCCGCAGACTCTGATGCATCCCTTCTTTGTATCAAGTGCTGTTCTCATAAAGGTTAGTTCTCAGTCAGAGTTTGCAAGCAAGAGCAGGTCTTTGGCTGCAGTTTGAGTAGTTTCCCTTCTTCTCTGGTGCTGGGATGTCGGGGAGGGAAATTAAGCTGATAGACTGAGGCGTATAGTTTGAGGGTTGGAGTTCAAGATGCTCTGCCTGCTGGGGCTACAGGTTGTTCCTGGTTTTTGGCATGCCTACTCTCTCTGTAAGGTGGAGAGAGTTTGCTAGGATGTCACCTGATGTGGGTTTTTGTTGTTGTTGTTTATTTTCTTTATTTGCATTTCAAATGTTATCCCCCCTTCCCCATTCCCCCAGCTTCTATGAGGGTACTCCCCCCCCAGCCCCCTGCCTCAGCGCGCTACATCATCGAGCTTCCACAGGACCAAGGGGCTCCCCTCCCATTGATGACAGATAGGCCATCCTCTGCTACATATGCAGCTGGAGCCATGGGTTCCTCCACATGTACTCTTCGGTTGGTGGTTTAGTCCCTGGGAGCTTTGAGGGATCTTCTTGGTTGATATTGTTGTTCTTCCTGTGGGGTTGCTGACTCTTTCAGCTCCTTCAGTCTTTCCCCTAACTCCTCCATTGGGGTCCCCATGTTTAGTTCAATGGTTGGCTATGGCATCTGCGTCTGTATTGTGACCTGATGTTTTATTAGTTTTATTAGTTGCAGGATTCTGTGATTTGCATTGGCCCTCTCAGTAGTACTAGAGGTTGGACATCTAAGTTCTGCATGGAGTCAAGCATCATTTAAAATGAAGAATTTGGTTTCAGGCTCGGGCAAAGAAGCCCCCTTATTTATTAAGTAATAAAGATGAAAATGCTGTTAAAAATGTTCAATTTTATAGCACATTGGGCATCTCTTCATAAATATTGCAAATTTAAAAAGTGCTTTATGTAAGTAGATGTAAATTTTTATTCTGTTATTTCTGTCTTGCACAGCACCTCATTTAGAAGCTGCTCCCTGCAGAGGGACGTATACTGAATATATAGCTATTAAATTCTTAACCCCTCAACAGTTCCCACTCACTTTAAAATATTAATGACTTTTGACTATGTAAGTCATACACGTAATTCCTTATGTGGTGTACATGCTGGGAACTGAGTGAAACGCCAGCTGATCTTCTCATGGCTTCATCCCTTTCTGGCACCTGACTCTGTCTCTGCAGATCCACTGCCAAAGGCAATTCTCATACCTAGTTTTGTTTGTACTACTACGGATTGCTTGTGCATTTAAAGATTTTACCTATAGCCATTAAATTATGTGTACAAGTATGCATGCTTATGAAGTTGTATTTTTATATATTCTCCTGGCCTGTGCCTTTACTTCCTTCTGTAGCTTAATACTTTTGTATCTGTTTCTTGATAACCACATATTAATTGGCCATTTTATATTGAATATATAGATGCTTAGAAAAATGTTTATTTGTATTTATTTATTGTGTGTATATATATGTGTGTGTATGTTTGTTTATACAAGTGTGTATGTGTGTTTGTGTGTGCATATATGTATGTGTTTGTCTATGTGTATGTATGTGTGTATATGTGTGCATGTGTGCCTGTGTTCGTGTGAGCAAGTATGTGCTCTGGGTTCCAGGCACAGGCTCGGGTCACTAGGCTTCTTTACAGTTATTTTTCCTCCTGAGCCATCCTGTTTAGATATCCTGTTTTTCAAGCTTTTAATAATACATTGTTTTATAGTGAATATATATTTCCTTGTAATTTTTATATTTTCTTAGATTGTTTTGACTTCATTATGTATTTTTTAAAAATGCACCAGGCATGGTGGTGCATCTCTTTATTCTCAGTACTCAGAAGGCAAAGGCAGGGGAATCTCTATGAGTTCGAGGCCAGTCTGGTCTACAGAGTGAGTTCCAGGACAGCAACAGCGACACAGAGAAACCCTCTCAAAAAAACAAATGCTGCAAAGAGTTTTAATTGTATATATTTTTCTACTTTTATTGTATAACTTTTGGTCATACGATCACACTTTAAAAGGCCTTCCATTAAAGTGCTCATTTTTATACTTAAGTGTTTCATCAAATTAGAATTTTAGTATAAGCATATTCATCCTCTTTTCTTAAAAGTTTTTTTTTGTATGTTTGAACATTTGCTTGCACATGTGTAATGTGCACTGTGTGTGTTCCTGGCACCTGCAGAATCTGGAACATGTCATTGGGTCCTATGGAATTGGAGTTGCAGACATTTGTGACGACCATGTGGGGGTTGGGAACAGCACTCAGGGCCTCTGCAAGAACAGCAAGTGCTCTTCTCCATTGGGCTATCTCTAGCCCTTCCAACTTCATTTTTACTCCAAAATAGCAACCCATATTTCTCTACTGATGCTGAATTTTGTCTTTATTATATTATAAATTCTCATTCTATTTGTATTATGTCTGAAGTTTATCTTTATTTTCACTGATATGTGTATTTAGCATCACAACCATACTAATAATCATTATCAGGTACACATTTTATTCATAATAAATTAAGCAATATAATTACATACTTTAGCATGTGAGTTGGATTAATTTTCCTCATTTCCATTTTATCTTACCAATGGGATTATTAACCCAGGCCTATTAACTTGAGAATCCAGCTAGTTTATTTTATCTTACCAATGGGACTAACCAGGGCTACTAACTTGAGAATCCAACTAGTTTATTTTATCTTACCAATGGGATTAACCAGGGCTACTGACTTGAGAGTCCAGTTGCCTAGTGTCATAGTTACTTCTCTGTTACTCTGATGACACCACAAGCAAGGCAGTGTACAGAAGAGAGATTGTTGGGGGTTTGCAGTTTCAGAGGGTGAGTCCTTGGCCATGTAGCAGGAAGCATGGTGTCATGCCTATAGGCATGCTGCGGGAGCAGTAGCTGAGAGCTTATGTTTTGACTTATAAGCATGATACAGATATAAATAATGGAACATCCTGGTATGGATTTTTGAAACCTCAAAGCCCACCCCTATAGCCAGGAGCTTTTCTATCTGTCTTCTTTGTTTCCAGAATAATGACTCTGAGACTTATTTATTTATGAATTAATGCCCAGGCCGTAGGCTTTGGCTTATTCTCTGACTGGCTATGCCTGCCACATGGCTAGTTACCTCTCCTCAGTCACATTTGTCAGTGTTGTCCTAGTCCAGGCGAAATCTGCTCATGACTCTTTCCCAGAATTCCCCCCACCCCCTCTGCTGGATGTCCCACCTTCCAATCCTGCCATTCAGCTCTTTGTTGATAGGTGAATGCTTCTACACAGTGCACAAGAGAATATCCTGCATACCCCAGTGGTACACTTCCTCCTAATCTTTCCTAAACAGTTCTACCTCCTAGTGATCAAGCTCTCAAACATGTGAATGTACAGGGCCTATTCTTGCTTAAACCTAGTTAAAACTTATCTTGGTATTTTGTATTACTCTTATGAAAAATAAGTCATAGATAAAACATTGATACCTTAGTGTCATTGAATCTTTCTGCTCAAAATAGGATGGATATTTATACTCGGTTCAATTCAGTAGTAATAAATGATATTTCCACATAGATCTTGCATGTTTTTTAGAACTATATTCTTAGGCCACTTATCTTTGTTGACTTAATATTTGGACTCATTTTCTCCTTTTCATCTTCTAAATGGTCGTCATTTATGTGTCAAAAGTTCTTTGGCAGTTTAATGGCTTTAAAAACAAAACATTCCACTTTGAAACTTAATGTTCACTTTTAAAGCAATTGTTACTTATTATTTTGTTAAAATTTATTTTTATTCATTTGTGTGTGTGTTGTATGTATCTGTCTGTCTGTCTGTCTGTCTCTATATATGCTCATGTGTCTGGGAGTGCCCCAAGAGACCAGAATAAGGTGTTGGGTCCTTTCAAGCTACAAGTTTACAGGTGGTTGTGAGTCTTTTAGTGCGGTGCTGTGTGACTGAACTTGGGTCTTCTTCAGGAGCTTTTAACTGCTGAGCCACCTCTTCAGCTTCTCTTAAAGAATCTTTGATTATCTTTTGGACTAAGTTGATATACTCAAAGTTGTTATAAGTCCTGTATAAAAGCCCTGAAATACACTAAGAATCATATATCCCATACCCTGGCCCTTGTAGACACCATTCACAAATTGCAGAGTGCATTAGCCACTTGCGCCCCAGTGATATTTGTTTTTCTTGTCACTTAATTAACAACCATGGGGCATATTTCCATTAACATGTGAATTAGCATCTTGTTTCTCTCATATCTAAGGGCCTAACCAGGCCAGTTACAGCAGTCAGGTTTTTAGAGTGTCTCTTTTTTGAGATTATTTCATGTTGCTAGTAGTTCTTGGTCCAGTCAGCTGACAGTTATTTAAACAGGGGAAGTTTTGTACACAGAATTATGAAGCTGTTATATAATATGTCTCTGTAAGCTTAAATCAATTCTCTAGGGTATTCCAGAGCTTGGGGGGGGGGGGGAGAAGGAGAGGAAGAGGGGGAGGAGGGGGGAGTGAGAAAGGGCAGATGTGTGGAAATCTTGCACATATTTGTTTGCCTCTTCTGAAAAGATGGAGAAGCAATACATTGGATCCAGAGACATTTCTGGCAGGGTGAAAATGGTTTGTATTTGCTTGCAGAGTGCAAAGTAGCTCTCTGGAACATTAGTTAATAGAGAATAAATTGAAATCAAGGATACTTGACATGCAGGAGGCCTGGAGTGCACAGTGTCCACGTAGCTGTAGCTGTAGCTGTGGTGCTGAGAGTGACTCAGGAATCTGCAAAATGAGCTCAGCACCTGTCTGCAAAGGAGGCAGAGTGGTCCACACCTGCAGCTTCTAGCTCATGGAGGGCTCAGGAAGATGTCACCAGGCTCAGCTGCAGTTGAGAGTTTCTGGTCACTCTTAGTACTCACTTGGGCAAATTCCAGAGAGTGTCCTCAGTGTTATCGCCTGTCTAAGAGCTAGAGAGCTCTTTCATGGACCAGTCCTCCAGTGCCCTCTACTGAGAAAGAGCCATATCATGCTCATGGTAGCAAAATTTTAGTAATGCAGAAGAGGAGCTGAAGGCTGAATTCAGAGCTTTGAGGCAGTTAAACATTAATGAATGTATCTATTCTTCTGCTCCCCAGGTCTGACAGAGTCTAGCTTGCTTCTGGAGTCCTGAGTGCCCTGTCCTGTCATAGGAAGTCACACATATTCTTACAAAGTGCCGGTCTGTCCTTCAAGGGCTCGGCTCCTTTCTCCTTGATCTTAGTGATGGTTTATACAGGTTTTTTGTTTATGTCCTGTTCCAGGGTTATGATTTCTTGTCTTAGAGTTTGTATATGTTTCTCTGCCATGGATTTTGTTTTTTGTTTTGTTTTGTTTTTGTTTTTTGAAACAAGGTTTTCCTTTGTAGCCCTGGTTGTCCTAGAACTCAGTATGTAGACCTGGCTGGCCTTGAACACACAGAGATGCACCTCCTCCCTCTGTCTGCCAGGTGCTGTGATTGGAGGTGTGGGTACCACTGCCTGGCTATAGGTGTATTCATTTCTCTTTAAAAGATTCTGGGAGAGCTTGGCTTTCATCTGTTTGTGTTAGTTATAGAAACTGAAATTCTTGTCAGACTCCTCTGCTGTCGACTTGTAGCAATTCTTTCTGTGTATGGGTTCGTTTTCTGTAATTTTTATTATTTTCAGTTTACTGTGATCTAAAATATTACATGGAAATTCCAGGATCAATGAACGTATCGGTTTTAAACTGTATACTGTTCTGTTTGTCAGGTATTTATTTACACTAGGTGCTCTGTGTGCTGTGTGGTCACTTGGATACCAGGTATAGACCTATTCTCTGATTTCTGAGACAGTATCTGTGTTCCTGTCACCCTTCACCTGGCTTCATGATGTCCCAAGTGCAGGAGTGGCAGTGCTAATGATGTCACTCACTGCAGTGCCATCATTGTTCCTTGTTGTTATTGGCTATATTGCTATCATTGTTTTCTGGTGTTATTAGTTATTTTTGTTGCTTTTTCTTTCTTCCCCGAGATAGGGTTTTTCTCTGTAGGGTTGACTGTTGTGGAACATGCTCTGTAGACCAGACTGGTCTTGAACTTGGAGATATGCCTGCCTCTGCCTCTCTCTGCCGAGATTAAAAGTGTGTGCCTCTAAGCCTGGCACTGTTGTCTTAATGCACCTAATTTATAAATTAATCATAAGGAAATGTGCGTACAACTACTACAGTCTTACATCTTTTTGTGATCATAGTATTTTCTGAGTATTGCGCCATCAGGTGGTGCTGTCTTACAGCAACCTTCTGGAGTGTACACAAGCCTACATGTTGTAGTTCATCACTGCACAAAGACTTTTGATCAAGATAGGTGGTGAATGGGAGATGGGTGAGGTGGACACTTTACATTAAGCTTTTTTTATGTATAGAAAGTGTATGTATAGTAAGGTGTCAAAATTACAAAAACATGGGAAGCAGTAACAATTGTTTATTAAGATTTTCAGCATACGTGTCATGCATCGCGTTTCTTTCTTTTCTTTTATATGATCGGAAGCCCAGCAACCTTAAATCATCGTCTCCACAACAGTTGAATAATGCACTGCAGTGTTGAGATGACTGTTGTCACCAACGGGGAGGATTTCTCTGCTCCTTCATCGATGTCGGGGACTAGCATGCTTATGCTGCCAGTTGTTGGCTTTAAACAGGACTCACGTATAAGTGATACATGTTCAGCATTTGTTACTGTGTGCAGTTTCAGCATCTGCCGTTTCAGGATGTGCATCAGCTTAGAAAGTATCCATTGTGAATTAGGTGGCTACTCAAGTCCTTAGAGGGTTTGCACTTTGTACTTTAGGTCTCTGTCAATTTTATCAGATTGGTCTAGAGCAAGCCTTGTTGGTTTGAGAGTCAGAAAGACATAGTTTGATGCATTGAGGAGATAGCGCAGTCATTAAAGTCCTGTGCAACCATGAACACT
This sequence comes from Mus musculus, assembly GCF_000001635.26. Lineage (NCBI taxonomy): Eukaryota > Metazoa > Chordata > Mammalia > Rodentia > Muridae > Mus > Mus musculus. Next base: position 110,925,529 of record NC_000071.6, read on the forward strand.
CATGTAAGAAGCTGAATGTGGTGGAGATGCTTGTAATTCAGGTGCTGGGAGGTAGATCTAGTAGATCTCTGAGACTCACTCGCTCACAGCAGCCTAGCTGCTCCCAGTAAGAGCCTGCCTTAAAAACAGGATTGATGGTGCCTGAGGAGGAAGGACATCTCATATTGCCCTTGGCCTCTATGTGAACATTCGCTTGTATTGCACTCAGACCCACAGCAGGTTGGAAAATCTAGTTCCGCCACTTAACTGCAGCCATGGTGTGATGCTTGTTTGTAAACCTGGGTTCCTAAGACATGGAGTGAGGTACAGTGAGTGTTGTTTCCTTGCTGCAGGTGTGTGTTGGTGTAAGTAGCTGCAGCACCGGGCTTTCAGTTGATAAAGGAGAGTTCTGTGCTTCAGAAGAACGACATAATGTTTTGGTAGAGAATACATTGTGGAATGTCTAAACACACATTGGCATATGCACTGACTCATGCGCTGGCCATCTTCTGGTGATGAGTCGTACTCACATTTAGAAGCTATTATATTATATGTCCTGGTATGTGGTACGTATTTTACATTTGAACCACTCTTGTTTTCTCAGTCATCTGTATCTTATATTTTTTGATAGAATTTGTTTTTGAAATACTTAATTCTTTAAAAACTTTCTAAACATTGTGTGTGTGGGCCCCTGTGGGGTGTGTTTATTTGTGCTGTGTGTGTGTGGTGTAGTATAGTGTGTGTGTATATATGTGTGTGGTGTGTCTATCTGTGTTTTAAGTTGTGTGAGTGGGCATTTGTGTGTCTTTATGTGTGTGTGGTGTTTCTGTGTTGTATGTTGTGTGAGTGAGGTGTATGTTTGTGTGTCATCTGTGTGTGTGATGTGTGTGTATTTGTGGTGTGTGTATGTGGTATGTGTGTGTGTGGTCAGCACTTATGTGGGCACAGCAGAGTATGAAGGTCAGAGGAGAGCTTGCACCAGTCAGTTCTCTACTTCTGCCATGTGACTTCCTGAGATTGATTTTAGATTGTCAGGCTGGAACTGGAGGGAGACACAGGTGGCTGGGAGCCTCCTCCTGTGGGTGCTAAAGCTGCAGCAGGTGTTTTTAGCCAGCTGAGCTCCCTCTCCAGCACCCGAAGTGCTTAATCCTTAGGAAGCGCTACAATGAGCCAGACACTCTCGGGCTTCAGAGATTCATGGTGTTATTATTATAATGTACTTTAAAAAGGCGGAATAAAATCATCTTTTCCCAGATTGCATCAGTTCTCTTAAGTTCATTTGTAAATGGAAGTATGGTAGCATCTATTTTAGTTTAAACGATGTGAGCTGGGCATGGCAGCACACACGTGTGATCTCAGTACTTGGAGATAGATAGGGACAGGATAATCACAAGTTCAAAGTCAGCTGTGACTAACAAATTTGAGGCTTTGTGTTAGAAAAACTTCAGTAGACAAAAAGTATAAAAATTAGATCTTAGCAGGATGTAGTGGTGCACACCTCTAATTCAGCAATCAAGATACCCATACAGGAAGATTTCTTTGAGTTTGAAGCAATTCTGGTCTTCATAGTTCCAGGACTGCCAGAGCGACATAGTGAGACCCAAGTCTCCTCACCCCACAAAATCCTCAATTTTGTCTTATAATATTTGACTTATTTTTAAATTGACCAAATTGTGACTGCTTCTGAATTCGGCATGTCCTGTAGTGATCAGACAGACGTACACCCTGCCTTCTGTGGGATGGCTGTATGAAGACGTGCATTGTGAGATGGCTGTATGAAGACATGCATTGTGGGATGGCTGTATGAAGACTGCATGAAACTTCAGACAAAGCTCCACTTCCAGCACGGCTCAAACATTAGGTTACTTGACATTTACCTTAAAACCCTGAATGGTTTGAGCTGCGGAGCTCTGCTGTTTGCTGAGTTACCTCAGTAAACAGGGTGAGGTGAAGAAGACCACATCCCCGCCCGCCCTACCTGCCAGCAATTTCTTCTTGTTTACTTTTCTATACTTGCACATGTGATGAGGGCTTAGAAGTTATTCATGTGCGTGATGCTGCTTCTCACTTCACGCCAAGGATTTTACTGATTGAAAAGGAATTAAGAGCCATGTGCGGTGGCACTTGTGCAGCCCTAGCACAGGGAGGCTAAGATAGCAGAATTGCCACACATTTGGGGACTGAAAAGGAATTAAGAGCCATGTGCGGTGGCACTTGTGCAGCCCTAGCACAGGGAGGCTAAGATAGCAGAATTGCCACACATTTGGGGTCAGTCCGGAGTACATGGATAGACCCTTTATCAAGGAAAAAATTCAGAGGGATCTTTGCAAATAACCATGAAGGTTTTTTTTTTTTTTTTTAACTATCTTGAAGGATCATAGAATCCCTTATATAGTCATCTAAAAAGTTTGTAAACAGGATGTGTAACTTTAGATTAGAAAATCAGGTCATTATCAAAAGCTTTCTTTGTAGAAAAGCTGCTTTGATTTTTATTTCACAGTCATTAATGAAACTATCAATTACATGAATTATGATTTTCAATTCACATAGTAATTTCCATGTGTTTTCATAATAAAATCCACTCTGCAATCTCTTCAACAGAGATGCAGCGAACAGCACCTGCTGTAGCACACAGCTACCAAGTGGGTGTTCACACTCACTGTAAGAAACAACACTGAAGGGTTAATGAAAGCTGGATACATTATAAGATTACAAAGGTTTTATTTATGAGAGGATAGGGAGGGTATAGTTATATGGACGAAGCATTAATAACCTCTCCATTCTGCAGGAACTACTCCTTCCAGTCCCATAGGGACTGTGAGTGTGTTTTGGTGGTCTGTGCAAGAGGTTAAACTTGGCAAGTGTAGTGGGGAATGATGTCACTGAATGCACACCATATGTATCAAAAGTCAGGGAATGCTCTCACACTGCCATGCATAGATGTATATAAGTGTTGGAATGGAAAATCGTTTTTATGAAAATATAGACAAGTAAAACAAGAATGTTCTGTACTGAGTCTGATCCAGTCACCAGGAGCTGCCAAGTATGATACTCCCGGAAAAGTTTCTCTCCTTAATGTTCCAGCCTCCAGCCCTTTGTTGGCTCTAGAAGCAGTCTGTTTGGAAAGCCTTATTCAGTACGTTCTTTCTGTTGATATGGGTTGAACACCAAATGAGACATCCATTTTCTCTGTTAAAGCAAAGCTGCTAGAGCAGTCTAGTGTGCATGCTGCCGCAGATGGAAATGATTAATTGATTTAGCTAACTCAGTAGATTCTTTTCTAGTAAAGCAGGGGTATAGCAGAGCTTCATACTGCTAATTATTGTTCTATCCATTAATATATCAAAGACTGTAATTGTTGCTTCAATCATTCTGTTATCATTATTTAAAATGTTATGTTTTAATGCTACACTAATGGTTACATCAAATATATAAAACATTTGAGTTTTAGAAGAAATTTATGGCTTCTGACAAAAGAATACATGGAGATAAAATATGAAGTATCTAGTTATTTTATTATTCAATTTTAATTATCAAATCACAATGTTTTAAAAAATATTATTAATCTTTTTTACAGTCTAGTCGTTATCCTTCTCCTGGTCTGCCCTCTGACTGTTCCTCATCCCATTCCTCCTCCCCTGTCTCCAAGAGATGTCCCCATCCTCCTGTCCTCACCTCCACACCACCAGACTTCCCCTCTCCCTGCGGCCTCAAGTCTCTCTAGGGTTAGTTGTGCCTTCTCTCACTGAGGCCAGACAAGGCAGTCCTCTGCTGTATATGTGTCAGGGGCCTTATATCAGCTGGTGTATGCTGCCTGGTTGGTGGCTCAGTGTCTGAGCGATCTCGGGTGTGTGTGTGTGTGTGTGTGTGTGTGTGTGTGTGTGTGTGTGTGTGTGTTTCAGGTTAGTTGAAACTGCTGGTCTTCCTATGGGATCGCCCTTCTTCCCAGCTTCTTCCAGCCTTTCCCTAATTCAACACAAGGGTCTCTGGCTTCTGTCCATTGGTTGCGTGCCAGTATCTGCATCTGACTCTTTCAGCTGCTTGTTGGGGCTCTCAGAGGGCAGCCATGCTAGACTCCTGTCTGTAAGCACACCATAGCATCATTAATAGTGTGAGGCCTTGAAGCCTCCCCTTGAGCTAGATCCCAATTTGTGCCAGCCACTGAACTTCCTTTCCCTCAGTCTCTTCTCCATTTTTGTCTCTGTGGTTCTTCTTTTAAAGCAATCATGGGGGGCAGAGGGAGGGAGGGAGGGAACCAGATGGGAGAGGAGACAGGGAGGAGGGAAGAGGAACATGATCAGGTATTTCTGGGTCAGTTTTTGACTGTGGGATGGCAACCCTATCCCTTCACTTGATGCTCTGTCTTTCTACTGGAGGTGGACTCTACAAGTTCCCTCTCCCCACTGTTGGGCATTTTATCTAAGGTCCCTCCCTTTGAGTTCTGAGTGTCTTTCACCTCCTAGGTTTCTGGTACATTCTAGAGGGTCCCCCCTTCCACTTTCCACCTCCTACCTCCCGAGGTTGCCCATTTCCATTCTTTCTGCTTACTACTCAGCTATTAAGAATGAGGACATCATGAGTTTTGCAGGCAAATGGATGGAACTAGAAAATATCACCCTGAGTGAGGTAAGTCAGACCCAAAGGGACATGCATGGTATGTACTCACTGATAAGCAGATATTAGTCCAAAAGTACAGAGTACCCAGGACACACCCACAGAACTCAAGAAGGTTAACAAGTCAAAGGTCCCAAGTGAGGATGCCTCAGTCCCACTTGGAAGGGAGAAGAAAGCAATCATGGGGGGCAGAGGGAGGGAGGGAGGGAACCAGATGGGAGAGGAGACAGGGAGGAGGGAAGAGGAACATGATCAGGTATTGGGGGAGTGGGGAGAGCAGGAAATCACAATGTTTTTAATAAAAATAAAGTACTGGTTTAAGTTGGATACCTAAAAGTTTGAATGAACTATTGCATATCTTGTACAGAAAACCTCTTCATCTAGTAGCGTGATTCCACTAAAACAGTAGTTGTGACCTAGGAGGCCGCTGAACTGGCAGAGTGCTTACCCAGCATGCACAGGATCTGGGCTGCATCCCTAGCACAGCATAAAACCACCAAGGCAGAGAGAGAGAGAGAGATCCTAATCTCAGCACTGAGTCAGTGGAGGACCAACAGTTAAAGGTAATGGCTACATAGCATGTTCTCAAACTTGTGTGTTCCTAGTATATAAATAAGGAAATGAATTCAGCATTTGTAAAGCTGGAAGTAGTGGTGTGCTCATGGAATCTCAGCACTTGAGAGGCTGAGGCAGGTAGATTGCTATGAATTTAAGGAAAGCCCAGACTACATAGCATGCACTTATCTCTTGAGCAGCAGCAGGGCTTTGGAGAGGACTTGAGTGGGTAAAGCTTGCTCAGCTTTCGTCCCCAGGATGCAGCATGTCTATAGTCCCAGTGCATTCCTGAAGTGAAGGAAGAGTCTGAGGCAGCCTCAGCCTCCGAGGAGGGATTCTCAACCTCCCTGCACTGCGACCGTTTAATACAGGACCTCATGTCACGGTCATCCCCAACCTGGAAATTATTTTCCCTTCTACTTCATAGCTGTTAGGAATTGTAATGTAAGTATCTGATATGTGACCCCATGACTGCCGCCTTAGAGTGTTGTGGGCCAGCCTTCATGATGTGTGCAGTGGTAAACTACAAAGAGACAAAGACCAACACCTAGGGCCCTGACCACTGAATACATACACACAAGGCCATATGTATTATTCTCACATGTGAATGAACATGTACATATACAGGCATGCACACATATCACACACATAATGTACACACACACACAAAACCAAAAAAGCCAAAGAAAATTTAATATTTGTCAAAAAGCAATATGGTAGGACAATATTACATTTAGTAAATATAAATGAAATTATATTAATATAATAGAGTTCTATTAACATTTGGTATCTTTGTTTTATTTTTTTCTTTGTGGTACTTAGGAACATAGTAAGGGCCTTGATCATGCTTGATTGAACTTCATGTTCTTGCTTCTCAGCTGCATCGCCAGCTCCTTGATCTCTCTGTATCTAACTAGTACGCCTCTCTGTAAACCTTCTTCCTTTAATTTTTCTTTTTAACTTTCTGAATTAGTATCTCGTGTATCCCAGGCTAGGTTCTGAAGCCTGGTTCTCCTGTTTCTAGCCTTCCATACATGTTATTACTCTCTTCTTGTAGCGTTGGTTCCTTTTCTGTTGCTGCGATAGAATACTCTTAAAAACAAGGTGAAGAAGAAAAGGCTTAGAGTTTCAGAGGGGACTGCAGTCCACGGTGGGAAAGAAAGGTGCGGCCACAGAAGCATGAGGCTCTTGGCAGTCAGGGAGCTAAGATAGCGTGTTTCATCTGCCCGTAGGAACCAACAGTTAATAAACGGCACCTATGAAGCTGAAAGCTGCTATATGGCCAAGGACGACATCGCTCAGACAAAGCGGCAGGCTACAGAAGGAGCTGTGTCTTTACCAATGATGCATTTGATAGAGAGTCAGTATTTAAAACACATAGAGAACTGAACAAGAACATTGAAGAAAAAATAACCCAATTAAACAAATAAGATATAGGACTCAGCAGAGTTGTCAAAAACTGCAACCTAGGAGGCTGAGAAGTTCTCATATGTTCAACATCCTTAGCTTTCAGGGAAATGCAAATTAAAATTACTTTGAGATTTTATTGTTCTCAGTCACAATGGCCAAGATCAATAAAACAAATGAGCATGTTCTGGTGAGAATATGGGGAAGGGGGCACACTTATTCATTGCTGGTGAGAGTGCAAATTGATACAGGAGTTTTGGAAATCAGAGTGACTGTTGCTTAGGAAGCTAGAATTGATCTATCTCACGATCCAGCTATATACTCTTGGATATATACTCAGAGAACTCTACATCCTACTACAGAGATGATTGCTCATCAGAGCTCTGTTCATAATAGGCAGAAGTTGGAAACATCCGAGATATCTATCAGCTGATGAATGAATTGTGAAAATGTGATACATTCACACAATAGAACATAATTCATTTGTTAAAAATAAAATTACTTCTTGGTAGTTGGATAAAGCTAAAAAAGTTATCCTGATCCAAAAGAGAGAAATATTGTAGGTGTCTTGGCTGGTTTTCTGTCAACTTGACAGAAGCTAGAGTCATCATAGAGGAGGGGTCCTCAGTCGAGAGAATACCTTCATAAGATTGAGGTGTAGGCAAGCTCTGCATATGTTGGGGCATTTTCTTAATTAGTGATTTGTGGGTGAAGGCTTAGCCCACTGCTTGTTTTAGTTCTATAAGCAAGCAGGCTGAGCAAGCTGTGGGGAGCAAGCCAGTAAGCAGCACCCTTCCATGGCCTCTGCATCAGCTCCTGCCTCCAGGTTCCTGCCTGTGTGAGTTCCTGCCCTGTTTTCCTTTAGTGATGGGATACAGTGTGGAGGTGTAAGCCAAATAGATCCTTTCTTCCTCAACTTGCTTTCTGGGCACAGGGTGTCATTACAGCAATGGAATCTGTAGGACAGTATGTTTTCCTCTCTTATGTAGATGCTATCTGTGGTGGCTTGTATATTCTTGGGCCAGGGAGTGGCACCATTTGGAGGTGTGGCCTTGTTCAAATAGGTGTGACCTGGTTGGAATAGGTGTGTCACTGGGGGTGTGGGCTTAAGACCCTCACCCTAGTTGCCTGGAAGTCAGTATTCCACTAGCAGCCTTTGGATGAAGACGTAGAACTCTCAGCTTTGCCTGTGCCATGACAGTCTGGATGCTGCCATGCTCCCACCTTGATGATAATGGACTGAACCTCTGAACCTGTAAGCTAGCCCCAAGTAAATGTTTGGTTTTTATAAAACTTGCCTTGGTCATGGTGTCTGTTCACAGCAGTAAAACCCTAACTAGGACAGAAGTTGGTACCAGGAGTGGGGTATTGCTGTCATATGCCTTACCATGCTTTTGTTTGAAAGAATGTGGATTTTGGGACTTTGGATTTGGAACACAGTGAAATGCTTTAAATGTGGCTTAATGGGTCATCCTAGTAGGAATATTCAAGAATTTGTTGCTGGGAGTAATTTGAACTGTGTTGACCTGGTCCAAGAGATTTCAAAGGAGAAGAATTTCAGTATGTGGCACAAAGAATGTTTTTGTGGTATTTTGGTGAAGAATATGGCTACTTTTTGCCCTTGTTTGAAAAGTCTGCCTGAGGCTAAGGTGAAAAGACTTGGATTAAAGACATACCAGGAAGTGAAATGGAGCAAAATCCTGTGTTCTATGAAGGGAGTGGGACCTTGGGACAAGATCCTACCCAGCTAAATTTAGATCCAGGCATGGTGGTAACACACCTTTAATTCCATGAGACAGACATGCTGATCTCTGCATTCAAGGTCAATCTACAGAGCAAGAATCAGGATAGCCAAGCTTAGCAGTGGAGGATTTAGAAAACATAAAGCCAGTGATAATGTAATAGTTCAAGGGGGTCATATTCTAGTTCCTGTAAGTAGCAGAACTAGGCAGCTTCAGCCATGTGGCTCTGGCTCTAGAGTTAAGAATGGAAGGAACTACTTCGACAATTGATGCTGGTTAGCTGGAGCTAAGAAATTAGCAATGATTAAGAAGAGACCAGCATCACTGAGTTGAAATCTGGGAATTGTTTTCTGGGAGCACAAAGAAGCTGTGTTCTGGAGATAGCCAAGGTTGTACCTTGTGCTGTGACTGGATTTGGTAATGTGTAAGAGTTACCCAGGTGGTACTGGTTTTGAAGGCATGAAGGTGTCATGAAGAACAACTGAGGCTTGGCACTGTGAGAGGTCATGGAAGGCCATTGGAGAAGGTGTAGCCTCAGCTGTAGTTGATGGCCCAGGACTGAAGGGGTCATGCAGAGGATTTGAGCCTTGGCACCATGAAGAGAGCATATGAGAGGCTATTGGTGAAGCCTAGTTGGAATGGTACACCCTTGTGTATTGGAGGTATCAGTACCATGGGATAATCACCAAGAACAGAAGCTGTAGTGGAGTGGATCAACCTGAGCTTAGAGTGCTACAGAGGGCAGAGCTGGAGAAGTGATGCCAGCCCTTAGGAGGAGCTCAAAAGATCAAGTGGAATCTCAGACATTGAAACAAGAAGCTGTAACATTGAAATTGCCTTGGAGACTCAAAGATGTTAAAGATGCCAGAGACATGGGATACAGCGCTGACAGGGAGCTAACAGGGAAAGCTGCTAACAGGGAGCGGAACCAGCCCAGGAGAAAGCAGTTTGTTGCATTCAACAGAGATGAAAAAGGAGTAGAGATCTGAAGACTGCTTTGACATCAGCCATGGAGATGCAGAGTTTGGAGTTTGCCCAGCTGGTCTCCTGTCTTTCTTTGAGGATTACAGGTGATTGGATGGATCTCAGAAGAGAACTTGAACTTTGGACTTTTAACATTGTTGTGACCGCTATAGACTATGAGGACTATAAAAGGACGTGGAACAAGGTTGCTCTTGTTTTCAGTCTGCTTGTCCTCACTCTCACTGGCACGTTCATCTGTCCTGTGGAATCAGTGTCTACTATATGCTGCGACTTCTTCCACAGCAGGGCTCGTGGGTCCAGGAATCCCGGGCTGGAAATGGAGCTGGTCCCACTCACTGCCACCCTTTGCAGCCTACTGGGGAGACTTTGCTTCCTATTCCCAAGACCTTAATTAAGTTCTGCTGCCCTAGAGGTTTTGATTCTGGACAGGGGAAAAGACATCAGAAGATGGAAAGACCTCCCATGCTCATAGCAAGGTAGAATTCACACATGAAAATGGCCAGCGTACCAAAAGTAATTACAGATTCAGTGCAGATCCCATAAAAATTTTGACACAATTTATAGGAATGGAAAAAACAAGCTTTATGTGGGAGCCTCCTTTTTGATTTTTAATTCTTTTTTTTTTTTCTACAATTTTCAAGACAGGGTTTTTCTGTGTATCCTTTGCTGTCCTGGAACTCTCTGTGTAGCTCAGGCTGGCCTCTGCTTCCTGAGTGTTGGGATTAAAGACATGCACCACCACTGCCCAGCTCTGACTCTTAATTCTTTGATTTCCATATTGGTTGAGATAATGTACCTTATATAAAGAAGGTAGTTGTATTTTGTGTCTCATTTTTTGTTTTCCAACTAGGAGTGCTTTCCTTAGAATGAAGATGGATGACTCCAGAACCTGACTTTTAGGGTGAATTAGTTAGGTGGCTCTGTGTGAGGGATTAGGCTTTTCCAAACATGCACTGAGTAATGGATTTAAGAGCTATTGGCCATGTTGTGTGAGAGATTTCTTTCTCGGCAGGGATACAGGCAAACCCTATATAACTACACAGTGGAGTGCTTACTAGATTTTAACATATATATGTAGTTATATACAGAGATGAGTATATATATATATATATATATATATATATATATATATATATACACACACACACATGAGTATGTATGCAGGTGGGCATACACATGCCTATAGACTATCATAGAAATGCCTAGGAAGACTATGGACTCCAGAGAGTAAATTTGCTTATGAGTAATTATTATACATTTATATATCTGCCTTTTGGCAGTTTGCATTAAATCTTTTATTACTTTTATTTTTTTAGAATCCAGTTGTTACTCCCTCCTAGTTTGCCCTGCTGACCATCTCACGGTGACGTCTCCCCTGCCATGTCACAGTGACCCCCCCCCCCCCCCGCTGATCATGTCACAGTCGCTTCCCCCCTGCTGACTCTCTCACAGTGACCTCCCCCCGCTGACCCTCTCACAGTGACCTCCCCCTGCTGACTGTGTCACAGTGGCCTCCCTCTGCTGACCGTGTCACAGTGGCTTCCCCTTGCTGACTCTCTCACAGTGGCCTCCCTCTGCTGACCATATCACAGAGACCACCCTGCTACTGACCCTTGCATAGTGAGCTCCCCCCTCTTACCCTCCCACAGTGGCCTCCACCCTGCTGACCATGTCACAGTGACCTCCCCCTGCTGACCCTCTCACACTGACCTCCCCCTCTGACCGTGTCACAGTGGCGTCCCCCCTGCTAACCTTGTCACAGTGGCCTCCCCCTGCTGACCCTCTCACAGTGACCTCCCCCTCTGACCATCATGTCACAGTGGTGTCCCCCTTGCTGACCTTGTCACAGTGGCCTCCCCCTGCTGACCATCTCACAGTGACCTCCCCCTGCTGACCATGTCACACTGACCTCCCCTTGCTGACCGTGTCACAGTGACACCCCCTGCTGACTGTATCACAGTGGTGTCCCCTTGCTGACTCTCTCACAGTGACCTACCCCCTGCTGACTGTGTCACACTGACTTCTCCCTGCTGACCGTGTCACAGTGACCTCCCCCTGCTGACCGTGTCACAGTGACCTCTCCCCTGCTGACAGTGTCCCAGTGGCCTCCCCCTGCTGACCCTCTCACAGTGACCTCTCCCCTGCTGACCGTGTCATAGTGGCCTCCCCCCTGCTGACCGTGCCACAGTGGCCTCCCCCTGCTGACCGTGTCACATTGACCTCCCCCTGCTGACCCTCTCACAGTGGCCTCCCCCTGCTGACCCTCTCACAGTGACCTCTCCCCTGCTGACCCTCTCACAGTGGCCTCCCCCTGCTGACCATGTCACAGTGGCCTCCCCCTGCTGACCATGTCACAGTGGCCTCCCCTGCTGACCATGTCACACTGACCCCCCCCTGCTGATCGTGTCACAGTGGCCTCCCCCCCGCTGACCCTCTCACAGTGACCTCCCCCCCTGCTGACCATGTCACAGTGGCTTCCCCCCTGCTGACCATGTCACAGTGGCCTCCCCCTGCTGACCATGTCACACTGACCTCTCCCAGCTGACCGTGTCACAGTGGCCTCCCCCTGCCGACCATGTCACAGTGGCCTCCCCCCTGCTGACCATGTTACAGTGGCCTCCCCCTGCTGACCATGTCACAGTGGCCTCCCCACTGCTGACCCTCTCACAGTGACCTCTCCCCTGCTGATCATGTCACAGTGGCCTCCCCCTGCTGACTGTGTCACAGTGGCCTCCCCCTGCCGACCATATCACAGTGGCCTCCCCCTGCTGACCATGTCACAATTACCTCCCCACTGCTGACCCTCTCACAGTGACCTCCCCCTGTTGACCGTGTCACAGTGGCCTCCCCCTGCTGACCCTCTCATAGTGGCCTCCCCCTACTGACCGTGTCACAGTGGCCTCCCCCCGCTGACCCTCTCACAGTGACCTCTCCCTGCTGACTGACTGTCTCACAGGCTTTCGTTTTTCTTTGTATACTTTGTGCTTTTCTTGATCCTTGCTTTCCACGGAACTTTGAAACTACCTTGTCAAAACCTGTGAAAAGTTAGCTGGTATTTTGATTGAGATTATACTGTCATTGTAGGTAAAATTGAGTAGATAGAGTTTTCTAGTAATAATGATTTTTTTCAATCCATTGTTTGGGCCTAAGTTACCAAGAAATTAAAGAATTTTCAGCAACATGATATTCCACACTTACTTCAATATAACATTTAATATTTAAATCCCAATTATCGTCTCTACTCACTCTGACTTATTTCCGTTCACCTAATCTGTTTTGTATAAGTTAAGTCTCTTTCTTCCTCCCATACTCCAAGAAATATGACTCAAACTAGATCATAAATTCTCTGACTAGGTTATAACCCATTTATCCTAATCTACATTCTTCCATGTGGCTGATTACTTGTGTTAGCATCCTTCTCCTCACTTCATGGGCAATTCTCCCCATGCCTTCCTCTATCCCATAATTCTTCCTGCCTTCCCATTGTCCCACCTCCTATTCCCCACATAAGCCATAGGCCATCAAATTTGTTATTGAGAGGTGCCACGTCCATACAGACATAAGATATATTCTCTGCACTGTTTCCTTCAGAAAACATTTCATGTCAGACTTTTGGATTCCTAATGATTTTCTATACATACATATATGTATTGTGTCTTCATATGCTCAGTAACAGGTTCCAGATTCAGACAATGGGGGTAGAATTAGTAAAACTTGTAGTGTGGCTCCTGAATCATAGAAGGTCTTCATAAGCATTGATGTCATTTGATTACTGTCCTGAACACACTGATTGTGAATTCCTTGTGCACAGTGACTAGTCACTTTTGTACATTTAGTGCTTAAGTGTGTTCTCGTGCTTGGGATATAGTAGGAGCTGCTTGGTGATTATTTTATATGATTTGTTGTTGTTGTTTTTTAGGGTTTTTGTTTGTTTGTTTGTTTTGCAAACGCTCTGGAAATAGAGAGTGATGTGTATTTCACACCACTGAGAATTCTTCCTCTGGGTGCCAAAATTGTATCCCAGAAGCTTGCCATTTTGCCATTTTAAAAGAAAATTAAAAGCAAATTTAATGGGTGACTGATTGTTTTCCTTGTAGCCGTGGACTGCAGTGTCCCCAGTGACTGACCTGATTGTAGTTTTTTTTCATTTTGTCTCTTTTCTTAACTAAATCTTTATCTAATTCTTTATATCCTTTTATGAAGCTCAGGTTATCAGCAACTATACAGAAATTTGTTTCTGTTAATAAGTGAAAATTGTTCTTGGCAATGAAAATTATGGATTATTGTAATAAGGAATTGTCTCACATAAATGTTGAGGTTTCTGCATATTGTAGACTTTAATGTAATTACATTGTTCTATATTATGTATTGTTTCAAAGAAAAAAACAAATCTGCATATCAAGGAAAAATTGAACCCACATTCTGCTGCTGCTGCTAAGTGTGTGTGTGTGATTATTTTCTCTCTGTAGTGATGTGTCCTTTGTAAGTATACTGGGTAAGGCTGCGTGACCCAGGGATGGACACAGTGAGCTGAAAGCATCAGAGGTTGGTTGAATCCTAACAGCAAATGGTAGAGCAGAGAGGTTTTCAGACACAGACAGGCATGGCAGGTGTGCAGGTCGTCATGGTGACTGTTCTTCCTGGGATCATCGTTCACACTTGCAGGCTCTCTGAAGGACTTAGGAGAAGATGAACAAGTTTTTTAGTGCTTGCTATATATATTCTTTGGAGAGAGGTCTGAATCAATGTATTCAAGCACATACATACACACACACACACACACACACACACACACACAGAGACAAAATCATAGTATTGGACACATGAAGTTGGTAAAATTTCAAAAAATAAAAAAGCAGACAAGCTGGGTATGGTAATTTTGCCTATAATCATCTTATGATATGTGGAACTGAAGCAAGGGATGACTGGGAGTTTGAGGTCAGTCTGGGTTACAGAGTGAGCCCCTATGTGAGGAACAGTACAGGACTGGGAGTCGGCTCAGCCTGGAGCGTGCTTGCCTAGCGTGCACAAAGCCCAGGTTACATCCCCAGCATGGCAGAAAAGCAAGTGTGGCAATTCATGCCTGTGATATCAGCACTTGGGAAATAGAACCAGGAGGACCAGGGGTTCAGAATCATCCTTGGTGGCTTTGGGCAGTTTGAGGCCAATATCAGCTGCATGAGGCATTACCCCAAACAGTAAACAAAACCAAAAATAAGGGACCACCGGCTAGCCAAGAATTTATACTGATTTCTTTGAGGCGCCAGGAAAGTGCTGTAGAGCTGTCTGTTACAGTTCAGACATTGTGTTAATTTGGGCAAAAGGCTGTTTCTCTTTCAGTTCATCAGAATTGAGCTCTCCGTGCTCCACTTGTATTTTCAGCTCACTGTTCTTTGAGAAGCCCGGGAACTGACCCTTCTTTACATGCTCAGATATACAGGAAAACCAAAATGTTATGTGTCCTATGTGTCACTCTGTGTGATCTCCCCCCCCCCTCTCTCCCTCTCCCCCTCCTCCTCTCCCTCTTCCCTCTCCCCCTCCCGCTCCCCCTCCCCCTCCCCCTTCCTGCACGGGGAGTTTTCATGTGCTTATTTTTACTTTGCTGGCAAGACTGGAAGCCAGCAACCTGCAGTGATTGTCCTGTGTCTGCCCCTCCTTGGTGCCGGGGCTGCAGGTGTGCATAGAATGTCTGGCTCATCACATGGGTGCTGGGATATGAGCCAGGCTTAGTATGTACCTGCTATTGTAGTGCTCAACTAACTGTTGAAAGCTTTAGGTTTGTTTGATCCTTATGAAGTACAGCAGAAGAAAAAGAAGCAGACAAACAAAGCTATACCATTCAGCTACATGTGGTGGCGCACAATTTGTACTCTGAGTATTTGGGAGATATGGACAGGAGGATCCGGGCTTCAGAATGAGCCAACACAGTGAGATCTAATCTAACCTGAGCTACATGAGGCTCTGACTCAAAACAGACACCACTCCTCTTCCCCAAATCTCAAACCAACCCAAACCCTAAACCTACACAAACAAAACTCAAACAAAGGGCGTTTCCCCCCTTTTAAATGGTACTTAATAGATCTAGTTGTATAGTAAAGGGAAAACTTACTTTTCCAACATAAACAAAAGTCTTAGAAAAAGGGGACCCTATTTTAAAAACAGAAAAATAAAATTATATGGAGTGGCACCATATACTTCACATCCCTGGTCATGATCTGTCTTCCAGTGGCAATGAAGATGTGCTGTTCCCTAAATAAGCGGACTTCCCAGGGTCTTCTTGTCTTGTTAGATTTAATCCATAGCTATAAGTATGAAAACAGAAGAAACAAAGGCAGACATCTTTATTAGTGAAGCATCATTTCTATAAACAAATAATTGGCTTCCGAAAACATGGTCAGAATGGCTACTGTGGTACTGATGTTCACCATGCGTTCTTAGCTTGTCACACACAGTTTCATGCTCTCAGGCAGTGACACTGGCTACACCCAGCGTGGACAGTGGGTTGAGATGGCCTCGTGCAGCCCAGGCCGGCCTTGAGCTCCTCCTGTACCTGCTGAGTTCTGGGGTTATAGTTTATGCACATTAGACCTCTTTTATAGACATTAATCATTCCTTTTATTATAAACTGAATATGTATTTATACAAAGAGTTCTAGGATGTATGTTTGTATACTTATATAAAAATCTTCACTAATTTTATCTCTGTTGGTAAGCTTTAGCATAATTAAGTAATTTTCTTCCCTTTTAAAAAATTTGAAACATGATCTTTGGTAGCTTTAGGAATGATGTTAAACCTTGAACTACTGACTCCTCCCCCTCTCCTAAGTTCTGGGGTTACAGGCATATACCACATACTCCTCTTAACATTTTAAAATTACATTTCTGTAATACCCAACTTTTAAAAACAAAGATTATTTATTAATTTTTCTAACATTCATAAAACATTTTATTTTGGAAGAAAATCCAGTGTACCATAAAACTTAGTCTTTGATGAAAATGTTTACCCCCTCTGGAGGAGTATATTTTAGGATTTAACTTAGAACCTTGGGCATAGTAGCTAAAAATGTTGTAGCATTGAGCTACATCCCTTGCCCACATTTATCTGCTAATGGGTCTAAGTGAAGATACAATCCCAGTGTTTACAGTGAATCTTCACAGTAAGTTTTAGTTCTGTCATAGGAACAGTAAACTTTGAGGACTGTGCCCACACAGCTGAGACAAGCGAACGCTGAGGGGGAGCCATGGCTTGCTGAGTCTCACTGTACACAGTTTATTACTTACCAAAGAATCCCAGCCATTTAAGAAATTGCCATGGGGCTGGAGAGACGGCTCAGAGGTTAAGAGCACTGACTGCTCTTCCAGAGGTCCTGAGTTCAATTCCCAACAACCACATGGTGGCTCACGACCAAATGTAGTGGGATCCGATGCCCTCTTCTGGAGTGCCTGAAGACAGCTATAGTGTACTTATGTGTAATAAATAAAGAAAAAGAAATTGCCTGATTTATGATCTTTATCAGCGGAAATCGTATGTATTGAGGATAGAGGTGGATCCCTGACATGTGTGACCTTAATACTGCTCTGGTTCCAAACCACACAGTGCCCTGTTTATTACTGTGTGAGCTTAGTTGTGTGCCTAAGTGAGAACTGTGGTCTGAGCCAAATCAGTGAGGCAAACGTATTGACCTTAGGCTTGGGTGAGTAAAAACAAAACAAAACAAAACAATATAAAACAAGAAACCCATAAGCCAGTTTTGAGTTGATTTGAAAGGATTCCCTCTGGCTTTTCGAGAGCATGCCCCTACCCCCCAGTGAGTTGGCCCTTCCTGCTTTTATTCTTTGTCTATACCCACTTTATATTTGAAAAAAGAAAATTATTATAAAATGCACACGAAAGCAGTGATTAGTTGTAATTCTCATCAGAGTAGGGGATCCCCTCCCCCACTGTGGCAGTCTGCAAATGGTTAAACTTGATGAAATACTAATGAAGAATTACAGAGTTATTTGTTTGACTTTGCCACTTGGGACACTTGCAAATGAGACAATTCATCTCAGTGTGAGCCGGTCTTATTTCTTAAAGAAAATTAATTAATGCAGTTTGTCTTCTTCCCATATCTCTGATTATAGTCCTTTTATTATACCTTCACTTTCCTGCTTTTCTCTTTCCCCCTGAAAATAAGTGTTTCTCAAGGCTTCCTTGCCTCTTTCAACCTGATAAGTAAAAAGCAATTTTCCTTGGTGCGAATGAGTAGTTGTAATTTTAGTACACTTTAGACAAGACATCTGTATAGTATCCCATGGGGGAGAATTCTACACTGAAGAATTTCACTGCACCAAAGTCTCTTAAGGTGTTGTAATCAATTTACTCTTAGAGTTGTCTTTATTCGTCTTTGTTTTCCTGTTGTGAACTGGGTTAGCACGGAGTGTGTCTCACAGAAGCTGGTGCGTAGACTCATCAATGCTGAGTCTGTTTTACTGCCTCTGCTTTCTGTATAACGATCCCTGAGATTTCACGGTTATACCTGAGTGGGTTCTGAAGGACAGAGGGTTGTTTTCTATAATTTTAGTAGTTACAACCATAAATGTAATTTCTTTTCACGAAATGACTAGAGAATTTTGTTATTGAATCTCTTAAAAAATATATGTATATATGTATGCATGTGTAGGTATATCTCCCATGGTGTGGACTTCTCATTTTAAAGGTAGAATAACTATATACTTGTTTTATTTCTCTTTTTATACTCATCTGAAAAAAAAATAGGACTTCAGAAAATCTAACTTTTAAATCACTTGTAATGTTTTTTCCACCCCACAGACCCAGCAAGAAATCAGTTGGAGAAGAATAAGATTATTATCAGTCATCTCCCATGCCAACATTGTATAAAAAATTGTAATCATGCTTGCGAGGACATGAAGAATTGGCAAGAATACATTTAAAGCCAACTGAATGGGAAAAGGTCTGAGAAATACAGGGTGGGAGGGATTGAGGTTAGTTAGGAACTAAGCAAATAGCACATGTTAAGACAGCAGTTTGTATATTCATATCTAAATTGAATAAAGGTTGAGTAAAATCATTTTCATAGATGATTGTGGCTTTTAGATTATTTTAGATTAATACAAGAATATTAACAGTGTAACAAAGAATTAACTGTTTTTTTAGTTGTGTGAATTATAGCAATTGAAGCATTTTAGCTTTTCTAAGAAATTTCATCTCTTAATTTTTTTTTATCAGATTAGGTTTTAGTATTGCCAAGATCATTATTCTACTAACCTTTCAATACATTGAGTCTTTGCAGATTACAAAAATACTCTTTATCGTTTGCCCCAGTAGTGATATTTGACAGCTGAAGGGTTGGTAACCTTTAAAGTGAAATAACCTCATCATAATATCATGGCTGAAAACTGACAAGATACTAAAAATACACTGGACTTTAAGGGCCATTCTGTGGAGCTGGTTGCAGATGTTTTTGCTAGAGAGATTTACAGACAGTGTGCTGTTAGGTATCTGCACCGTCAAGCTGAGGAGACACATCAGACATACAAATCATGAGTCCTGAGAGGCTGGTGTGAGGGTCTGAGGGTATTGCTTGCATGCTCTACTGGCCTATGCCTCTTGTGCTGTCATTGAAGTGCCCCAGGTGAGTCTGCTTTGTCGTTCTAGGTTCTTGGGGAAATTTCCCTTTATGGCCGTGTTATGAATTTAATTTCTTTATCAGTTACTTTCCTCACTGCTCCCACAAAGTAGAAACAGAAGCGGCTTGTGGAAGGAGCGAGCGCTGATTGCTTCTCTGGTGCAGCAAAGACACCATGACTAAGGCAGCTTACAAAAGAACTTAACTAGGCTCATGGTCCAGATGGTTAGCGCTGTTGATGGTGGAGGTTGATCAGCGGCACGGCAGGCAGGAACAGCTCAGACTATACCTCTTGGTCCAAAAGTAGGAGGGGGGGAGAGAGAGAGAGAGAGAGAGAGAGAGAGAGAGAGAGAGAGAGAGAGAGAGAGAGAGAGAGAGAGAGAGAGAAAGAACAACTGGAAACCCCAGTGTCACACCTCCTCCCAAAGCCCTGTCTCCTAACCTAATCCTTTTCCTATGCTTGCACAGCTGGGACCAAGTGTCCAGACATAGGAACCTATGGGAGCTCTTCTCTTTCCAACACTACGGGTTCATTTGGGCACATAGTTCAAGAATAGAGCCCACCATTGCAGGAAGGTGTGGAGAGAAAGGCTCGGGTGAGCTGGCCAACGTGTACCCAGTCAGGAAGCACAGGGTGATGAATGCTGTTGCCCCGCTTGGGGATCCATTTAAAGCAGGTCTTCCCACTTCAGTTAGCCTGGGAAACCCCTTCTCCGGTGTAAGCTGAGGCTAACCTCCTGCCTGATGCTAGGTCTCACCAAGCTGATGATATTAACCTCGCAGTGTCCCCGGGGAGAGCCTTGATACAGGACCTGGGAAGTATGAAGAATGGTAACACAGGATGGAATTGAAAGTCTCTGAGACTTGCAGGGATGTTTCAGAGAAGTATTAAGAATGAAGAAATGAGCCGGACGTGGTGGTGCACGCCTTTAATCCCAGCACTTGGGAGGCAGAGGCAGGTGAATTTCTGAGTTCGAGGTCAGCCTGGTCTACAGAGTGAGTTCCAGGACAGCCAGGGCTATACAAAGAAACCCTGTCTCGAAAAACAAAAAACAAAACAACCCCCCCCCCCAAAACAAAAACAAAAAAAGGAATGAAGAAATGCCATGTCACGGGCTGTGATGGAGTAATAAAGCTTTCAGTGACATGTGGGACTGATTGGGTATTAGCAGAGATTTCATAGGGCAAGGAAGAAAGGTCTTGTCTCTGTGTGGTGTATGTGTTTGGTACATGTGGTATATGTTTGTGTATGTGGTATGCGTGTTCATGTGTGTTGTATGTTTTTGTATGTGTACATGTGTGGTGCTGGTGGTGTGTGTGTTTATGTTTGTATGTGTGGTAATGATGGTGGTGGTGTGTGTGTATGTGTGTTTCAGAGATTGGCATTCATTGTCTTTCTCTACTGCTTTTCATCTTATTTTATTGAGACAGGGTCTCTCACTGAAGGTGAAGCCTGTCATTTCTGCTATACTTCCTGAGCAGCAAACCGCAGGGAGCTGTCTCCCCATCCTTTCCCTTTTGCTGGGCTATAGATCTATGTCCTTTAAATGGGTTTTCAGTGGGTGCTGGGGATCTCACCACCCATGGAAGCCTGACTTGTATGTCCACAGGAGATTGATGTCACAACCCACTTACTGTACTCAAGGCTTCATGTGTTCAAGTCCCTTCTGTAATATGGAATGGTGTTTGCATGTAACTCACACATCCCTTCACATTGATGGTGTGTGTACCTGTGTGTACATGTGTGATCTCTGATGATTTCTTCACCTTTCTCATGTGTGAAAGGAATTTTTCATGTGTGATATGGCAATGTTTAATCATTGCATATTTAGATTGTCTGTGTTTTATATACATGTGTGTATTTGTGTATACATGTATATATGTATACATACGTGTATTTGCATGTACATGTACAGCTGTGTGTATCCATGTGTATTTGTTTGTATATGTACAGTTGTATGTATACTCATGTGTATTTGTGCACACATGTACAGTTGTGTGTATCCATGTGTATCTGTGTATACATGTATTACTGTATGATCACTCGTTTCAATTTATCTTTCTACATGTTAATTTTTCATGTTTAAAACAGGACTATTTACTCATAAGTTATGTAGTTCCATGTGTGTCATGTGCATGGTACAGATATAATTCACATTGTATCTGGCTGCACCAGGCATGTACCAGAGCACCGGGATCATGTCATAACAGCCTGTCGGGAACTTGCCTTTTTTGTTCCCGTACGGATCCCCTTGAAGAGTTGTTGTGTTCGGTCCTGTGATCTCCTTTCACTTCCAGGTGCTTTCAGTGGGGCCATCAACAGCTACCTCTTCCCCAAGCTGAGCTAGCTGACTTACAGACCTGCAAGTCACTGTGGATGCATGCTGCTTGGGCTCTAACTGAAATCCAATTAGAAATGTAAGTCTTTGCCCCAGGGAGGACTGGCGCCCAAGAAGTCCACGAGATGACTTTTATTTTAGGTTGAACAAAGTAAATACCAAGAATCTCTGTACGGAGGTGCTAATCCAAATCAGCAGAGAAAATTATAAAGGAAACACCACTCATATTTGAAAGATGAAAGGGTTTTGAAAAATGTCATGTAAGAAATAAGATTTTACAGCTGGGTATGGTGCACATCTTTAATTCCAGTACCAGGAGGCAGAGGCATGTGGATCTTTGTGTATTCAAGGTCAGCCTTAGTCTACACAGTGAGTTCCAGGAGAACCAGGGCTAATGTAGAGCCAGCCTGTCTCAAAAACAAAACAAAACAAAACAACCCCCCCCCCCCAATGAACAGTGTGAACAGTGCTTCATCACCGTCCTCCCCAGGCTCCTCAGGTGCTCTCTTGTTCACACCTCTTATTTTTCAGGGAAGCAGCAGCCCCCTCGAGCCCGTTATGTATATTTTCGTACACTTACTACCATCTGACTCGACATGGCTTTCCTACATACGGTTAAATCCATAATTTAGGATTTCCTTCTTGTCATTTCTTACAGAAATATAAACCTCGCTAAAACAGGGATTTTATCTGAAATGGTTGTTTGGAGGGTGGGGAGATGGCTGAGTGGGCAAATGCTTCCTGTACAAACAGGACGATGTCAGTTTGCACCCCCAGGAACCCACATGAAAAAGCCAGGAGTGGTGGCTTGGATCTAAAACTCCAGTGCTGGGAGGTACAGAGCCAGCAGAGATGAACAGATCCACGGACTTCATTGGTTAAGCCATCTAGCCAATTTGTAAGGACTAAGTTGGAACAAGTTCACACCTCATGATCACGTGTGTGTATTGATGCATGTGTCTTCACAGCACAGTCATGTCTCCCCATCCCGTATAGATTGTTGTGTGACTGTAGAAAACAGTGCATGGTTATTTCTCAGAAACCAACCATATTATCTCCAGTTGACATCTACATGTATGCCTAGAAGAAATGAAACCAGGAACTTGAAACACACGTGGACAGTAATAGCAGCACCATTCACAATAGCTGATACGCAAGCCAGCTCGGATGTCTGTGATGGATTGTGATATGTACTTTCAATGGGGAATTGTATTCAAGTATAAAAAGGAGCGGGGTTTTGGTATTTGCTACAACAGAGATGAGTCTCAAAAACATTATGCTAAGTAAAAGAATCTAGGCACAAAGGGCCATGAGTTGTATGATTCTAACTTTTGAATTGTCCAAAGTACATTTATCTATGGAGAGGGGACCATGAAATGACGGATTCTGGGAGCGAAGGGGAGCAGGGAGAAAGTATAGAATGAGTGTGGGCTCTGCCTTTAGAATAATAACCGCGTCTCAGAAGTAGATTGGTTATACCACGTTGTGAATATGCCAACTCTCACAGAATTATTCAGTTTTAAATGATTAATTTTATGTCGTATGAATTTTGCCACAGTCTGTTTGAACAGTTGAAGAATAGATGACCGCACATGGTCATTTGTTTGGATAGCCTGCTGTGAGTTAGTTATTGTGTATAAAATTTCCAATTTCTAGCTATTTTCTGAGAACAATGAGAGGGTGGGAGCAAGCAGTGATTACAAGAAAGCATCTGTAGTTCTCTCTGATCCTCGACTGACATGGACCCACTTATTAATAGAAGTCATTCTGAAAGTCTGGTGCAGTGTGAGGGACAGCGGAGAAAGGTTGCTGGTGCATTGAGTGCTGTGTGCAGGCAGTACAGCTCATCAAGTGCAGATATGCTAATTCTCCGTTCTCTCCTTCCCAGGGGACTGCTTGCCTATGTGACAGAGCTCATTTCATCTACTCTTCCTTACTTTGACCTATTGTAGAGCCGACATCATGGTTGAAACCCTTCAGGTTGAGGGTGCAGGAGACACATTGTGGCTCCAAACCAACCTTTAATTGGATAGAGCTAGCACTGTTGAATGACACAAGCTTTAATTGGCTAGAGCTAGCACTGTTGAATGACACAAGCTTGCTGCCTAGGGCACAGGGGAGAGGGCACCCCTGAGCACCAGCTCAGGTTCAGTGTCATGGTCTGAGGACTCCATGCAGTGCTTTCCCCTCAGGCAGGTTTCCTGTGCCGCAGATTTCATCCCACAGCGGTCCTGACTTGCCAGTGATTGGCATCTACAGACTGTCTGCTGGTTGCTCACCGGAGTGCAGACACACTTGGGTTATTACAAATCACAGCTTTGTCCAAGTAGGCTCAGCCTTTTATGCACATTTTCCCGAGTCTCTTTTCAGTGTGTCGTCACATGTGTTTAATTATTAGCAGTATCTTACTGTTGCAGGCAAATCTGAAACAATCGAGGGAGTGGAAGCTGCAGAGGAACAGAGTCAGTGACAGGGACATCTGTGCTATGTCACTTGTCATGTTGGTGACAGGAACAAGAGTTACAAAGAACCCTTTTTAAATGTGCCATCTTCACACAGTTCTGGCTTTACGTGAAGCAAATTGTATAATGAGATGCAGTGTCTAATGATGGACAGAACGGATTGTAGCACAGTGGGCGAGGAATAGGGTCTGAACTTGCAGATCCATCTTTCCAGCAGGACAAATTGCCTTGGAAAATAAATTTTCCTCAGGGTTGCTCAATCCAGCATTTAGAAAGTGAGGATGAGGGGGCTGGTGAGATGGCTCAGTGGGTAAGAGCACCCGACTGCTCTTCCGAAGGTCCGGAGTTCAAATCCCAGCAACCACATGGTGGCTCACAACCATCCGTAATGAGATCTGGCGCCCTCTTCTGGAGTGTCTGAAGACAGCTACAGTGTACTTACATATAATAAATAAATAAATCTTAAAAAAAAAAAAGAAAGAAAGAAAGTGAGGATGATCAACATGTTCTCTAGCCAGTGAACTCTTAAAAGAGTAAGGCCTACTGCCTGCATAGTGAGCTCAGAGCTGCATTCTGGCGTGGAGTCAGAGGCTGACATCCTTTTAAGTCAGTGGTTTGAAGAGAAGTGAGAAAGGTTGCCACAGTACTTCTTGTGTGCAGCTGGGAGCAGCAGACTGCTCTTCCCTTCAGCATGCCCCTCTGGGTTCTCACTGCTGTCTACAGTTAGCCTGAGTGAAAACTCTTCCCAGAGCCTCTGGAACCCCAGCCCATGACTTACTTAGCTCTTCTGTGTATGCAAATGAAGTGCTGTAGAGATGTAAATAAAACATTGACTTAGCAGTCATCAGACTGCAATGTGCTAGAGCAACGTGCCAGACTGCTTTTGACAAGCAGCAAGAAAGTTGTTTTTTTTCCTTCAGCATGCCAAATACTAATTAATTTTCAGAACGTTTCAAGTTTCCAACTGCATTTTTCTGTCTTTGTGCCTTGAGAATGCTGCCAGAAAGTTGATGGTGAAAATCTTTACTTTTTTTTTTAAGATTCATTTATTTATTTTATGTGTATGAGTGTTCTATCTGCATGTACACCTGCTTTCCAGAAGAGGGAATCAGATCTCATTGTAGATGGTTCTAAGCCACTGTTCTCTGGAAATTGAACTCAGGATCAGGACTTCTTATCCACTGAGCCATCTCCAGCCACCAGAAAATTTTACCTTTATGGTGGGATAGGATCTATGGCTTAGGTATTGTGTAGCTCAGTTATAGCGGGGCTCAGTTATAACATAGCTCAGTTATAGCAGGGCTCAGTTATAACATAGCTCAGTTATAAAGGGGCCCAGTTATAGCAGGACCCAGTTATAGAGGGGGCTCAGTCATAGTGGGGCTCAGTTATACAAGAAACTGGTATCTGGAAGTGTGAGAGTTGACTATGCACAGTGCTTGTTTCCAATGCTCATTAAGCAACAAGTTCCTCAGGTTGCTGTGGTATTCATAGTGATTGACAGCCATATCTGAGGCTGTGGAAGTCTGCGTGTTGGTAGCCCTTGTTTGGCTTCCCTCTGTCTTCTGTGGTGCGAATTTGCTGCTTGTCTTTTTCTCTCCTTCAAGAAGAAGATGCCCAGTCTCATGGGTGACGATGCATTTTTTTATTGCTTCACTTATCATTTCTTATGTTACTCAGTTAGCATCTTAAAGTTATGAATGAGTTCTATTTAAGCAGCCTTGAGGAGGAGGGGGAGGAAAGGATTTGATATGACGGATGTGGAGAAGAGAGACTGGAGGAGAGTCTGTGCTGACATCTATGATGGTTTCTCTGTGAGAAACCGAGAAACCATCCTGCTTGTAATTAGCGGTGTATACCAAGGGAACTCTTGTCCATTGTTTGTGAGGGGTTTGGTTGGTCAGCCTGCACTCTGGTTGGGTGCATCATAATTGTATGAAGCATAACAGAAGGGTGTTCATCTTCCATGCCTGTCCATACATGATGGTGCTTTAACTTGTGCTGTTTCTTGTGGCTTATTATTAACCCTTTAGTATGCCACAGGGCCAGGAATATGATGTGGGGAAGTCAGAAGCAGCACAGTGGTCTGTGCCCTGCTTCTCGTGCAGTGACAGCGAGGTGAATGGATACACAAACAAACAGGTGTGTTTCATGAGACACAGTGGCTCATGCTTATAATTCCAAGACTTGGGAACTGAAGTAAAAAGATTTCCCATGGGTTTGAGGCTAGGCTGTCTGGGTACTGAACTTCTACTTCAGTTTAAGACTGTCTCAACAAGGGGTGAAGGCAGGGGAGCCCAAGAAGACAGGAAGTTAGGATGATAGATATAGCATGACCTGAGAAGAATGTTTAGTTGGGTTCATCAGAGGTCCTTGAGAAAGTAAGATATTAAGCCTCCCTAGTGAACTGTGGCCGAAGGAGCTGTAACAGCTGCAGTCTCTCAGAGATTAGATAACACCTGTCTCTTTTTTTTAATTATGGAGAAAAATGAAATATATATATATATATATATATATATATATATATATATATCCCCAGAGGTTGTGTCTTCAAATTTTGAGAGTAACACTGTAACAACAAAACTAGAAACATCCAGGGGTCCACTGGGAGAGTAAAGAGAAAGTTAAACATTCCAGGGAAGTGACTAAGCTCAAGTTTGTAAACAAGCACAAGTAAACAATACACTGTTCAGAATAATACGATGAAATGATGTAACAAATGCATGGGAATTGATAAATACACCATTAGGGATAAAAGTTCCTGAGGTAGGCAGCAGGTAGATGGGGCAGTATCATCATATACCAGATACTAGTAACTTTCTGCTCTAGTATTTCTAGACTTCAGTATTCTACTTAAGAGACCTTACTTGCCAACTATATGATTTTGGCACTCACAAGGCTAAGGCAGGAAGGAGGATTGCTAGTTTAAAGCAGTGATAGTTTGGACTACATAGATATCCAGGCCTGCCTGACCTATGTAATAGGACTCTATCTCAAAAAAGCCAAATAAATTTATGAAAACATAAATAATGAAAATTTAAAAGGCTCTTAAAAATTTTTAACTATTCTGGCTAATATTTCTTCTGCTTTGTTTTCTCTTTTGCGATGCTAAAAATTAAACCTAGGGCCCCGTAGCTTTAGGCATGGTAGGTAAGCACTCTACTATTGAGTGAGATTGCCAGCCCTGTTTTGAAACAGGGTCTTTCTGTGTAGCCCAAGCTGGCAGAGAACTCAAAACCTTCAGTCTTTTGTCTCCTGGGCTAGGAGCACAGGCTCTTACCACCATGCTTGGCACGTGGTGGGTTCTGTGCAGAATCGTCTAGGTAAAAGAGGACTGAGTTCATCCCAAGCAGGACTTATTGTAACTTGTAGAAAACAAAACAAAACAAAACAAAACAAAATCCTAGGCTAGGCCTTTCCCTTGAAAAAGAATTCTGTTTTCTAGATAATGTGGTACATACCTGTAATATTAGCACCTAGGGCCTGAGGCAGGAGGATTACCATCCTTCAAGTCCATACAGGATACAAAGTAAGACCCTGTTTCACGACAATTTTTTTGTCAATGATACTCAGATCTGGCAGTCTGTCCTGAGTGCTAGGGCTTCTGATTGCTGACTTTGTGGCCCTTCATTCCCCATACCCGTAAGCCTGCCCACAGGAGCAGCGTTTACCTCACAGCTGAGGCTCCCCTCCGTCCCCTGGCAGTCTCTTCTCTTGCTTTGCAGTTTCTATTATCCATGACTCCTTCATGAGATTGATCGCTTTTCCTTGGATACCACTTCCTTGTCTTTCTGGGCTTTTCCTTCGGTGGGCATGCCCTTCCCATTCTCAGGAATTCTCTTCCTCCTTCTCCTTTTATTTTCAATGTATTTTAAAAAATATTTTTATTTTTGAGATTGTGTCTTAATCAGTGTTCTGCTGCTGTGAAAAGACACCATGACCTCTACAACTCTAAAGGAAAGCATTTAATTAATTAGGACTGGCTTACATTTTCAGAGGTTTAGTTCATTATCATCATGGTGGGAAGCCTTGCGCTTGAGAAGGAATCCAGAGTTCTACATCTGGATTAGCAGGAAGCAGGAAGTGAATTGTGAGCCTGGGCTGAAGCATCTGAGAGCTCAAAGCCCACCTCCACATTGATGCACTTCCTCCAACAAGGCCACACCCACCCCAACAAGGCCACACCTCTTAATAGTGCCACTCCCTATGGACCATGTATTCAAATACAAGAGTCTGTAGGGTCCATTCCTAATCAAACCACCACAAGTTGTATTTTATTTTATTATATTTCTCTTTCCTTTCCTCCCTCTAAATCTTCCCATATACCCCTTCTCACTCTCTTAAATTCATGGCCTCTGTTTTCCTCACTATTATTGCATGTATGTATATGTATGCACATATACATTGCCAAATAAGACCTGTTTGGTGTGTATAATGCTACGTGCTTGTGTGTTTTCAGGACTAATTGCTTGGTACAGGACAACCAATTTGCGTGCTCTTCCATAGGGAAGACCCAACTCTCCCAATTCCTCTCCTTAGATGTCTCTCAAGCTCTCCATGTGGGGTTGAGGGTTTTGGCCTTATGGTCTCTTCATCTGTCTCTGTCTTTGTCTGTCTTTCTATCTCTCTCTGTCTCCATCTCTGTCTCTGTTTCTCCCTGTCTCTTTCTCTCTCTCTCTCTCTCTCTCTCTCTCTCACACACACACACACACACACACAGACACACTGTTATGTGTGTGGGTGTTTTGCCTGAATGTATGTTTGTGCAGCACTTGGGTGTTTGGTGGTCAATAAGGCCAGAAGGGACATCTTATTCCCTGGAGTTGGAGTTACAAATGGTTGTGAGCCTCCTTTTGGCTCTGGAAACTTGAGTCTACATCCTCTGCAAGTGTTGCAAGTGCTCTTAACTGCTGAGCCATCTCTTCAGCTCCTTAAACTAAAAAAAATACTTGCTTATTTTTACTTCTTTTTTTTTTTTTACATTTTCTTGATCCTTGCCCCCTTTGTTACTGTTCTAGAGACAGTCTCATACAACACACGCTAGACTGGATCTGTTCTTAACAATAAAAGAACTTCCGGGGGAGTCACCATCCTTGAGCTCAATCTGTATTACTACAGAGCAATAATGATAAAAACTCCATGGTATTGGTACAGAGATAGACAGGTCAATCAATGGAATAGAATTGAAGACACAGAAATAAACCCACACACCTATGGGCACTTGAACTCTGACAAAGAAGCCAAAAACATATAATGGAAAAAAAAAGCATCTTAAGAAATGGTGCTGGTCTAACTGGCAGTCTGCATGTAGGAAAAATGAAAATAAATCCATATTTATCACCTTGCACAAAGCTCAGGTCCAAGTGGCTCAAGAACCTCAACATAAAATCAGATACACTGAATCGAATAGAAGAGAAAGTGAGAAAGAGCCTTGAACTCATTGACATGGGGAAATGTCCTAAATAGAACAGGCATAGCTCAGATCAACAATTGATAAATGGGACCTCATGAAATTGAAAAGCTTCTGTGAGGCAAAAGGCACAGTCAGTAGGATAAACCGGCAACCTACAGAATGGGAAAAAAAACCTTCACTGACCCTCCGTCTGATAGAGGGCTATTATCCAAAATATATAAAGAACTCAAGAAGCTTCCAAACAACCAAACAACCCAACTAAAAATGGGGTACAGAGCTAAACAGATTTCACAACAAGAGGACTCTCGAATGGCTGAGATGCACTTAAAGAAAGTCCTTAATCATCAGGGAAATGCAAATCAAAATGACCCTGAGACTCCACCTTACACCAATCAGAATGACTAAGATCAAAACCTCAGGTGACAGCAGATGCTGGGGAGGATGTGGAGAAAGAGGGACACTCCTCCATTGCTGGTGGGATTACAAGCTGGTACAACCACTCTGGAAATCAGTCTGGAGGTTCCTCAGAAAATTGGAAATAGGCCTATCTGAAGACCCAGCTATATCCAAAAGATGCCCCACCATACCACAGGGACACATGCTCCTCTATGTTCATGGTGGCCTTGGTTGTGATAGCCAGAAGCTGGAAACAACCCAGGTGTTCCACAACTGAAGAATGGATACAGAAAATGTGGTACATTTACCCAATGGAATACTATTCACCTATTAAAAATGGGATATATTCTTTAAAAACCTCTTGATAGCATTTCTTTGGGCCATCCTGACAATGTGATTCTTCAGCTCTTGTCTCTCTCTCTCCTCCCCCTCCCCTATCTCCCCCCTCCCCTATCTCCCCTCTCCCCCTCCTCTCTCTCTCTCTTTCTCTCTTTCTCTCTCTCTCTCTCTCTCTCTCTCTCTCTCTCTCTCTCTCTCTTTCTCTCTCTCCCTATAGCTGTATTTGCCTCATGTATTAGTCAGGGTTCTCTAGGCTCACAGAACTCATGCAAGATTTCTATGTCAGGATCTGGGTCAGAAGCCTGTGTCTTCCAGCCTCAAGGTCACAGGTATGGCCTTCGTTTCTGGATCGTCCTTCATTCTAGATGTCAAGCTGACAACCTGTAACTTCATCAAAGCCCTTTGTCGAATTGTGATGGCAATCTCCGTGATGGGTCTGGAGCCCAAAGGCTACCCTCAGAAGGTTATATAGACAGAGGTTTCAATATTGTTATTCAGTCTACAGTTGGTGAGAAACTAGGATGTGACTGTACTTATGCAAAGCCTTAGCTTGGTTCCAAGACCTCATGAATAAGCTGAGTCTCCTCCACTTTTCAAGTGCCAGGTTGGGTTTTCACTGGTCAGTATCTCTATAACACTGCCAAGGAATGACTAGTCTTCTAGGAGTGTTAACTTTTTTTTTTTTTTTTTTTTGCAAGGACTTCTATTTTATCTTCTTCCTGTGTAAGCCTGACCTTCATTCCAAATATCAAATACACTTAGTCTTGCCACTTCCAAGCTTTGGAAAAAACTTGAAGTGATACATTGCGTATATCTCAACTTTCCCCACTGGCTCCAGTTTTATTTCTGCCAAGTCATTTTGTTGGTTCTGCTAAGTCAGCAGTAGCTGTTATGCGGAGTTTTCCTCAGAACTAATCACCTGCCTCAGAAGATGAGGTCTACCTGCTTGCAAAAGACCATCCCAGGTGTGCCTTTTGAGAGTTGAATTCTCTTATACCAGGAGGAAAGTCGTGGAATCCTCGCCTGAGTCACTAGTCACACCTCCTGACCACTAATATGAATCAATAAGTAATCTCACATGGCATCCTGGTCTTGGGAAGGGTCCAGAGTAGACAGGTTGGGAAGAATTTGCAGAGGGGAGTCTCCATCTATGAAGCCATAAAGAAGCCATCACCCATGCTGAGCATACACCTTTCTATGAGGCCTCTCGCTTGTATTTTTTTAAAGATTTATTTATTTATTTATTATTCATGAGTGCTGTGACTTCATGCACATCAGAAGAGGGACTCAGATCCTCTCCATGTTGCAAATCTAACCTCTCAGTACTCATTTAGTTCCCATGTTATTCCTTCCCAGTTGGCTTAAGCCTCCTCTCATTCCTTCTCTTACCATGTAGCCCATGCTGAACTCACAGAAAGCCACTGGTTCTGTCTCATGAGAGGGCTGGGCTTACATGACCAGGCCTGACCACAGACCTCCTGTTACATTGCCTCCCTACTGAATTTCTCCTGTTCAGATTTGGTTGTTGTACATTCCAGTCACTTCCAGTTTCTTTCTTTCAAATCTACCTTTTCTTTATCTTGTTTCTTTAGGGCTAAAATATAAAATTTTATTCTATTATGTGGCTGACAAATTCATGCTGATATATCCAGCTGTTGTAATTATATTGGAGAAGTCTCCCAGGTATAGACTTGCATTTTAAGACAGCATATTTTAGAAGCAGCCTACCCAAAGGCTTCTGCAGAGATTTTTTGTGAGTTTTTTTAAAAAAGATTTATTTATTTATTTTATGTATATGAGTACACTATAGCTATACAGATGGTTGTGAGCCTTCATGTGGTTGTTGAGAATTGAATTTTAAGGACCTCTGCTCGCTCTGGTAGGCTCTGCTCGCTCTGTTAGGCTGCTGCCCACTCTCCCAACCTCCCCCCTTCTCTTGCAACTCCCCTCCCCCCTTGGTTAGGTAAACCCTGCTCGCTCCCACCTAAAGATTTATTTACTATTATACTTAAGTACACTGTAGCTGTCTTCAGACACACCAGAAGAGGGCGTCAGATCTCATAATGGGTGGTTGTGAGCCACCATATGGTTTTTGGGATTTGAACTCAGGCTTTGGAAGAGCAGTCAGTGCTCTTACCCACTTAGCCATCTCGCCAGCCCAATTTTGTGAGTTTTTAATCTTTGGGGACAAAGTGTTTCGCTGCTGAAGACCATGCTTTCTTTTCTAATGACCCTTCACAGCCCCTAGTAGTGTCTCTCTATTGGGTTTCCTTGTACGTTGGCTAAAACTCTGGTTAGACTAAGCAGAACATTGAAATTTGCAACATTGGTTTATTCTGTGACTTGGTGGCAAGATGTGCAAGTTGGTGCACGACAGAATGATACGGAAAGCAGTTTAGAGTGCAGGCCCTTGTCTATCTAAGGTCACCCAGTGTTTGTTTTCTGTTTTTATTTAATACATTACCACATATTTAGTGGCTTAAAAAACATAGACTTACTTTCATAAAGATCTGATTGAACCTAACATGGTGTTGTACACCTGTAATCCCAGCACTTGGGAGGTAGAGGTAGGGAACCCATGAATTCAAGTTCCTTGTTAGCAATATAGCCTACATGGCAAGTTTGAGGTCAACCAGAGCTATGACCCTATCTCAGAGCAAAAACAAGATCAAAGATCTATAGGCTCAGAAGTCCAAAGTCATTGTCACCACATCTCAGATCCAAGTACCTTGGAAAGCTGCATTTCCTCAGGCAGCCCTGGAAAGGACTTGTTTCCAGTGTTCATAGTGACATAATAACATCATGTTTATACACCTGAGATGGGAAAGCAGCCAAACACAAGTGGCCTTGCTGTAGAAACACAAGTTATCTAGATCAAGATACCTCCCCAGAAGACATGGTCATTCTGAGAAGAGATTTCACAGGTGCCAGAGCTCCAGAAAGGAAGGTGGGCTCATCAAGTACCTGACCACTGTGACCCTGCTGCGCTGTCCAGATGTGCTGAGCTCAGCAAGTGAGAAGGGCGCCTCCTCCGGGGATTCAGGTGCACTTGCCTTCCCAGCCTTCAGAGGCCTGGCAAATGCTTTACCCAGCAGTGACAGAAGTACTAGGTGGGAGCTGAAAATGATAGCTGTGCAAATGAACTAAAAGGGGCCCCGAATAACCTTGACATCTGTGTCTGTTTACTGTAGAGCATTGCATTGCCACAGGTTCTGGTGCTCAGGCAGCAACATGCAAACAATGTGGATGGCCTTGAGTTCAAGTCCCGTGTCTCTCGAGAAAGTCAGCTCACAGATTGCTAATCTTCATTGCCTTCTAGAGCCACTGCTTCCTGCCATTCTTTACCCATGTCCCTTCCAACCTCAAAGCAGCATGACATCTTGCTTCAGTCACCACATTGTCTACTGGTTCTGCGATAAAATCTTTCCGTGTTTCCATTGTAAAATGCATGTTTATATTTAGGGCCCACCTAGATAATCTAGACTGTTTCCTCTATGAAACTCTTTTATTTTGTCTAATTACTCAGTTTACCATGGTGTCCATAGCTGGTCCATGTAGAAGGCCCCTCTTGGTTGCCTGAACCCTGTTTCTTCAATAACAAGGTAGGGAAAGACAGTTTTCCTCTACTCTCTAGGTCTCCTATCCAGGTGTGATTTAACTCATGGAAAGACAAACAGGAGCAAAGACAGACAGAGGGAAGCACAGTCAATTTATTTTGCTCTAGTTTTATGAAACAGGGGTCTTCAGAGTCTAGAATCCAAGGCCCAGGGAACACTGTCTGTTTTCACACTTAGGAATAGTGAGCCTTGGAGGCATGTGATCAGATTAAAATTGGGATGATTCAACAGCAGTAGAGAGAAAGGGTTTGGGGGACCCAGGAATGGCTCTCTGTATGACTACCCTCCTCCTGGATATGGGCTGGGGCCCTTAGAAGGAGGTTCAGACTTCCAGACAATCTAAGTTCCATAATTTCTTTACAATTGGCACTTACTAAGAAAGACAGAGAAAAGTTTGGAGTAACATTTCTAGTTTTTTTTTTCTGCAAAGGTTGTGGGCCCAATCTCTATAACTTACTTAGGGACTATCAATTCTGGTTTCTATAGCCCACTTTATAGAATAGGGGTCATGATAAAGAAGGGCAGAATAGGGTCATGGTAACCCTCTGTCCAAGCTCCTTTCCTTCCATTGCAAGTCCCCAAGTTTTTCATACTCTAGAGATCATATTCTGAGCCTCAAAATATCTACATGACAAAGCTATTGTTAGGTCTCAGGTTTACAAAAGAATTGTGAGTATTAAGCTCCCACAGAAGGTATTTGGAATCCTTGGTTTGATCAGATTTCCACCCAATCCTGGACTAGTCTGGATTCTTCAAAATGTGTTACACTTTTCAACTTGTTGAAGGGGAGTAGTTTTTAGACAGAAAGAAAACACAGAGAAGACCTCATCTGAGGTTATTGATTCAGCTACAACTAAAGATAAAATATAGATCATGTTCTGGAATATACGAAGCGTTTTGCTTGTATTGAGCCAGGTGAACCCAACAAGAAACGATAAGATACTTATTGATTATCATTATTTTGCTCTCTAAGCCAAATGATAAACGGAGGCAGTTCCAGAGTCCTGAAAATGAGCAGTAACCTCTTCTGTATGTGCAGAAAGAACTCAGAGATGATTGTGTAGTGTAGAGGAAAGTCTAGACACAGATAATCAGTAGATAGTTGCTACTGCCTGTGTCTTCCTCATGCCTTCGACTTAAAACCATTTGCCATCGTTGAGTTTGGGATTGCAGACCTGTGTTTGACCCTGAAGACCCCCTCCAGTCACTGCCTCGGCATTTGCAGGCCAGCTGGGATCGGCCCCTGGGGAGCCATTCAGTTCTTTCCAGGGAGAATTATGTTTGTAACCTAAATCATGCTCACATTCCTTCTGGATTTTTGGATATGAGATCACATTTGTTTCTAGCATTCTTATCTTGAACTTTATTTTGCTAAAGAAGTAGATTTCTTCTGTGACCTTTGAGATTTGCTCTTTCTTTTCTGATTACAACAAGAATACTAAGATTTTACATGGTGAAGGCATATTTTTATATTTTATTGCTACACACAGTTCCCAATAGGACAGTTGCGTAGTAAAAACTAGTTTGGGGATTAATTAATTGATGATACTTGTGATAGAAGAAAATGACCATATTCAACAGTATACTGTTATTCCAGGCACAAACTTCTGAAGAACATAGCTTCTTCTGAGTTGGCTCACATGATGTGCCTAGTTCAGCTAGATGACAATAGATCAACAAGCACAGGATTACTGTAATATTGAAAGCTAGTATTAAAATGCAACAAGAGCTCCAGTTTACACTTTTTACTAAATCTTCAAGAATTGCAAATAATAAATGAAATAGGTTTCACACTAGCAGAAGCAAATGGCTGCCATATTTGGAAAAGGGGGTGATGATCTTCCCGGAGTGGTCTGTGTTAAGCAGTCACTTTGTGTCTCCCTTGGATATTGTTCAGCAAGGTCGCAGCAGATGTGGCTTAGCTATTTATACTGGGTGTGATAATACAGATTTTAGGAAGTAGGCACAAAAAGAATAAAGTGGTTTCTGTTAGGAAACCAATGAAGGATGAAGGGTTGGCGCTGCTCAAGACGGGGCTCTGTAATGTGCAATAGATGTAGGTGCTGACCCACAAGTGTGTGGAAAGTGCCAGTCTCTGAAACCATCTGCTGCAATGCATTTATATTAGCAAATTACAGATGTAACTGTGGCCGTGCAGGGCTCACTGTGTGCTGTGGTGCTGTCTGCCAGTGGGGTGCCAAGCCAAATTGCACATTCTTGGTACTGTGTATGATTTCTTAAGATGTATTACACATTTGCTATGCCCTCCCTTAATAATGTACCACTAATCTAACACATTAATGCCATGCCACAGTGGAATTATTCATGTCCATACCTGCAGGTCAGAGGATCTCAAGAGGAAAGGACTCAGAGCATCAGTTCTCCACTGTTTGGTTTCCTTCACTCACAAGTTAGGGGCTACTGCTAAAAACAATGGAATCTGACTCTCATTATGGCAGAATTGCTGCCTGTTTTGACTGTGGGTAAAAGCTTTTATCAAACGACCCAAGCCACCTGCCTTCCATTCTCAGAATCGAGAGGGGAGGGAGAGATACGACTCCTGAGGTTCCCTCTGACTTGTATGTATGGACCAGGACACAACTCCTAAAACCTAGCAAATAAAAATAAATAAAATAAAACCTATTGAAAAAGAAAGAATCCATATATTGTTTGTATTTGTTTATTTTATTATTATATTGAATTATACACTAGGAGCAAACTTTTAACAGAATTCTCTGTGAAATTAAGACAATACTAACATCAAATATTTTGTATGCAATAAAATCCAAATATGTTAATTCAGAAATTAGAACAGGAGTTCATTACATAAATGATATTCTACAACTCTCCATTGTACTCAATGTTCTGTAACATTCTATCCTACTCAGTGTTCTGTAACACTCTATCCTACTCAAGAGTTCTCAGCACTCCATCCTACTCAGTGTTCTGTAACACTCTATCCTACTCAGTGTTCTGTAACACTCCATCCTACTCAGTGTTCTACAGCTCTCCATCCTACTCAGTGTTCTGTAACACTCCATTCTACTCAGTGTTCTGTAACACTCCATCCTACTCAGTGTTCTGTAACACTCCATCCTACTCAGTGTTCTGTAACACTCCATCCTACTCAGTGTTCTGTAACACTCCATCCTACTCAGTGTTCTACAGCTCTCCATCCTACTCAGTGTTCTGTAACACTCCATCCTACTCAGTGTTCTGTAACACTCCATCCTACTCAGTGTTC
This sequence comes from Mus musculus, assembly GCF_000001635.26. NCBI lineage: Eukaryota > Metazoa > Chordata > Mammalia > Rodentia > Muridae > Mus > Mus musculus. Next base: position 110,962,248 of record NC_000071.6, read on the forward strand.
TACAGCTCTCCATCCTACTCAGTGTTCTGTAACACTCCATCCTACTCAGTGTTCTGTAACACTCCATCCTACTCAGTGTTCTGTAACACTCCATCCTACTCAGTGTTCTACAGCTCTCCATCCTACTCAGTGTTCTGTAACACTCCATCCTACTCAGTGTTCTGTAACACTCCATCCTACTCAGTGTTCTGTAACACTCCATCCTACTCAGTGTTCTACAGCTCTCCATCCTACTCAGTGTTCTGTAACACTCCATCCTACTCAGTGTTCTGTAACACTCCATCCTACTCAGTGTTCTGTAACACTCCATCCTACTCAGTGTTCTGTAACACTCCATCCTACTCAGTGTTCTGTAACACTCCATCCTACTCAGTGTTCTGTAACACTCCATCCTACTCAGTGTTCTGTAACACTCCATCCTACTCAGTGTTCTGTAACACTCCATCCTACTCAGTGTTCTGTAACACTCCATCCTACTCAGTGTTCTGTAACACTCCATCCTACTCAGTGTTCTGTAACACTCCATCCTACTCAGTGTTCTGTAACACTCCATCCTACTCAGTGTTCTGTAACACTCCATCCTACTCAGTGTTCTACAGCTCTCCATCCTACTCAGTGTTCTGTAACACTCCATCCTACTCAGTGTTCTACAGCTCTCCATCCTACTCAGTGTTCTGTAACACTCCATCCTACTCAGTGTTCTGTAACACTCCATCCTACTCAGTGTTCTGTAACACTCCATCCTACTCAGTGTTCTACAGCTCTCCATCCTACTCAGTGTTCTGTAACACTCCATCCTACTCAGTGTGTTCTGTAACACTCCATCCTACTCAGTGTTCTGTAACACTCCATCCTACTCAGTGTTCTGTAACACTCCATCCTACTCAGTGTTCTGTAACACTCCATCCTACTCAGTGTTCTACAGCTCTCCATCCTACTCAGTGTTCTACAGCTCTCCATTCTACTCAGTGTTCTGTAACACTCCATCCTACTCAGTGTTCTACAGCTCTCCATCCTACTCAGTGTTCTGTAACACTCCATCCTACTCAGTGTTCTGTAACACTCCATCCTACTCAGTGTTCTGTAACACTCCATCCTACTCAGTGTTCTACAGCTCTCCATCCTACTCAGTGTTCTGTAACACTCCATCCTACTCAGTGTTCTGTAACACTCCATCCTACTCAGTGTTCTGTAACACTCCATCCTACTCAGTGTTCTGTAACACTCCATCCTACTCAGTGTTCTACAGCTCTCCATCCTACTCAGTGTTCTGTAACACTCCATCCTACTCAGTGTTCTGTAACACTCCATCCTACTCAGTGTTCTGTAACACTCCATCCTACTCAGTGTTCTGTAACACTCCATCCTACTCAGTGTTCTACAGCTCTCCATCCTACTCAGTGTTCTGTAACACTCCATCCTACTCAGTGTGTTCTGTAACACTCCATCCTACTCAGTGTTCTGTAACACTCCATCCTACTCAGTGTTCTGTAACACTCCATCCTACTCAGTGTTCTGTAACACTCCATCCTACTCAGTGTTCTGTAACACTCCATCCTACTCAGTGTTCTGTAACACTCCATCCTACTCAGTGTTCTGTAACACTCCATCCTACTCAGTGTTCTGTAACACTCCATCCTACTCAGTGTTCTGTAACACTCCATCCTACTCAGTGTTCTGTAACACTCCATCCTACTCAGTGTTCTGTAACACTCCATCCTACTCAGTGTTCTACAGCTCTCCATCCTACTCAGTGTTCTGTAACACTCCATCCTACTCAGTGTGTTCTGTAACACTCCATCCTACTCAGTGTTCTGTAACACTCCATCCTACTCAGTGTTCTGTAACACTCCATCCTACTCAGTGTTCTGTAACACTCCATCCTACTCAGTGTTCTACAGCTCTCCATCCTACTCAGTGTTCTGTAACACTCCATTCTACTCAGTGTTCTGTAACACTCCATCCTACTCAGTGTTCTACAGCTCTCCATCCTACTCAGTGTTCTGTAACACTCCATCCTACTCAGTGTTCTGTAACACTCCATCCTACTCAGTGTTCTGTAACACTCCATCCTACTCAGTGTTCTGTAACACTCCATCCTACTCAGTGTTCTGTAACACTCCATCCTACTCAGTGTTCTGTAACACTCCATCCTACTCAGTGTTCTACAGCTCTCCATCCTACTCAGTGTTCTGTAACACTCCATCCTACTCAGTGTTCTGTAACACTCCATCCTACTCAGTGTTCTGTAACACTCCATCCTACTCAGTGTTCTACAGCTCTCCATCCTACTCAGTGTTCTGTAACACTCCATCCTACTCAGTGTTCTGTAACACTCCATCCTACTCAGTGTTCTGTAACACTCCATCCTACTCAGTGTTCTGTAACACTCCATCCTACTCAGTGTTCTACAGCTCTCCATCCTACTCAGTGTTCTGTAACACTCCATCCTACTCAGTGTTCTGTAACACTCCATCCTACTCAGTGTTCTGTAACACTCCATCCTACTCAGTGTTCTACAGCTCTCCATCCTACTCAGTGTTCTGTAACACTCCATCCTACTCAGTGTTCTACAGCTCTCCATCCTACTCAGTGTTCTGTAACACTCCATCCTACTCAGTGTTCTGTAACACTCCATCCTACTCAGTGTTCTGTAACACTCCATCCTACTCAGTGTTCTGTAACACTCCATCCTACTCAGTGTTCTACAGCTCTCCATCCTACTCAGTGTTCTGTAACACTCCATCCTACTCAGTGTTCTACAGCTCTCCATCCTACTCAGTGTTCTGTAACACTCCATCCTACTCAGTGTTCTATAGCTCTCCATCCTACTCAGTGTTCTGTAACACTCCATCCTCCTCTGTGTTCTACAGCTCTTTAGCCTACTCAGTGTTCTATAGCACTCCCTTCTACTCAAAGGGCCATTTAGTCTACAGGCACAGAGGAGGGCTGGAGACATGGCTCAATTGTTAAGAGCCCTAGTTGCTCTTACAGAGGAACCAGGTTTATTTCCCAGCACTTATATACAAGCAGAGAAAACAAACACTCCTGCAAATAAAATTATTTAGTATTTTTTCATTGAAAAAGGGGGCATTTGTAGAGTGTAAACCTTACTTGCGAATAACCTTAAAAGGAACTATATATTGTTTTATATCCATTCTCTATCCATTATTGAAATTTAATTGATTAATAGATAGTGTAGTATACAAATTTTTAAAAGGCAATAACTAAACAGTATTCCATTCAAATAATTATATTGCCTATAAATTCATATAAGTAAATCAACTGATTAAGGATGGGACTTTCTGTAAACAATGTAGGCATTTCTGTTTTTAGATAAGGAAGTGACTATTATGTCAAAGATGGAACTCTGCCTCAGAAAACCCAGGTCCCAAGGGGTTTTTAGTTTTCGTTTCTTTCTTTTAAAAATTTTTTTTGACCGGAATTAGTTTTGATAGAATAGCCATTAGTTTTAGGATTAGACTTTATAATTTTTTTTAATCTTCAAAGTGATAATGTTAAAATTATTGAGAATTACTGAATAAAACCTACATATCTTTCTAGGGAGGCTGAGAAGAAGGATTGCATAATTTCTAGTAGGAGTTTATAAGGGCTGGCAAGATGGCTGAGTGGTAAAGGCAATTGCTATGCGGGGAGACAGCCCGTTTCACTGCTGGTACTCAGAGTGAGAACCCAGCTCCCAGAGTTGCCTCTGGGCTGCAGGGATTTGCCAGTGTCCTCCCCTTCCCCTGCATCGGGCTTGTGTGTGTGTTGTGGAGATCTGAACTCAGGTTTTCATGCTTGTATGACAGGTACTTATCAACTGAGTCATCTCCCAACACCCGTACCCCCTTTTCTTAAGGTGGGTTCTTGGTTTGCGGACCCTTGACTCTTCTGGTTGTAGCTGTAGGGATGATAGATATAAACCACCATCCTGAGCACAATCATCTTGTTTTGATAATTACAGGAGAGCATCCTGTGGCATGCACTCTGATAGATCTCTGCTGCTAGCACAGCTTTTTCATGCTGATGGAGGTTTGCTCGCTCATTTCTATTGCCTAGTATAGAAAACAAATAGTATGGGTCATATTGATGGTTTCAAAGATTTATGAGACATTAGGCATAATAGTTCATGCCAGGAGTCTGAGCTACTTGGGAGGCTGAGTCAGGATGGCTTAAGCTCAAGAGTTTGGGGCCAGCCTGGGGATGTGTAGTGAGACCCTATCTTAAAAAAACAAAACAACCCCCCTCCCCCCCCAAAAAAAAACCCCAACCCATTGTCTTAGTCAGGGTTTCTATTCCTGCACAAACATCATGACCAAGAAGCAAGTTGGGGAGGAAAGGGTTTATTCAGCTTACACTTCCACATTGCTGTTGATCACCAAAGGAAGTCAGGACTGGAACTCAAGCAGGGCAGGAAGCTGGAGCTGATGCAGAGGCCATCTTGCTCAGCCTGCTTTCTTATAGAACCCATAACTATCCGCCCAGGGATGGCACCACCCATAGTGGGCCCTTCTACCCTTGATCACTAATTGAGAAAATGCCTTATAGCTGGATCTCACAGAGGCATCAAATCCAGCCTCTTGAAGTGGACAACCCCATGACTTATATAACCAGTAAAGTGGTGTCTTCATCTCTGCTGTGTGGCTCCAGAAACTTCATTCATTACCAGACAGGTTTTGCCCTCCCAGTCTGTGGCATCCTTACTTACTTTCTACCTGCATGGACTTTCCGTCCCTGGGTATTCTGAATAAATGTAATTGTATAGCATGTACCCATTTCCTGTTAACCACAGGATAAAGGGATTTAAGTCTAGAGGTATCCCCTTTTTTAACCAGGCAAAATTGAGCACTCTACATCCCGGAGACTTGGTGAGATGTGAGAAAGTTGGTGTAGTGATCTTCCCAATCAGGTGGGACGAAGGGGTTCATGAAGCTGCTCTCGTGAGAATTCTGAGACCAGTTGAAGGACCAGTTGGAAAGGGAAAATGAGGAAGGACTTTTAAGGGCTGGGCATAGAGCTCAGTGCCACCTCCTTGCCAATCAGGCACAGCCCTTCCTTAATCCCCAGCACTGGTAACCAGCTCCCCCCCCCCCAAAAAAAGAGAAAAATAACAGAGGAAGAAAAAAAACCCATTTATTTCAGATATAAATTCCTTCTTGTTTGTCTGTTGTTTTGAAATAGAGCTATACTCTAGCCTGAGCAGACTCATGACAGCTCTACTGTCGCAAGTCTGTAACTGTATTTTGATGGCCTGGCGGTTCAAAATTTACTATTTAGTATTACAGCGAACTGCCTACCTCTAGCTATTGACCCTGAAAGTCGCTTCTGGCATTCTGTGCCCTGCCAGCAGCTGCGTTCTGAGGCCTAGGTGGCAAGCGTGGTTTTGTAGGGCCTTGTGGATCATTCTCCAAACGTGTCAGTGAGTTCTTGTCCACATGCGCTCTTAGCTGAATGCAAAGCTCTTCATGATCCGAACTGTCATTGCTTAATTTGGTAATCAGGATATTCATTTTTCTGACCAGTTCACGCACCTTTAGAGCAGGAACACAAAGCTGTCTCTGGGTTCTCTCTTGGCCAGAGTGGCAGCAGTTTTAAAAAAATCTGCATCTGAATGTTGTGACTGCCTCACTGAAGACAGCCTGTCAGCCTGGCAGCTCCAAGCCGGTTATTTCTGCATCTTACCCCTTTCCAATCTCATGTTTTGACAAATAAGATTGTACTTTTGACAAGTGATTTCTAGTTCATCTAAGAATTTCAAAGTGTTTTAAATATGTTTATTAAACTATCGAAGACATCTTATCTTCTCATCTTTGGTAGAACAAAATTTTCCTGATAAGAAGTAAGACAGAGCGTGATAGGACTGGCATCCCTGCAATTAAAAAGTGTTTTAGACAGTAATTGTTTTTCTTTTCTTTCACAATAATTATTGCTTAGTTTTCAGAAACATTTCTGTCAATTCTTCTGATTTAGACCTGAGTGTTCTTGAATAATGGACCTTTCTGTCTGTCTTTCTTGATCTCTCTCCTCTCCTCTCTTCTCCTTTCCCTTTTGTCCTGTCCTCCCCTCCCCCTCCCTCTCTTTCCCCTTCCCCTTCTCCCTCTCCCTCTCCTCTTCCTAGGCAGACTTGGAACTCACTGGCCTGGAACTCAGTATTTAAAACAGAACTCATGGCTGTTCTCCATCATCAGCCTCCTTGGACTGAATTTATAGGTGTAAGCCACCCCAACCAAAAGTCTTATTGTTAAAGCAAATTCTATGTATTTAATATCATTATGTAACTGAAATTATAGCTTGTTGTTGTGGTTCAGCAGATACTTAATGATGACTGTGCTAGACTGTTTCATGTCAACTTGATACAAGCTGAAGTCACCAGAGAGGAGGGAACCTGATTTGAGAAAATGCCTGCATGAGAAAGGTCTGTAATCAAGCCTGTAGGGCATTTTCTTGTTAGTAAGTGACAGGGAAGGGATCAGCCCATTGTGAGTGGGGCCAGCCCTGAGCCAGTGGTCTTGGGTTTTTTAAGGAAGCAGGTTGAGCAAGCCAGGGGAAACAAGGCTGAAAGCAGCACCCTCCATGGCCTCTGCATCAGTGCCTGCCTCCAGGTTCCTGCCCTGCTTAATGATGGCCTACAATGTGGAAGTAGAAGCCAAATAACCCCCTTCTACCAGCAACGTGCTTGGTCATGGTGTCTGATCATAGCAATAGTAACCTAACTAATACTTATGCTGAATCTACCCCAAAGTCTGGATCCATAATGATGAACAATTACTACTTATAGAGCTTACATATTCAAAGTAAATTATGCCATTTCAAATTGATTGAAATTTATTTATTTATTTATTTATTAGACGGACTTTCACTATGGCTCTAAATACCTAGGCTCAAATAATTCTCCTTCCTCAGTCTCCCAAGAGCTGTGACTGTAGAAATGTATGGAAGGAGCAAATGGTGGCCTATCTGGGAAAACAATACTAAACAAACTGGAGTGCAGAAAAGAAAATTCCTGTTTTCCAGGAAGAATGTTTGCAGATATTTGCAGCCACTGAGGTCATGAAGGCTGGTTTGGCTGCAGCAGAGAGAAGGCAGGTACTGTGAGAATGTGGGTAAAAAGTGTAGAACATGGGAAGGGCATTAATCTTCTAGTTCTGTTCTCTCTCTCTCTCTCTCTCTCTCTCTCTCTCTCTCTCTCTCTCTCTGTGTGTGTGTGTGTGTGTGTGTGTGTGTGTGTGTGTGTGTGTGTGTGTGTAAGAGGAGAGGAGAAGAAAGGAAAGGAGAGAGATCAAGAAAGAGAGAAAGAAAGAAAGAAAGAAAGCCAAAGATTCCCTTGAGTATCTTCGTTGCTCTCAGCCTTTTTTTATAATCTGACGATTACATGCATATGTGTGTTTGAACCTTTCTCCCATTGTCTCCCTTGCTATTCTTCCTCCACAGCTTTTCCCTCCTCATGGGATTTGTTTTTCTAAACTGCTGAGTCTACTTAGTGTTGCCTGTGTGTGCATGAGAGTAGGCCAGTCTCTCGAGCCGGCAGCCTCTCTGGGGTCACATCCTAAGAAAGCCAACTCTCAGCATTGGTTGCTGGACCCTCAGCTAGGAGTGGGGCCTCACGAGCCACTTCCCCACCCCTGTTAGTATGTTGGCTGGCTTGATCATGTGCAGGATTTATACATGTGAATGGCCTCTGAGTTCTCAGGACGATGTGGAGATTTTTTCCATCTTACTCAGATAAGGTCTCTTCATAACCTGGAGCTTGCTGTTTGGCAGTGAACATCTGGGATCTGCTTGTCTCTCACCTCTAGTGCTGTGGCTCTAGGCATGCACCACTGTGCACCACTTACTCGAGTGCTAGGGAGCCTAACAGAGAAACTCAGGCTCTCAAATACTTTACACACCGAGCCATCTCCCAGCCCCCGAATTTTACTTTTTATGGAAAGGGAACATTGACACCGGTCTTTTACTAGGAGAATTGTGTGGTTTATGTTGCAGGGTTGTTCCACCTGATGAAGAGGCCAGCAGAATGGCAGCTATGATAGTCAGGAGGCCCGAGGATACTGACATTAATGAAGGAAGGAAGTGCAGAGACTGCTCTGCCTGCTTCCTCAAAAAGGAGAGAAAAGTCTTTCACTTCATATTTAAGTTTTAGTTCTCTGAATGGTGTGTGTGTGTGTGTGTGTGTGTGTGTGTGTTGAGATAGTGTCTTACTTCTAGCCCAAGGCAGTTTTGAATTTTCTATGTAGCCTGAGCTGGCTCCACGCTCCAATCCTGTCTCCACCCTGCCAGTGCTGGGGTCACAGCCACGCACCCCAAGCCCAGCTTTGTGGTGATAACACTGTTATGACAGTGGACTGACTGACTACTTGCCAGAGAGATAAGAAAGCCCTTTCTGGCCAGTAGCCACGTCACTGCATGAACTGGGGAAGTGAGAGCTGGGTTTTTATGCTGAGTGTCTGTCTAGTTGTATTCTGTCTCGGAGTTCAGGCAGACGGTCGCTTGCCCGTGTCCACCCTTTCACAGGTTGTTTTAAGGTGTGGAGAACTCACAGCAGGCCTAGAAATAGTCTTCCAGTAGGACGTGATACTTTCTTGTTTTTGAGACAGGATCTCATGTAGCTAGGCTGGCTTTACACTTCCAATCTCTGTTCTTCAATGCTCTGAGTACTGGGATTCGAGGCCTATGCCATCATTCCTAGTAAGATGGCATCTGCTTGTTTTTTGGGGTGGGTTGGTTGCCCTGTTGCCCTTTAGTGTCTGGTATTATGTCACGTGAGGACAGGTCGATGCAGGCGTCTCGTGCACCCTAAGCACAGCTCCCCACACCCGGCTACTCTTCCCTTCCTCACATTCCAGCTCCCATGAGCTCCTTCCATTCTTTGATGATTTCACTTTTACTGTCATGTGATGTCACATGTACATACATGATTTTATGCATCAGTATAAAATCCAGGAACCATAAATGCGAGAAAGTGTGGCTTTTGTCTGCAGTCACATTTGTTTTTCTGCAGACGACACAACTTCATTCTTTATGGATGAAAAAAATTGCACTGTGTGTACATATAAACAACCTTTCCTTTATTCCTCTGTGACAGACAGGGATGTTGGTTCCTTAGCTGTTCTGAGTTGAGTAGCAAGGACCTATGATGCCCAGATACCCACCATTCTGAGACTGCTACTGAATGTCCAGGGTGATGACTTTCTGCTTCTACAATTTCATTATGTTTTTTTTTAATGGCTGAAAAATAATTCCATTGTGTGTATAAACTGCATTTTCTTTATCTATTCCTTGTGACAGACATGGATGCTGGTTCCTTAGCTGTTGTGAACAGAGCAGCAAGGACTGATACGCAGGCAAAACTCTAATGTACTTTCACCGTGAGGTGCTGCGCATTGTCTAAAACGCTCCGAGAGCACTTTCCTCTCTGTTGCCCAGCCTCTTAGCCATGTCTGCCTAGCCAGTTGCTCTGTCATGGGCAGTGGCGGGAGTCAGGCTGGGAGATGATGGTTCCATCGCTGTCCATGTACTCCTGCATCTGTACACTACCCATAGCTTGACAGGAAAGGAGTTTCAAAACCACAGCCAAACAAGCAGTGCAGTAAACTGCAGTGGCAATAACTAGATATAAATATACAGGCTTGTCCTTATAGTAGAGATGCTGCATATGTGATCATGTATGTATATAATCGAACTCACTGAAGTGTTAAAATTTCCAACATAGTAAAATGACACAAGATCACACAGATACCAAGTGATGGCTCGTGAGTTTGCTTCAGGCAGTATTATTGAAATAAAAATTCCTTTGTTAAGGACATCAGTTAACTGCCCAGTTAACTTCTATCTGGTTATGAAGGCAGCTGTAGTTTTTAAAAGAATACATTAGACCAGTAGGGCTGGTTAAAGCATGTAGTCCCAGCCCTTGGGAGTCAGAAGCAGAAAGATCAGAAGTTCAAGGTTACCCTTGGCTATATACCTAGTTCAGACTAGCCTAGGACATAGGAGATCCTGTCCTCTTCCCCAAAGTAAAGATATAACCTTGTTAGGTGGAGAGATGGCTCAGCAGCTTAGAGTACTGGCTGCTCTTTCTGGGTTCAAATCCCAGCTCCTACATAGAGTTCACAGCTGTCTGTAACTACAATTCTAGGGGACTGGGAACCCTCACACAGACATACATGTAGGCAAATGCACATAGAAGAAGAATTGCTTAAGATTCAAATTAGGTCTTTTCTCCTCTTCCTCTCCTTCTTTGTCTCTGTTTTCTCCCTCCCTTGTGTCTCAGTCCTCTCTGTATCTCTCTCATCTTGGTTCTCATTCCCTTCTTGGAGAACTTTTATCAACCTAAAGTTTTATGTGATGTTAGCATAGTCTTTATAGTTGTGTTTATGAATGTATGTATTGATCTGGATACTGACTTGTCTATTAACTATATCATGTCTGTCATCTATCATCTATATCTACCTATCTATGTATCATCTATCATCTGTCTATTTCTACTGCCTATCATTTGTCTGTGTATCATCTCTATCATTTGTTCTCTCTCTCTCTCTCTCTCTCTCTCTCTCTCTCTCTCTCTCTCTCTTTCTCTCTCTCTCTTTCTCTCTCTCATCTATCAGTCTGTTATCCACCTGTCCATCTCCAGACCACACCTCTTCCTCCTTGTCCCCATTGCTGCATCTGTCATCTCAGTACCTTGAACTCTACAGGTCTCAAGCTGAATTTGTGATCTTCCTGTTCTGACTGTCAACTATGCTTTAATTAACAAAGTGCCCGTTGTTTCTGAAAGACGGTACACATTTTGCGATAACCCTTAATTCCTTCCCTCTTGGCCCCCTTCACCAGCAGGATCTCCTAAGAAGTCTTCTTTTTTGGTTGTGCTCCCCCAATTCAAGGCTCCTTCACTCCTTATTGATTTATTGCCACAAAAACTTATTTGATCTTCCTGCCTTTATTGTTTTCCTGTTCTGTCTTTCAGAGCATTTACAGGATTATCAACTAAAGCTCAAATAGATTTTTCCAGCAGCTTGTGTGACATCTTGTGCAGGTTCATCACTGTAGCCTAACCCTGGAGTCAGGATGAAGTCTTTGGGTTCTGGCTGACAACTGGAGCCTCCTTCCCACCACTTTGTGTGCACACACACAGGGAGTTTAGCAACGTTTCCTCTTCCTAAAATGGGAATGTTAATAGTCCCTTTTCATGAGGAGGTTATTTCATGTTATTTGTGTTTGTGCACACGTGTGTGCTTGTGTGTGTGTGTGTGGTGTGTGAGTGTGTGTTTGGTGTGTGTGTGCACTCCTGTGAGGCACTCTCCTTTATCACCCTCATTTCTTTGAGACGGGGTCTCTTCCTAAACCTGAACCTCATCCTTCTCAGTGAGGCTGGCAGCAGTGAGCCCAGCAATGCTCCTGTCTCTCCCCCCCTCTCCTACTGCAGTGCTGGGCTAGGGACCACACTTTGAGACGTCAACTCCGGTTCCCATACTTACATAATAACTGCTTAACTACTGAGGTGTCTCTCCTGTTCCAAGATGATATAATTTTAAGGATATAAAATAACCATCTGAGATGTTTTAGTGCATGAGTATACTCAGTGAATGATAACTGATATTGGTAATACTCTTTTGTAGCATTCCTAGCTTTCTATATTGTCTTAAAATGTTTGTGTGTGTGAACATGTAGATGGGCCCCATCTTCAAGTGTTATGTCTTATATGCCGCTCACCTTGTTTGAGGCAGCATCGCTCACTGAGACCTCGGGGTTTGTGAGTAGGCTGGCCCAGGTGCCTCAGCGATCCTCTTGCCTCAGGTCCCGATGCTTTAGCACGTGAGCTGTCTTCCCACCCTGCCCCTCTTTAGTTTTAGCCATGCAGCCCACATTGGCCTCCAAATGCACTGCCTCTGCGGCTATACAAGTCTTCCTTATGTAACTGCAGTGCAGCCTGACTCGCATCTTAGGGTCCAGACCTATTGGGTGACTTTCTAATGTGGCCGCAATACTGGCCGCTCAGGCATGGGCTCCTCCCTGAGTCTAGCTCACTGTCACTCAGCCTGACCTGTGGAAACTACTCCAGCAGCCACAGTCAGATTCAACCACTCTTGGGTTCCCCTGTCCTAACGACACAAGTGCCTGATGACTCCCTGTGTCCTCATGCTTGTCAAGTGTGGTCCTGCACTGTTGGCTGGTGCTGGTAGCTCTGCACTTCCTTCCTCCACCTCTACCTGACTGCTCCTTCCTCCAGCACACCACCATCATCCTTTCTGCTTTGGAGGGAGGTGCATAGCTAGCCAGTGGAGGAAGTGAGGCAGGGACATTAGAGAACAGGCAGTTTCCACAGCCAGGGGGCGTGTGGCTCACTGCTGAACTGTGTCTGTCCACAGTCAATGTGACATGTCTCAGTCCCTACAGACCCCTCTCCACGGTCAGGGTGGTATGTGTCGGTCCTTACTGAATCCCGAAGAATGTGACAGCAATGCTGACAGGCATGTTCTTAGCACTGACTCATTTTCATTCAGGTTTGCATAGACAAGTCGTTAGTGAAATAAGTTGTGTTCACTAGACTGGCATGCACCACCTGTGTTTAGGGATGTTATTTGCCAAGTTTTATGTTAAAAAGTCAGTAGGTTGGGGTTAGAGAAGTGGCTCAATCAAGAGAACTTTCTGCTCTTCTGGAGGACTAGGGTTCAATTCCCAGCACCCATATGCTGTCTCACAACCATCTATAACTTCAGTTTCAGGGGATCTGATGCCCTCTTCTGGCCTCCATGAGTACCAGGCATACATGCGTTGCACAAACACACATGCAGGCAAAAACATATATACATTAAATAATTAAACATATCTTTTAAAAATCAGAAATGCCCTTTAGTATCTTAAGATCTGTAACATATATTCTTGGTGCTCAGTTTTGAGTCTTGGAAGCAGTGACCTGTGGTAACAATAGCTTCATATAAATAATCCCTAATAGTGCAAGTGCATTGGCATAATGGAAGCCTGTGAGTATCTCAGGTACAAATACCAATCCACCCTTTATTATATAAGGCCTAGTAAATAAGATACAAAGAAGAAAAATATAAAAGGTTAAGTATGGTGTTGGTATTTAAAAGCTTCTAGTTAATGGTCCTCTATTAAATGAAAGCTAAAACAGTTACTAGACTTCAGGGGAAGAAGTCCCACACAGACTACAAATATGTGACACACAGGGAAGACATGTAAACAATGAGAAGACATCTTAAAGCTTTGGATAACTCTGATGTAATTAGGTTGATTCTCTTTTGACAGGCATGTTTTGGTTGGCTTGTTAGAATGCTTCGGGAGAGTTCTGAGCAAAAGGAAATGGGGAAGTTTGTAGCTCCTCCTGACATATTAGAGGCCTCACCAGGAGTCCTTACCACCTGCTCCCCCCCCCCCCCGCCCCCCAATCCTGGACTTGAGCTTCACATCTTCATAGCTTCTTTCGTTTCAGACCCGGTTTTCATGTATGCATTCTGCTTGCCCTGTCTGTTTGAAAATGTGTGTTAGATAGAAGGTCAAAAGAAATGTCCCCTTACCTCTAAGGCCACCACCAGCCAGCCACTCATGTCTCCAGGAGGGGCCAGACCTCTAGGTCTTTCTTTGCTGTCAACTTGGGATGTGGCCTTGGATTTGGATGTGGCCAGGTCACGGAAAGACTCTGAGCTTCAGTGTTGTTATCTGTCAAAGAGTAATAATGAGCCCTTTAACCATAGTGTTAAAAAAGTTCCTAGAGCCTCATAAAATCAGAGTTAATATTTTCTCTTGTATTAGGTAGGTTAAAATTAAATGCTGCTTTGGGCTGGGCATGATACATGCCTGTTATACCAACAGTTTGTGAAGCTCAGTCAGGATGATTAAAGGTCAGACTAGAACTCCAACATTCACACACACACACACACACACACAGAGAGAGAGAGAGAGAGAGAGAGAGAGAGAGAGAGAGAGAGAGAGAGAGAGACACACATAGAGACTGTTTGAGACAGTGAGACATTCCGAGAGACAGAGAGACAGAAAGAGACAGAGAGAGACAGAGACAGACAGACAGACGGACAGAGACTGCTTCAGCCGTGACCTTTCTCACTGTTAATCTTTCCAGTGCTTTGCATTCTATACAGTAAACTCCAAATTTGGTTCCAACAACAAACTGCCTTGTCTTCCATATGAAGTAGAATGGAGTCTTACTCATTCGCCGTTCTTTTCCACTCTGTCTTCTTTCATTCTTGTTTTGTTTTGTTGTTGGAACCCAACTGGCCTGGGTGTCAAGCCATCTAGGAAGGAGTTACAGGAGTTCGTAGATTAGATGTGGGGAATGTTGTGGCAGGAATCTGTGATCTTGGGAACATAGTGACATCATGGTCAGAAGCTAGGGCTGTTGGGAAGAGAGCTGATTTTAGGAAAGACGATAGGGAATTTTCAGTTCGAGTAGGATATGTATAGGAAGTTGCCAGAACAATTTGAGTATGTCACAGTACACTGAAAATGTTGGCTTTCTTTGTGGCTGAAGTCATGATTTGGAGCAGACTCTTCCTTGTGTTTGTAGCACCCAGGAAAGGGGTTGACGGGGTACGGTGACGACAAGGGGTGTGTAGTATACAGAGAGAGCCCTGAGTGAGTGAGTATGTGCTTTGACACAGGCGCAGCCATGACTCAGACTCATGAGTCTCAGGGTCAGAGAGTTGGCACAGCCTTCTCCAGGGGACTTGAGTTCAAGTGTCGATGATGTGTGTGGAAAAGGTCCACAATAGCTTTCTCCTCTGGATGGTTAAGGCCTGAAGACTGCTCGCCTGCAAAGACTGCTCCAACTGAGATTGCTAACTGTGTCTCCTTGGTCGGGTGCAGACCATGGGCCCTACCTCCTTGCTTCTCTGTAATAACCTCACCTCGTTGCTCATCTGAAGGCAGGAACCTCACCTCTGTTCAACTCCAGATACTAAACACAATGATCTTCTGGGGAGCTGAGGTTTCTCCATCAGAGATCCCAGACCATCTGACCCCAGGTGTCCATCTATCTGTCTTTTCCTCATTCCCTTACCACCCCAATCAGGTTCCAGTCCCTGGAGCTGTGCAAGGACATGGCAGGGTTATGTGGCATGTAGCTGTGGTGTTGAGTGTGTAATGACTTAGGCTCTGGAGTAAGGTCCTGTGGGTCTGACTTCCAGTTCTCAAGTGCTGTCTGTGTGTTTCAGTTGAGCAAGCAGCCTCCCATGGAAGGTGGAGTGAGTGAGAGTCACTGGAGGTTGGCTATTTGGGGTGTTTTAGTCACAGCCCTGCTGCATCAGATTCCCTGCATAAGTAGTTCTGATAGTTGATGAAGAATGTTGAATGCAGTTAACAGTGTGGGCACCCCTTAGTAGAATAGTAATTTCTAATGCCAATTGTATTAGCATCTACCAAAATAACCTTAAGGGGGAATGGCAGTCAACAGGTGTGTTGGATAATACATGATAATAGTATTATATACTATCTTGTATTCATGAATTAGTCAGCATCCATAAGATGGAATTTTTGCACAAAAGAGGAATAAAACTCAGGCCATCTATATCTGCCTATCTATCTATCTATCTATCTATCTATCTATCTATCTATCTATCTATCTATCTATCTATCTATCAGTCATCTGTCCAGTCTATCCATCTATCTGGTTTTTCCAGGCTGGGCTTCTCTTTGTAGCCCCGGCTGGCCTTGAACTCCAAGATCTGCCTGCTTCTGCCTCCCAAGTGCTAGGATTAAAGGCGTGTACACCACTGCCCGGCTGCAATATTTTATAGTAATACAATCAGTGCTACTCAAGCATGGTGGTCTGTGCTTGTAGTTCCTGCTCAGCTACTCAGGAGGCTGAAATGGAAGGATGGCTTGATTTCACAAGTTCAAGACCCACCTTACTTATATAGTAAAACTTTGTTAAAAAGCGGTTTAATTTAGAGAAGCAAATAAAATGTATATATAAGTTTATTTATGATAAAGTTTCTGATTAACTTTTTTTTGATCGAGATCTCAAATCTCTTCTTTAAATCAGAATTTTTAGGGCTTTCAAAAAAGATTAATTTTAAAATTTATTTTATTTATGTTGTGTTTTGCTTGTTTGAGTCTCACAGTCATATGCAGGAGTCAGTGGAGGTCGAATCCCAGGCAATGGCTTGTCCTCTGGGAATAGGTCCTCAGTACAGTTAGCCACGCGGCGGCCATCTCTCCAGCCCCTCTGTGGAAGTTTGATTTGGACTCTTGCCCCTTTTACTTCTCCAAGTAGCTCATACAAATATAAGAATTCTTGAGAGGTTTCGGAGCCGGCCTGTGGACGCATATGGAACTGTAGCTTCACTTTTCTGCTGTGTAAATGTCGTGGCACTAAGACCCAGAAACTCTTTGCTGTGGTGGCTGGAGCTGGGCTGGCTGTGCTCGCACTGAAGGGAAGGAAGTCATTAGTGCAGACCGAGCTGTGGAGTTAGGTTCTTGCAGGATTTCCTTCCAGCCTTTCCCCACTTAGGTTCTTGGGAATTAAGAAAAAAAAAATCTAAACACACAAACCAAGTTTTCCTATTTACTAGGTTCAGGGAAGGTGGACATTTCGGAAGGGCAGATCCGATCCCAAGTTGTCTAAGAAGCAGAAAACTGCGCAAAGAAGCTCTGATTACAGATCTTTGGAATTTTCTTTGCTAAATTTTTACAAACGAGAAATACACCCAGAATTTTGGGAATTGCTCCAGGCTGCGTGTGAGGGTTTGATTGCTTGTCTAATCTTTTTCTTTTTTGGAGAAGAGGAGAATTCGCCAAGAGGGGCTTGGATGGCAGGAGCCCGGCCGGGTTTCTGTGGCAGCTTCTGCCGTGGGTCTCTGCTCTGAGGGGTCTGCGGCCCATCCCAGAGCTCCTGCCTGGAGCCTTTTCGCAGGCGCGGGTCGGGGAACATGCCCCGCTCCGGCCCGGGCGCGCCTCTGGCCGCCGGGACGTCCTAGCCCCGTGGGAGAGTGTGGTGGCCGCGGCACTTCGCGCTGAACCGAAGACGAAGACTGTCTGTCCTATCGGGGAAAGAACGAGGGGGTGCAAGGAGGCAGCATGACTTGCAGTCGCCGCCGCCCTGCGTCTGCCCCCAGCCCCCAGCCCACCTCTTGATGTGTCCCGGGTCGGCTGTACAAATATGATGAAATGGCAGCCCCGGAAGAAGGTGAGTGCGGCGACGGCGGCGGTGGGGCTGATGGGGAGGGGGCCCCGCGGGACCCCGGGGCCATCCGGGTCCGTGCGCCCATCGCCCGCCAAGTTCTCGCCTCCGGGCGCGCGCGGCCCGGCGGGGTGACAGCTGAGACTCAGCCCCGCGTGCTGGCCCGGAGCCGCGGCGCGCCCGCCCCGCTTAGGCCCGCAGGTGGGCGTCGGAGCGCCCCCTGCCCCGCGGGGACCGGCGTCCCGGCCGCTGGCAGCCGCTTCCCCTGGGCCCCGCTGGGGGGCGGGCAGCCCCGGAGCGAGCGCCGAGCGGCTCCCCGCGACGGCCGAGCCTCGGGCGCCGGGGCTGCGGCGGGGAGGCTGCGGGGACCTGCGGCCGCGTGGGCGAGTGCGGGCGCGCCGGCCATTGTGCGCCGCGTGTGTGCATCGATCGTGGGCAAGGGGGAGGGGGTACTTTGCTTTTTGCAAGATTATTTCCTAATATGGCTCCTTTGTTGAGAACCGGAGGAAAAAACATGCAGTGGTTCTATCAAAATAAATTGCTATTGGTCCCCGAAATAACGTTTCTAAATGTGGGACCGGTCCCTTCCTTGGGACACCGAGGGAGAAAGACAGCTTTCTTCAAGTTCTTGGCAGCCCGTGTTTTTGGCCAGGGTTCTCCTTTGCAAACTTGCCTGACTGCCACTCTTAGGTTAACCCAGCGGTTTACGGCATAGCGGGACTTTCCCTTCAATACCTCATTTGGCCATGGTTTTTATTGACATTCTTCTGAAGGAAAACACAGCGAGCTGAATGTGCCGTGCCCCTCCCCAGCCGTGACCTGTCTCTGCTAGCAGCTGTCTGGTGTTTCACTCAACTAGCTAAACTGGTTCTTTCTTTGTGCCGTGATGTGAGATGTCGGGTTTGACATCAGAACTGAAATAGAAATCATGTGTGAAGTACTGAGACGACACGGCGCTGGCTTGACTGCCAGGGAGCCGAGGAAACCGCGCTTCATTATAGGCCGGCGAATGCAAAGGTTTTCTTTGGTATCTAATTGATTCGATTTTATCCAGTGGCAGTTGTTTCTACCTCAGCCCAAAGCCACAATCACTCACATATTTGTTCGGTTCTCATCATAGGGCTTCCTTCAATGAGACTGATATAAAAGTGTATGCTGCCCCCTCCTCCCATGAGAACACAGGAAAACCCCATATAATCAAACATCTTAAACAGATGCTGCATAGACCTACAATCTTCTACATTTGTGCAATCATCAAGAGTAGTTTAGAGATCTCTGCAAACAGTGCATCCACAAATGCCTGCTTTTTCTATTTTACTCAACATGTAGTAACTCATACGGTTATGTCACTGAAAACCCCTCTGGGCACTGGGATTGCTCGAACCACGGAAGTATTATTCTTGGCAGCCAGGTGGATTTCTGGACTCTGGAAGATTCTGTTTCAAGTGTTAAGATTCACTGCAGTATTTACTCATGCCGTGACGTTTAGATGGCTATACCAGAGATTGTGTCTATTTTCTGTATTCACAGTCACAAGGCATCATGGTATGAGGATCCAGATATCAGTCTGGAGAGCTCATAGAGGCCGAGCTGTCCGACTGTGTGTGATTATTTGTTGGTGGCTTGAGAGCAGTTCTTGTACACTGAACGTGAAAGCTACTCTGGGAAAGATGCTATTCACTCCAGCAGGCATCACCGAGCCTTCAGCAGACTCCGTTTATTTTCTTAGTCATTCCAGAATACTCAAATGATCATACATACCACTGCCACGATCTCTGGCTGCGTCTGTTAACACATTTGTGGTGGTATAGTCACACGTCAGGTGGTTTACCAAACGGATCCATACAGACTATTCACACCCCACATAGAGAGTGGTGCTGTACTGTGTGGTCTGAATGGAGCTAGGGAGAACACCCACAAATTGTACTGCCCAACTGGACTTTAGGGCTGGGGCTGATTGGTGGCTGGGTATCTTGAGGGTCTTGTCCGCCACTTCTAGTTTGGGCTTTTTTGAATTCTGGGTTTCTGGGTTCACTGGTAACTGAGTAACTATCATTTCCTGATTTCTTTGTTTCTAACTGAACATGGAACTGGGGGCACATTGACTGAAGGGGAATTATCTCCTCCGATTTACACTATTAATTTGATAGATTAAATACTCAAGACAAAGTTTATGAATGTGTGAGTATGCAGTATTCTACTAGGGTCTGATTATCTTCTCACAAAGGAGCCTCCCAACATGGTTCATCAGGTCCACGCCAGGCCATGCCATGTCACTCCAACCTACACCACAGGCCAGGATGAGTCTCAGTGGGACTTCCAAACCTAATAGATCTCTCACTGAGAGTTGAGCAGTTTTCCCCAAAGCAAGATGCATAGGTCCACTTATCTCCAGACTCATCACATTTTATGTATTAAATACAAGCAGGTTTTTCTTTGCCGGTCACACTCTAATTAATTGTCTTAATTAAAAATGTAGGATTCTGAATAGTTGCTCTGGCTTTGTGGCTGAAATGATATTTTACATCATTCAGGTAGCACCCAGCATTTTTTTTTTTTTAGGCACCTGCTGTGTGCCAGGCACCTCTGTTTAGTCTGCATTTGTTCAGTTCTTATCTAGTAAGGAAAGGGTGTGTTACTTGAATTTCACAAATAAGGGGACTGGTGTAGAAAAGGGATTCGACTCACTGGGGTGACAGTGTGTGTGTGTGTGTGTGTGTGTGTGTGTGTGTGTGTGTGTGTTTGTGTGTGTGTGTATGTGTGTGTGTGGTGTCAGATCAGGATGGAGGCAGGTCTTACTTGAATTTTCCTCTTCCACTTCAAGGACCATTACCAGGATGCTGCCTCCATCCCTCACCCCCTCCCTCTTGGAGGAGCACAGAGATTTAAGCTACCTGGGAATTGTAAGCATTTACAGTCTCTGCCACAGACTATAAATAGATTCTGGCTTTTGGGGCTGACTTCATTTTGTTGGCTGGGATCTTTTCTTTCTCCTTGTAAATTTAGGTGTTTATCTGGCCTCTTTGTAGAGTTGTAGCTCCTTAAGTTCAGGGACCATATCTCTTTTGTTTTCAAGAATAATGCAGTTGCTCAAAAAGTGCTTATTTTATGTAAGAGTAAGTAGCTCCCGCTGTGTCCTTACACTCTATTCTTCAGTCCATTCCTAGGTTTGACTCTGGTGGCTTATTTAAGTGCCCCAGAATATCTTGTCATTGGCTTCCAACCTTTACAGACAACATCAGAAAGGGGGCAGCCATTCTCCACAAAATCTCCCTGGTAGTCATGATTAAGACAGACACGTTTAAGATGAGGTACCAGGCTTAGTACCTGAACTCGCTCCAGTATTGTGCTTGCTTGGTTTATGCAACCTAATTGGCCTTGCAGAATGCCCTGTGCCCTGTTCTTATTTATTTATTTATTTATTTATTTATTTATTTATTTATTATTGTTTTTATCTTGTATTTGCCGAGGTGATAGTAATCAAAATGCCAGTCTCGGAGGAATATGTTTATTTACCACTCTGAAGAGATTTCTGCTTTCCAAATCCAAGGATTAGTGTTAGATAGCACTGTGTCAATAAGACTCCAGCATGAAGGTCGGGAAGCCCCTCTGATTGCATTTCTCCATTGCTTGTCTAATGTTATTTTACTGTTCATGCATGATAAACGATTATTAATAGGAATGTGTCACATAAGCTACATTAATTATGTAATTTGAGAGTCTTATGATGTGTTTATCTTGTTATAGTCGGCACCTTAATAAAATACGAATCTGGCTTTACTTATCTGGTTTATTTAAGCACACAGAGTAATGAGCTTCATTGTGACATTTCCGTTCCTCTTCTGGTATGTTGTTCTTATTTGCTTTCTCCTCTGCCTTCTTCCAGTCAGTACCTTGCTTCTTAGGACTTCTCTGAAGGGGCTCCCCTGGAAAGCTCGTGGGAAGGATCACACCCTGTAGATCTGTGTCTTGCAACGACATAACTTTTATAAGAATATGTCACAGACCCTTCCCTACTCTTTCTCTGTGATGAAATATTTAATTTTGGAGTATAATGTTAATTTCAAATTTTAATGCAGTCATGCTTTATACTTAGTGTTTTAGCATTTATTACCTAGTGCGATCTTTTGAGTGGGCATGGCCCCATCGATTAGTCTGTTTGAATACTTGGCCCACAGGGAGTGTCGCTATTAGGAGGCGTGGCCTTGTTGTAGTGGGTATGGTCTTTTTGGATGAAGTG
Source organism: Mus musculus (assembly GCF_000001635.26). NCBI lineage: Eukaryota > Metazoa > Chordata > Mammalia > Rodentia > Muridae > Mus > Mus musculus. The sequence goes on from NC_000071.6 coordinate 110,983,640, forward strand.
TGTCACTCTGGGGGTGGCCTTTGAGACCCCTCTCCTAGCTGCCTGAGAGAGTCAGTCTTCTAGTGGTCTTCAGATCAGGATGTAGCATTCACAGGTCCTTTGCCAGCACCATGTCTGCCTGTATGCTGCCATGCTCCCCGCCATGATGATTATGGGCTGGACCTCTGAAAAATTTAAATCAGCCCCAGTTAAATGTTTTCCTTTGTAAAAGTTGCCACAGTCCTGGTGTCTCTTCCTAGTCACTTCTGAATTCTTTACAGTTGCTATCACGGCTATTCATCTTGGGACCCGACTTGTTTAGTGGTGTCAGGTCACGTTGGAATCTCCTGTGGATCTCCTTTCATGGTCCCTGCAGCCTGGAGACCCAGGCTCTGATGCTGGCAGCTCCCTTGACTTGTGTTCCTGGGAGTCATCCAATCTCTTATGTCTGTCCTCATAGAGTTTATCACCCTGGATCTATTGTAAATGGCATCCTAATGATTTTCCTTTTTGTAGCCTCTTTTCTCTGTGGTTTCTTCTTCATATCCCTTTCAAGTAATTGCCGATAAGACAAATATATGCTTACAGTACAGGCCTTGTTAAAGTCCTGACCTCCATCCATGCTCTGGGGGAGGCTGGCGGTGGAGTAAGCACGTCCTGAGCCAGGCAGGGTCAGGATAAAACAGAAGACATGGTATGGCTTGTCACTTGCTCTCTTCCTCACCCAGAGGCCACCGGGGTTCTTAGTGGTGCCCATTCATCATTCACACAAGTTCACCCTCATCGTATTGTATGGAACTGAAGCTTCTACCATACAGCTGCAACTTGGAATTAGACTTACTAAAAAAGGAGAACCTGGAAACAAATGGCTGTACTGTGAATTCCCTACTGATGAGCACACTCTTAAGCTGGACAGTGGTGAGGATCCAGCTGTGCTGCAGAGCAGCTCTGTGATGGGTGGTGATGGGTGGCGGGGGTGGGGGTGGGGGGGGCAGTGTCTTGGTTATGTCAGTGGGAATGGCACCTGGCTCCTACAAGAATACTTGGCATGCAGCATGTCCTCACTGCAATTTCACTGCAGTACAACCACACCCTGCAGTCTCGCTGGATATCACTCACTAGTTTCTATCCTATGTCTAGAATTTCCTTCCTGCTTCTCCTGTTCCCCCCTCCTCTCTCTGCCCCTCCTATCCCCCAACTCCCCTTGCTCCTCCTCCCATTCCCCATCCTCCTGTTCTTCCTCCTCCTCCTCCTCCTTCTGCTTCTCTTCCTCCTCTTTTATTTGTTTCTTTTTGAGATAGGTTCTCATTTGCTGGCCTGGACCTTACAGAGCTCCACCTGCCTCTGCCTGATGAGTTTCCTCACATTAACTCATCCTGATCCTGTCTTTGGTTTTATTGTGGAGTGTGCCTTCCCTTTGGCAGTTCTGTTGCTGGGCATCATGGGCCATGCCTTCCTTTGACCACGTTCCTGTAAACCACAGTGCTGGCTCAGTGCTTCAGTTCCCACTGGGTCCATCTCCGAGACGGGTAGGCAGTGAGGAAGAGCCAAGTGAATGAATGCTTGAATGAATGAATGCACTTATGGATGGCTTGGTAAGATTCTTGGACTTGCTAGCTACAGGGAGTGCCTAGTTTACAAGATTACCTCTGTGCGCTTTTGAACCTTCTGAGAATGCCGTATTGCCTAGAACCCAGTCTAAGTCATTAAAAGGATAATCTGAACAGCACACCTATTAAAAGTACAGTCACGCCCATGGGACGGCGGCTTCACACTGTTGTGCATGCGGTAAGTGTCTCTGTGACACACTCTGCTGATGAACAGTCTTATCTCACATGAACTTCACCTCGCTTGGGGGAGGAAAAAACATTGTGACACATTTAACGCTGATCACAAGATATCGGCCTATCAGTGCCATGAATGTGAACTTCCATATTAAACCTTTATTCTCTTCAGCCCCTGGTATTTTGCTTTGTGTGGTGTGTGTGCACATGTCTGTGTGGGTGTGTATGTGTGATGCATGCAGAGGCATACATCTGGTATCTTTCTCAATCACTGCTTCCTTAGGTTTTAATGCTCTATTAGCATATGTTAACTATTCATAGCAGTGAGCTTCATTGTTGCACCTTCTTGTGTGTGTGTGTGTGTGTGTAATGTGTTTCAACTGTATCCTTCCTTGCCCCCTTTCCTTACCTGTCTCCCTTCAACTTCTGACAATCCCTTTCCTCTTCCCATCTGCTCCTCCTCTCTGTTTGTGTCTGCCATTTTTGTGTGTTTGACCCACAGAGTCTCATTAGATTGTTTCAGTCAACATGTACATGAGAGTCATGTCTCTACCCTTGTCTTAGTCAGGGTTTCTATTCCTGCACAAACATCATGACCAAGAAGCAGTTGGGGAGGAAAGGGTTTATTCGGCTTACACTTCCATACTGCTGTTCATCACCAAAGGACTGGAACTCAAGCAGGTCAGGAAGCAGGAGCTGATGCAGAGGCCATGGAGGGATGTTCTTTACTGGCTTGCCTCCCCTGGCTTGCTCAGCCTGCTCTCTTATAGAACCAAGACTACCAGCCCAGAGATGGTCCCACCCACAAGGGGCCTTTCCCCCTTGATCACTAATTGAGAAAATGCCTTACAGCGGATCTCGTGGCGGCATCTCCCCAACTGAAGCTCCTTTCTCTGTGATAACTCCAGCCAGTGTCTAGTTGACACAAAACCAGCCAGTACAACCCTCAACCCTTAATTGTATTTAAATCCTCAGGGAGAGGTGAGGCCCTTGAGCTTTGCCCCTCTATGACAAGATGTTTGCAGACCCATTCTTTCATGGATTAGGATAGACTGATTGGCCTACAAGCTTTTGGGGTTTAACCATCCCTGGGGTTACTGCCGTGCATGCAATTATTTAGCTTAGAGGTCAGTGCAGGGGTCTTGAACTCAGGTCCCCATTCTTGGTGCCATACACACTTGACCCCATTGAGCTATCTTCCCAACTACAGTCCTTGACCCACTGAGCTATCTCCCCAACCCCAGCCCTCAACGTCTTTGATTGTGTATACTCGGTAGGAAGTGGACACTGACACAAGATTTTGGAGTGTTGGAACACTTGGGGATAGTTTTACAGGCTCTATAGAGATGAGGAAGTCTGTGTGGGCACTTCTGTTCAGGAGGAGCTGGTAAGTATGCCAGTATGAGAGGCTACAGGGTTTAGCTGACCCAGCTTGAAGAAAGGGCACCAGGAGCCTCTTTTCCTTTTGCTAGTCAGTTACCATGATGGTGTGCTATGGAGAATACGGAAGGAGCAGAGAGGAGCCTGGAGTTCTGGCTGGCCCTGTCAGCTCCGGCTTCTGCAGCGAATGCATGTGTTGTTAATAACAGTGCCTGCCTCAGCAGTTAAGAGTTCTCTCTTGTTGTGCTAAAACCATGTTGTTTTATTGAAAACTCAAAATCATTTCATTTAACCCACATTTTCAGGATTCATGGGGCGCATTTGTCCTGCTCTTTTCTCACCCCCTGTAAGGGTTCAGCAGCTAAGAATTTTCACATTCTCACATGGCTGAGCTCTGTAGCTTGGTCCACTTCTGGCATCTTTTGTCCTTTTGATTAGTCTATTAGTATTCTTTGTGATTTTTCAACCCTGTGTCCTTTTTGCACATAGTTTAAGGAAAACTATAAAATCGCATCCTTTACCATACCTTTCTCTAGAAATAAACAGCACACAAACTAACTTTAGCAACACTTGCTACCTGGTGATAGGTACCTCACGATCTGAAGTTTTATTTAGTACATATCTGATTCTGTAAGCCTGTGTCACAAATACTCCAGTGCGTTCAGCAATACTGGTGATGTTTCTGATTTACATCACACGGGCTGAGACTTGTAGATGTACGTATATTATTAAGACATGGCCAAGTTGTGGGACAGCTCACATCTGGAGGATCAGCCAAGAGGAAGCAGGGACAGCTCACATCTGGAGGACCAGCCCAGAGGAAGCGGGAGCCAGAAGGCCATTGTGGAAACTCACCGAGTCTGGATACATCCTCTCCAAACACTCAATCTTCAGATTTGAGTAAACCTGGAAAGGTGGTGGATGTGAGAAAACCACAGAGAAGCTTGTTGGATACCCTAGACTTTATTATAATCCCAAATTTTCTTTTCTTTAATTTATTTTTAATCCCCCTTTTATTAAACATAGATTCTTTTCTCATGCAGTATAATTACTCTCCCTCTGCTCCTCTGACTTCCTCCTCTCCCATTCACAACCGCTTGGTTTCTGTCTCTCATTGGAAAAGAGCAGGCCTCTAGGACATACAACCAAACCTAACAAAGTAGAATATAATAAGATAATAGGAAAACCATTTGTAAATAGTTTTTCATTGATAAATGGTTGCTTATTCTGCTGTGTCTAATGTTTTAAGGAAAGTGAAAACACACCATTTTCCTTTTCTTAATATTTCTAGTCAGTATACAAAATTCTGGGTCATATCGTGACACCTTCATAGATAAATTTCTGTGTTCACTGTTCTTAGTCCACACTCCCACCTACTGATTCTCCTCTCCCTCAAAGAGTTTCATTTTGGCCTTCGTGGCATACAGAACTTAGGTTCTGTATATAAGAGAAAACATTTAGTTCTCTGTCTTTCTCTTGTCTGCTTTGTTTGCACTTAACATGGTGATCTCCAGTTCTGATAAATTTCCTGTGAATGAGCCAACCTTATTCTTCCTTATAGCTGTGTATAAGCATCGGTAGGTGGACTGTCTTGGTGGTTATGTATGGCCTTGTTGGAAATAGTTGGTAATAAACATAGATGTGCTGGCATCTGTGGGTCAGGTGGATTCTGGGTACATAGCCAGAAGTATTGTATATGATCACATAAGGGCTATTTTAAAAATTTTCCTCCCTCCCTCTCTCCCTCTTTCCTTGTCTTCCTTCCTTTCTTCCTCTTTCTTTCTTTCTTTCTTTCTTTCTTTCTTTCTTTCTTTCTTTCTTTCTTTCTTTCTTTCCTTCCTTCCTTCCTTCCTTCCTTCCTTCTTCTTTCCTTCTTTCCTTCTCTCTCTCTCTCTCTCTCTTGACCTTGTGTCTACAGAGGCCAGAGAACAATTTGTGGGAGTTGGTTCTCTTCTTCCATCCTGTAGGTGGGTCCTGGGCACTGAACTCAAGCCATCAGGGACAGTTACAAATGCCTTTAATCACTGAGCCTTCTCAACTAGGTAGTTCTAATTTTAGTTTTTCAAAATGTGCTTATGCGCTTGGATGTTTTCTTGCTTGTATGTACATGTGCCCCTCACCCGGTGTCTTCTGCAGATCATGATGTAGGATTCCCTAGAACTAGAGTTATGGACACTGTGAGCTGCTGCGTGGGAAGAGCACCAGGCCCTACTGGCTCTCTTAGCCACGGAACCATCTCTCCAGGCTCTACTTTTAGTTATCTTGGGGTGTCTCTGTATTGATTCCCACCGAATGCCTTCCAGTCCACATCTCCACCATCCATGTGTGAGGATTTCTGTACCCACATCCTCACTGGAATTCTCAGTCCCTCATTTTCTCTATTCTTCCCGGGGAAGGATGGACTTTGCTGTTCCACAGTGGTTAAGGGCATTGTACATACTTTCAAATACTTCTTGGCTAGTTCTTCTGGAGACTGCGTGTTCACTCAGGATTTGATTCTTTTGGTATTTATTTTTTAGTTATTTGTAGGCTCTAGATGCCCAGTATATGACTGGCAAAGAATCTCTCCTCACTGATCATGTCATGATGTGGAATGGCACTGTCAGCTTCTGATACTGTTAGCTCTTAGAGTCCTTCTCTGAAGGCCCTTGCTGATTCTGTATCTTGAACTTTTTTCCCTGTAAGTTTCAGGCATTTCTCTGAGACCTTTGATCTACTTTGAGTTGAGTTTTGTGTGGGATGTGAGATAAGGGTCTATTGTGATTTGTCATATGTGGACATCCAGCATTCCCAGCGCCATTGCTGAAAAGGCTGTCTTTCCCCCACAAATGTCTTTTGTATCTTGGTAAATATCAGGTGGCTGTAAGTTCCTTTTATTTCTATCCTGTCCTACTGGTGTGTGTGTGTGTGGCTCCTGTGCCTGTGTGATGCTTGCCACTGTCGCTGTAGTGTAAATGAGTTCCAGTCGGCTGTCCCTACTGGTTACTGTTGCTGTAGTGTAACTGAGGTTGGGTCTGAGGTCCCTGCTGGTTACTGTTGCTGTAGTGTAACTGAGTTCCTGTCTGCATTGCCTGCTGGTTACTGTTGCTGTAGTGTAACTGAGTTCCTGTCTGCATTGCCTGCTGGTTACTGTTGCTGTAGTGTAACTGAGTTCCTGTCTGCATTGCCTGCTGGTTACTGTTGCTGTAGTGCAACTGAGGTCTGATCTGCCTTACCTGTGGCCCTGCTCTTTCTGCTTAGTTTCACCCGGGTTACTCTGGGTCTTCATGCTTCCATATGAAGTTTAGGATTGAAAACAATTTTAAATTTAAAAAATTTAAATTGGAAAGTAGACAGAATGTCAGTGTCATTGAGTAAATGAGAACTCCGTCCATATGCTTACCTGGCTAATGTCCTCATTCTGGCAGCAGTGCATTCCCAGCATGCTCCATTTTACCCATGTGTCCATACTGAGAATGCACACACACACCCACAGTTTCAAGATTATCCGAAAAGCTGCAGTTACATGAAGATCCATTATGCTTTGTGGGAGCTGAGTTTGTGGAGTGGAGAGTATCCAGCATAGGTAAGAGAGGAACTGGGGCTGCAGCTTAGCCAGTGGAGTGCTTGCCCAGTGTGCAGGCAGTCCTGGGCCAGGTTTCTAGTGCACTATCAATCTGGCACAGTGACACACACCTGTAATTCTAGCACTTTGAAGGTAGAGGCAGGCGGATTAGGAGTTTAAGGAATCCTGCTCTCTAGAATAGCTGGGGGAGCAGTCTGAGCTACATGAAACCCCTCCCCCCAAAAGTTTTGCTTTCAGTTGAAGAGTCATGATTCTTTCTGTCACCCTATTTCTTTATTTCTTTCTTCTCTTTATGCTTGTGGGTTTTTTTTTTTTTTTTTTTTTTTTTTTTTTTTGGCTGTCCTGTAACTCACTCTGTAAAACAGGCTGGCCTTGAACGCAAAGAGATTTACCTGCCTCTGACTCTCGGGTACCAGGATTAAAGTTGTGAGCCACCTCACTGGGCTGTTATCTCATTATCATATCTGCCCCCAAAGATGCTAGATCAAAGAAAGGAAAGATAAATGAAAATTTATTTCAAAATTATTGTTAATGACTTATTAGTTTCGAGCTGATCTGGGTTGCTTCTGTGTGGTCATCTTGGCTCTTGTTTTGGAGGAGGGCAGGTTTGATGCTGCCAGACAGGTTGATGAGTAAAAGGAGATCGTGTCAGAGGTGATGGCATGAATTCTCCGTGGTCACCATCTCACCGGAGATTGCTGCACTGAGTTTTATTTTATCTGTAATGTCCTTTTGACTTTCCTGGTAACTCAAGCTATAATTTACTATCTGGGAACTCAAGCTGTAATTCATTATCTGCCAACATTTGAAAATTACAGTCATTATATGTGAAAATTTCTAAAAAATGTATTTTATATTTTGTCATAAACAGAGTGCCAAGAATAATCCAACTTACTGATAACTCAGGAATGTGTGCATGGGAATATTTTAGTGTCCTAACACACTAATATGATAGGAAACTGTAAAGAATATAGGGTTATTTGTTCTTATGCTGAATGACCCCAGGTTGATTTTTTTTTCTTTTAAAATCATCATGTGCCTTATGTGTGCACAAGTTTTTCCTTTCCCCTTGTGTTTTCAATATACTGTTGCTTCATAGAGTAACCCATGATCTACTTATCAAACACAGCTGAAAGCCTGGCAGAAGAATGACCCCAAGTACTTGGCAGGTAGAGGCAGAGAGGTCAGGAGGTCAAGATTACCCTCAGTTACTTGAGACTTCTCTCAGAATAAGAGGAAGCGAGTTGGTTTGTGCTTATGATCTTTAGAACTTGAAGCATCTTGTGGGCTTTCTGTGCCAGACTGGCCTGAAGAGTAAGTTTCTGTTACACCACAGAAGCAACAACAAAAAGCGTAAACACTTCAATTAAGAGAACTGATACATGAAAAAATATATATCAGTCCTAAATGTGTTCAAATAGTTCAAAATCTAAGAAAGCCCAGGTGAAAAACAAAAGAAAACGTGTCTTAGGGTTTCTATTGCTGTGATGAAACCAAAAGCAAACTGGGGGGAGAAAGTTAATTCAGCTCACATTTCCATTGCTGTCAGGACAGGGCTCACACAGGCCGGAACCTGGAGGCAGGAGCTGATACGGAGGCCACGGAGGGCGCTGCTTAGGGTTTGCTTCATGGCTTGCTCAGCCTGCCTTCTTATAGAACCCAGGACCATCAGCCCAGGGGTGCCCTCCCCCATCAATTACTAATTAAAAAGTGCCCTATAGGCTTATCTATAGGCCAACATTATGGAGGTATAAGCTAGAGTCACAGAAGATACAGGATCTTCAAGTGACTCTAGTTTGACTAGACTTGACTTCAAGTTGACAGAAAGCCAGCCAGCACACTGCTTGCGTGCAGATGTGGTTGTGTGTGCATACAATCCTAGTATTTTGGAGGAGAAACCAAAAGACTGAGTGGGTTATGTAAGACCATGCCTGAGATCCTATCTTAGTTAGGGTTTCCATTGCTGTGGAGAGACACTATGACCAAGGCAACTCTTATAAAGGACAACATTTAACTGGAGCTGGCTTAGAGTTTCAGAGGTTCAGTCCATCATCATCAAGGAAGGAAGCATGGTGCTGGTAGAGCTGAGAGGGAAACAGGAGGCGACTGTCTCCAAGCAGCAAGGAGCAGGGTCTCAAAGCCCACCCCCACAGTGACACACTTCCTCCAACTAGGGCCCGCCTACTCTAATGAGGCCATACCTACTCCAACAAGGCCACACCTCCTAATAGTGCCACTTTCTCCCTCACTTTTTAAAACCACCACGGATCTCATCTCAAAAAACAAAAACCAAACTCTGGCATTTGTCGTGTTTTTATGCTTTCTTGTTTTAGGTTGTTTTCTAAATATCTTCCAGTAAATTAGCAAATATTACTTTGCAGTGAAAACCAAGAATGCATATATTCAATGTTCATCATGGAGCCAAGCATATTCCAAATGGCATGATAAACATGCCTGTAACGGCATCCTGAGAAACACACCTGTAATGATGTCCTGTTTTCCCTCTTCTGATTTTGTTGTAGTGTTTCTGATGTAGTATTAACACGTCAACAGCATATTCAAGATAAAACTCCTGAAGTGCTTCCTATAGTGGGATTTAACTATAGCCTTGAAAACTCAGGGGCCTGAGACATGAGGAGTGATAGAGCCTAGGGGTGCAAGCCAAGCCTGGAAGTAGCTGAACAATGCTACAAAATATCAACAAAGACAGGGAGCAGAAGGAGGTCCGTGATCCTGAGTCTTCAGAATTAGCATCCCAGGATGTGTGAAGTGACACAAGTTAGCAGTAAACGGTTAAACTAGGCCTGTTGATGTGTACCTGTCACCCCCAACTCCAGGAAACAACTGAGGCAAAAGGATCAATACTCCATGAGACCCCAACTCAGAAAAAAAATCAGTTAACCAATCAACCAACAAATCAATAACATTTCACTTAAGTAAGACTCATGTATTAGTTAAATTAGTTAAATTATGGTTTATGAGTGTGGCAGGTGTCATTTTTTTCCTCAGTTGCCTTGTACCTTATTTTTTTGAGAAGAGTCTCTCACTCAACCTGGAGCCTACTGATTGGCTAGATTGGCTGACCAGTGAACCCCAGGGATCCACCTGTTTCCTAGCCCCTAAAACTAGGACCATAGACGTGCACCACCACGGTTGGCTCCCATGAAGGGGCTGGGAATCCAAGTTCTGCTTCGCACAACTGGACCATTGTTCCAGGCCTACATTTATTTATATTGTGAGAAATATTATTTATTCAAATAATCTTTTCATTCTAGTCTAGGCTTCCCAAACAGCATTTGCAATACTTAGGCTAGAGCAGTTTTAGGAAGGAACTTTCAAACATAACAAGCATGGTGCCGGACAGAAAGCCATGGGTGCTCAGCAATTAGCCTTGGCTCTTACTACTCACCAGAGGGGTTTCTTTATAGTAAAGTAGCTAACAGGGGCGGTATGTCTGAAGTCCCTGAAGATAGATAACATGATGGTATATATATTTTCTTTCAGACATGTTGTTTCTTACTCTCCTCCTCTTCTCTCCTTTTCCCCTCCTCTTCCTACCTCTTCTCCTTCTCTTCCCCTCTTCGTCCCTCCTCCTTTCCTCCTTTTTGCCTCCTCTTCCATCCTCTTCCTGTCCTCTTCCCTCCTCTTTTCCTCCTTTTCCCCTCCTCTTCCATCCTCTTCCCCGTCTTCCTTCCTCTTTCCCTCTTCTTCCCCTTCTCTTCCTCTTCTCTTCACCTACTCTTCACCTCTCTTCCCTTCCCTTCCCCTCTTCTCTCTTCTATTTCATTCTTTAGGAGGCAGGATATCCACGTGTCATCCAGGCTAGCCCTGAAATCCCAGACTCAAGGCATGCCTCTACTTCAGCCTTCCAAGCATCTGGAAGTTCCTGTCTTATAATTTACTTTCCTGAAATTCCATTGTGCTGAAGCTTTAAAAACCCGTATCAAAATGTATATCAAAGTTATATTTGTTTGTTGTTAGTTTTAGTTATCTGCCACTGTGCTGGCGACTAAGTTAACTTTATTTAAGCTAGAGTCATTAGAGAGGAGGAACCCTCAGCTGAGAAAATGCCTCCATAAGGTTGGACTGCAGGCAAGCCTGTAGGACATTTTCTTAATTAATGTGGGTGGGGCCATCTCCCTGGGCTGGTGTTTCCTGGGTGCTACAATAAAGCAGACTGAGCAAGCAATGATGAGCAAGCCAGTAAGCAGCACCCCGCCATGGCCTCTGCATCAGCTGCCTCCAGGGTCCTGCCCTGTGTGAATTTCTGCCCTCACTGCTTCTTCTGATGAACTGTTGTAAGGAACTCTGAGTGAAACAAACCTTTTCCTATGCAGGTTGCTTTGGTTATGTTTTTTCATCACGGCAATAGTAACCCTAACTAGGACAGTCACCCAGAAACTTGCTTAGAAATGGGCTGCATGTTAATCATTTATGTAGTTGGGAGAACTGTGAAATACAAGGATGACAGTCTCTGATGGCCTGGCTGCCTCAGAGGTAGAGGTGAGGCCACTCTGCTGGGGACCTTGGGCAGCTGAGGAGCAGCACTAAGGGTGTCTGCACCTTTACAGACAGGACAAAGCTGCAGTTGGAAGCCAAGATAGGGAGAAGATGTTGATCATAAACTCTACAGCCAGAGAACCCCAGTCATAGGTCAGTGTGGACCAAGAGTCAGGGCAGAGTAAGTGACTGCGCTCAATTAAGGCAGAAAAGTGTGTGAAAAGGAAGCAGTTGATACAAATTCAGAGCCCTCATTTGCAGGTCAACTTTATGAGTGTCCTGTCATTGGTCTGTTTCTGGTGACAGCTGAGGATCCCCAGGACCTTTAATGAATTATGTTATCTTATATAATGTTTACGAAAGAAAGCATTTGAAGTGACGGGGCTGTGACAGAACCAGTGTTTCCCCTACAGAACTGTAACTGGGCAAAGCATCCTTGCTAATTTGCATAGAACTTTATGACTTAATTTTCCAAAGTAAATTTGTAATATTTATTTGCACTGTCTCATACTAGGCTAAGAATGGATCAGGTGAGAGTGTAAAATTTTCTTTAAGATTTATTTTTAATTGTGTGTTGGGTTTGGTCTGTGCACATGAGTGCAGTTGTGATCTCTGGTGCTGGAGTTGCACCTTACATGTGCCTGTGAGGTATTCCCCATGGGTGCTGAGAACTCAACTCAGGTCCTCTGCAAGAGCAGCACCCCTCTTAATTGTTGAGCAATCTCTGTAGCTCCAGAAATGTAAAATTCTTAAAGTTAAATTTTAAAATATTATAAATATATAGGATACAGTGCCATGTTTCAATTCCCAGCACCTACTTGGCAGCTCAAAACTATTTCTAACTCCAGTTCCAGGGGATCCAATGCCATCTCCCGACTTCAGTGGGCCCTGCATGTACAACCATGCTCCACAGTCATGCATGCAAGGCATGCATGTACATACACAGGCATGCATGCTCCACAGGCAAGCATGCAAGGCATGCATGCACATACACAGGCATGCATGCTCCACAGGCATGCATGCAAGCAAAATAACCATAGGGGTAAAATAATAAAATAAAAATAATTAAAAATAAATAAAACATTACTTAAAAAAAAGAAAATCTAGAGAAACAAGCATAAAAGTTCTTGCCATAACATTCTAGTCAGGGCTGGGGATGCAGGTCAGCTGATAGTGTCCTTGTCCTACGCCTTTAAGTTTGCTCCACAGCACTGCATTAAGTCGACATGGTGGTGAATGCTTAGAATCCCAGTGTGCAGTGTGCAGGAGGCAGGAGGCAGGAGGCAGGAGGCAGGAGGCAGGAGGCAGGAGGCAGGAGGCAGGAGGCAGGAGGCAGGAGGCAGGAGGCAGGAGGCAGGAGGCAGGAGGCAGGAGGCAGGAGGCAGGAGGCAGGAGGCAGGAGGCAGGAGGCAGGAGGCAGGAGGCAGGAGGCAGGAGGCAGGTCAGAAGCTCAGAGTCACTCTTAGTTACATACTCAATTCAAGGGATGCCTAGGCTACCTGAGAAAATTGTTCTCAGAACAAATAAATATATTTTAAGGTGAGCTCTTAAATTCCAGGTTATTGACTGTGTAAACAGGTTTGCAAACACAGTTAACATTTGTGTCAGATGCACCTGGCTATGGTGCATCTCAGGACAGCTCTTGTATACCTGCTTGAGGTCCTTGGTGCAACTGAGTACCAGGAAAGGTTAACAGTCACAGAGCTTATCATGTTACCACTGTTGGGCTTTAAATACTAATGTAACACGTGTAGCTCTTATAAATGAAATCATGTGTTTATTTATACTCTGTAGCCTTTTAGAGACTACTTCAATGATAGGCTTTTAAATAGGAGCAATTTATAAATCAAGTTGATTTTCGGATGATCACAGTATTAAATATTTAGCATAGTTATAAGATACGGAAATAGTGCTGAAACACATTCCTCAGCTTATAAGATCGATAGAGAACGAGACGCCAGGTGGCACATGGCAGGCATCACCAGGGCAGCAGAAATGTGATGAAACAGGTCACAGCTGGGCTGGGGAGACTCGAGGATGGACCTGGATTTGGAGAAGAGACGCGTGGACCAAGCGTCTTCGTGGTGAGTAACACATCAGCCATGCTGGTTGGGTCTGTTGGTTTTGACCAGGCAGGAATGAGCCTCCTCCAGGCAGTGAGAGTGATGTGCAGAGAGATGAATCCCGGGCATGGTTTTCACTATGGTAAGGAATCCCAATTTGGCTGGGGAGGAGACTTGGGTTGCCAACTGAAGTCTATATGGTAATTGGCTGCAAAGATGGTGAAATTAGACTTCACGTGCTTACTCTCCTCATGATGCCCAGCCTGTAACTGGCTTCTCTCACATTTTCATATTAAAGGAAAATAAAAAGCGGAGCAGGCTGCTCATGATGGGATTTTACTTGGCTCTGCAAGGAGTTTTAGAAAAATGACAGCAGCTGTTTACATGGTTTCTGTGATTGCCCTGTGCACATCAGAATGATTTCCTCATTGTTCTGTGCACGAGCCCACATCTGATTCAGCTGTCGTTGCCCGCTTGCCAATACTACTGTGTTTGTACCTGCTGATGGGAGTAGAAACACTGTGAGTTTGGAATTCTGAGCTCTTCCGGCTATAGAATGGCACTTCTTTACTATATGTTATGTGGCACCGGTGATCAGTTTGAGAGCTGAAGCACAATTCACAAAGCAGCAATCGCTCCTGGATTTCCAAATAAAGCATTTGAAGGAAATGATATTTGCAGAATGTGCTATAGTGGTGAATTTAGAGAGTACAAGATAATTACTTGTAATTATGGCAATTTCTGTAAGGGAAATCATCTTAATTTGTTCCCACTAAGAAACAGAATTGCTTTTCTCATAGCATTGAATCTTTTTAGGAGATTAATGCCGTGTGCCTTCATTACTCTGAATGGACATTACGGCTTTTCACTGCATCTGAAATTACCCTTTTAATTCACACTTCTGTTTGAATCTCGGTTAAATGCAGTCTCCACTTATTTAAAAAAATCATATTCCAGAGCTCTTGGACCGAACTTACACATGTATCCCAAGAGAATAATACATCCCGACCAGGCACAGATGAAGCGACAGTGTGGTGAGAGAGTCTCTGCCAACTGTTCCCTGAAATGTTTAAAATTAGCTAGCCCTTAGGCTGATGGGTAATTGCCCTGGGTTCAAGGAATGCTGTCTGTGCCCGGGTATTTTTGTGGAGACAGACTCTGACTTCTTTTATTTCTAAGTATTTAATTATGCCATTTGGGAAAGGTAACTGTGTATAGGACAAATCAGAAACTGAAGTGGGAAGAGTGAATTTTTAGTAGAATATAATTAACTGGAAAAATACTGAAAAAGAAACGAGGGACATATGTCTCAGTAGGTGACAGGGATGTTAACTACAAGAGCTAAGTTACTGTTAGACTGCAGTCATCCACAAAAATGAGTGACTCCGTCATCTGAGCATCTGGGGGATGTTTACAGTAGCATCTTGAAGGCTGGGGAGACCCCCCCTCAGCAGGTTGAAAACCTGAGCTTGGAACCCCAGCATTCAGGTAAAAGCCAGGCATAATAATGTGTGCTCCTCTGAAATCCTAGCACTGGGGGAGACAGGAAGCTGGAGACAGGAGGATAAGGGGGTCAGGCCGCCAAAAGAGTAAGCTCCAGGACATGGCAGACTGTCCCGGCTGTCCCTAAAAATAAAGTGGAAGTGACATTGATGTCTTGCCCTTAAATGCACATGTGGGGGTTGTGCAGATGCACGCATGCATGCACACACACACACAACAGGCGGGGGTGGGGGGGAGAAGGAGAGAGAGTTTTGTTTTTCTTTTTTACATTGTGTAGGGTTTCTTTTGGCTATAGTGAATTGAAGAGCTTGTGTTGTCTTAGTTACTGTTCCGTTGCTGTGAAGAGACACCATGACCAAGGCAACTTATAAAAGAAAGCATTTAATTTGGGGGCTTGCTTTGGATAAAACCATGACAGTTATTGCAGGGCAGGCATGGTGCTGGAGCAATAGCTGAGAGCTCACATCTGATCCACAAGCATGAACTGGGGGGGGGGGGGGGAGACAGAGAGAGAGAGACAGAGAGACACAGAGAGAGAGAAACAGAGACACACACAGAGAGAGAGAGAGAGAGAGAGAGAGAGAGAGAGAGAGAGATTGATTGATTGATTGATTGATTCTGTGGCTGTTGTGAGCTTTGAAACCTCAGAGCCCATCCTCCATGACACACTTCATCCAATAAGGCCAAAGTTCCTAATCCTTCCCCCTAAAGTTCCACCAACAGGAAGCCAAACAAATGTATGGGCCAAGGGGCCATTCTCACTCAGTTGTAATAGAAATTTTCTCTTCTTCAGTCCCAGGCAGAATCTCTATGTGAGATCCAAGAGGAAGGAAGGTATTTTGGCTGTTAGTTCTCAGCACCAAGCAGAAAGTGTAGCTTTTAGGTAGGATGAGGCAGAGAGGGACAGAAACTTCAAGTAACCCAGAATCCCCATCTTTGAAGTTCCCACCCCTTTTACAAAGGTCTAAACCATAGCCAACTTGGATGAGTTGGCTGAATAATTACTTCAGTATGTATTTATTGGTGGTCTACTGCTATGCCAAATGGTTTGGATTTGGCCCTTTTCAGGTTTTGGAATATTTGCATATACTTAAGATATCTTGCAAATGGGACTCATGCCTAACCACAGAGTTCGTTTGGGTCATGCATGCCGTGTGTGTGTGTGTGTGTATGTGTGTGTGTGTGTATGTATGTATGTATATATGTATGAGTGTGTGTGTGTAATTTTCTATCTATTGCATCATGCTGACACTCTTAAACCTAAGATTTTAGAACCTGTTGGATCTTTCACTTTTATCCTAGCAATTCCCACTCTGGGATGGTAATTGTCTGTCCCATGATCTCTGCTTTTTTTGTAGCACACCATCCTCTAAGAACTCCCAAGTGGAAGGATGAAGCCCATACTGTTGTTACGTTTTTGATTTAGAAAACTAGTTTCCAAGAGATTTATTGAAGAAGAATAACTTCAGTTTTTTAAATTATTATTTTTTTATTTTATTAGATATTTTCTTCATTTACATTTCAAATGCTATCCCAAAAGTTCCCTGTACCCTCCCTCTGCCCTGCTCCCCTACCCACCCACTCCTGCTTCTTGGCCCTGGCATTCCCCTGTACTGGGGCATATAAAGTTTGCAAGACCTAGGGGCCTCTCTTCCCAACTAGGCCATCTTCTGCTACATATGCAGCTAGAGACACAAGCTCTGGGGGTACTGGTTAGTTCATATTGTTGATCCTCCTATAGGGTTGCAGACCCCTTCAGCTCCTTGGGTGCTTTCTCTAGCTCCTCCATTGGGGGCCCTGTGTTCCATCCTATAGATGATTATGAGCATCACTTCTGTATTTGCCAGGTACTGGCATAGCCTCATACGAGACAACTGTATCAGGGTCCCTTCAGCAAAATCTTGCTGGCATATGCAATGTGTCTGGGTTTGGTGGCTGATTATGGGATGGATCCCCGGGTGGGGATAACTTCAGTTTTTAAAGGAGTTTGGAGGAGGTGTATGTAGTCTCTCCCTCCTAGGGACTCCGTGGCTCATTGTAGGGCCAAAACAGACTCTAGGTTAGCAAGAGGCCAGATGCTTTCCTGATATGACCCGTGCTTGACACGGAACTGCCTGCCTTAGAAATTGCTTTCTTATCATGTCTTTATTTGAGGATTAGATATGAAAATGTTGTCCACATAGAAATATTCTCTCCACAGTTGAAATTGATCAGAAGGAAGTGAAGGAAGGAAGAAAGGGAGGAAATCATGGAAGGAGGACTCGCAGGCACACAGAAGGGCAACGGGATATGTGTACTGGAAAGATACAAAATATGATCACCATGTGGCATATCAGGAACCCGTGGTAAAACACCTGGATTTAATATTTCCCCAGAGCTGTGAGATAACCACTAAGGGACAAAGTATTTTTCCTAGCAGTTAACTTTCATAGCTCTTAAAACATGCTCCCACTGGTTTTACTTAAAACAAAATAAAAACAAAAGAAAACAAAAAACCATATGGGATTCACTTTAACTCTCAAAGGCATCACTTTTTAAGGACGGAAGATTAGAGAAGAGGGTGGGTAGGCAAGCTGGTTCTCCCTGGCTGCCTCACTTAGGATGTGCCTGGGAGCTGTGGAGTCTCCACAGAAGGAAAAGATGAGGTTTTGTTTAGGGACCTTTGCTATTCTTCTTTTGTATCTCCACTGAGAATCAAGGCCACGTGAGCACCACCGTCACCTTGTCACCAGAGTGCGCAGCACACCAGCGATTGGGAACATTGCTCCATTTCTCACACACAGACAGCATAATGCAGTAATGTGTGGTCTGGTGCAGTGGACACAGGACAGTAGAACCATCTACCTGTCTATCTATTGAATGAACTTGTGAATTACTTTAGCCCAGTGTTTATAGAGTCATAGACATTCTGAAAAAAATGTTATCTACAATTTTATAGTACCCTAATGAAGCAGCTGCTGTAGCTATTATTTAAAATTTAAAATTTGGCAATTTAGAATGTCCATAAATCTTTGGGAATATCAGGGATCTTTAACAGTTTTTAAACTGTTGATCTTGAAACTTACATGACAGAAACATAGTGTATAATATTTGTTTCTCCATTAAACAAAGCAAAACAGACACCTAAACCATGCTTTCACTATTTTGAGCAAAGAAGAGGTTAGAAATAAAGCAACAGACGGTGTTATACAAGGCTAACAACAAGAGGCTACCAGCAATGCCAGGGCCTAAACATAGCTAAAGTACTACTGATTGTACAATTAAAAATTAAGACCTTTAGTTCATTTTGTTTTGGGCAGGGTCTCAGGCTGTAACCCTGGTTGACCTGGAACTCACTCTGTAGACCAAACTACCCTTGAACTCACAGATCTGCCTGCTTCCCACAGGTATGTGCTGTGATTAAAGGCATGGCCACCACACCCAGACAGAGTGTTAGCTTTTATGAATGAAGGGGCAGTTTTCCATGTAAGCTTTAATGGGTTTCCTTATGACGTTTCAGACATATATAGTGCATGCTGATCATACCCCCACTGCCCTCTTTTCTCTAACTTTTTCTGAGCTTTCTTCCTCTTTCCAGCTGGTTTCCCTTCTGCCTGTGTGTGTGTGTGTGTGGGGGGGGTGCACACATGCATGCATGCATGTATATGTAAATGTATATGTAAAACATATGGATGCAACTGTGTGCATGTATTTGTACATTTGGACAGTGCATTTTGTGCGTTTGTGTGTGTTCATCCCATTAAGTTTTATTAGTGCTGTTTACTGGCACATGGGTAATAATTTATTTACAGGAGAAAGAGCATCTCACCAGTGGCTACACCACTAAAAAGATCATATGTCCCTCCCACCACCACCCATTAATGGCCAGTAGCTCCTCAGTACAGCTTTGAGAGTCCCTTTTCACTTTGTGATGGAATGTTGTGTTGTGTGTGTATCATATGTGTGTGTGTTGTGTGTGTATCGTATTGTGGGGTATGTGTGTGTGTGGTATGTAGTGTATGATATATGGTGTATGTATTGTACATGTATGTGGTATCTATGTGTGGTATGGGGCGTACATTGTGGGTGTGTTGTATGTGTGCAGTATGTATGTGTGTTGTATGTTGTTTGGTGTATATGTTGTATGTGTGGGGTATGTGTGTGTTGTGTGTTGTATGGTGGGGTATGGGGGTGTGTTGCATGGTATATAGTGTGTGTGTATTATATGTGTTTGGCATGTATTTGTGTTGTTTGGTATTTAGTGTGTATGTATGGGGTGTGTGTGTGCATTGTTTGTGTGGGGTATGTGTGTTGTGTGTGTGCATTGTACATGTGTGTTGTGTGTGTTTTGTGAGTGTAATATGTGTGTGTATTGTATGTGTGGATGTGTGTTTATGTATGTGTGGTGTATGTATGTGTGGGGTGTGTGTGTATATATATGTATGTACGTGTGTGCACATGTGATTGCATGTGTGTACAATTTAGGGTAGTATGCTCTCTCCTTTCACAAGGTTCCATCCCTGGAACCCAGATCTTGGCTACAGATACCTTTGTCCTCTAAGCTATCATGCTGACTCTTGCTTTACTCTTTGAAGTGAAGTACCCAGCTTCCATGTGGCATTTGTGTTTAGTCGATTTTTGATGGTGCTGAAGGTAGAAGGAGAGAACTTCCCCGAGATACTTCCAGGACTCTCAGTGTGCGCATGCTCCGTACATGCATGCTTGGCGCGCTTATGCTCGGCGCCCTCACGCTCTTTCCTTTTCTTGTTTTGTGTTTTTTTTTTTGAAATTTGAGATAAGATCTTGTAACCCAGACCTGACCTTGACTCCTGAACCTACTGCCTATGCACCACTATTCTTGACTACCCACCTTCTCCTATCTACAACCCATATTGTTAGTTAATAGCAAATACTATTAGATTTTCAGTAGGGAGAGTAACAGACGTGTAGATGTCTCGCCATCCAGCCAAAAGTGTTGATCTGTCTCTTCCTCAATGGAAACGAAACCCACCCGTCTTGTCACTCAGCCGTCTGGTGTGATGACAGAGGCTGTACAAACACTCCTGGCAGCTGCCAAAGAATCAAAATCTAACTTTTCAAAAATCAAAGTTGCTGCCTAGGAAATAAATCAGCCTTTTGTGATAAGATTGGTAGCTTGTTTGCCCAGCTCTGATATATTTTGTGAATTAACATCTACAGTTTGGATCTCAGGACACTTTGGATCTATCATTTCTCTCCCAGCCACCCAACAGTTTTATGTCTATCATCAAGTCATCCATCCATTTTCCACATCTACCTGTCATCTATCCATGTATAACCCATCACCTATCTTCCATCCCTCTGTCCATCTGCCCTTCCTTGGATCTGCATTCCATCTGTCATCTATGTATCTGTTATCCCTCCGACTACCTATTGCACTCTTTCTTTAGATAACCAGTTTCTTCTTTCTTTTCAAGTTGCAGTTACTGTTCAAAAGACAGAACTCAGGCACTGTAGCTCCGCTGGATGTCAGAAGGCCGTCCCTGAGAATGGGACCACAGCCATTGTTGTTGGCTCACCCATCGAGGGCTCTCCTTTAGACAGATTGCTGGCACGCTGTGCCTGTCAAGTCGTCATTTTGTTGTATTTTTTAATTTAACTAAAAACTTGGTTTGCTGATGAACGTCACATGTTTTTAGCCAGGGTTCTAAATCAGTAGCACTCCCGCGCAGACAGTAAGCAACAGACAAAAGCTCAACTGAGCAAATTTGTGTGGAGCATCTACCTTGAGCAAGTAATTAGCCGCTGAAATAGATGGATTGTATAGATGAGGTTCTATCTATTAAAGAGGCTAGCCACTTATCAAGTGCTAACAGCCCACTGCAGCAGAAGGCCGTGATGTCAGAAGGATAATTATAGCACACTAGAATAAACCTTGAAATTTGTTCCTGTTCAACTGCCCAGAGAGGCTTCATTGGAAACAGAAATATTTTCATTTGTCATGAAAATGGGTAGATGAGCAATAAGTAGATGTGGGAGTAGAGTATTTTTTAAAATATAAATTCTGCTATATAGCCCTAGTAGGCCTCAGGTTTATTATATCTCCCAGGCTGGCCTTGAACTCGGGGTAATCCCCCTGCCTCCCTCTTTCTGGTGCCAGGATTATAGGTATACACTGTTGTACACAACTGTTATTTTTCCCAATCATGCTGCCACACAAGCCACAGTCACCTGGGAAGAGGGGACCTCAGTTGGGGATTTGTGTCCATCAGGTTGGGTGTGACCATCCATGTCTTTGGGGGCATTTTGTTTGGTTTGTGATCTATGTGGGAGGGCTCAGCCCCATGTGGGTGGTGCCACCTCTGAGTAGGTGGGTGTGAGCTATACAAGAAAGGCTGTCTTCTGAGCGAGCCATGGAAAACAAGCCAGTGAGCAGCATTCCCCACCATCTGTACCCTACTTCCTGTCACCAGCATCTTGCTTGAGTCTGTGCCTTGGTGACATCCCATGAGGGACTGTGACCTGTGAGCTAAAATAACCCCTTTCTATTTAAGCTGGGCTTGGTCAAAGTGGGTTTTTTTTTTGTTTGTTTTTTTGTTTTTGTTTTTTTATCACAGCAACCGAGAAATAAACTAGAATAGAAATGACTTCAATTTTGTTATTTTTATTTATGTGTGTGTGAATGCCAAGTGTGTGGAGGTTCCCATGGAGACCAGAAGAGGGCATTGGACTCCCTGGAACTGGAGTTAAAGCAGTTGTGAGCTGTTCAGTGTGGGTGCTAGGAACTGAACTCTAGCCCTCTGGAAGTGCAAGCTCTCCTAACCATGCCGCCATCCCTCCCGGGCCCTCAAATGATGACTTTGGAAGGGGAAATGGCATCCAGAAGCATGTGCAGGATTTATAGTTATATATTTACATAAATTTATATATGTAGTTATATACATTTAGATATATAGTTATATATTTATATACAGTCAGATATATAGTTATATATTTAAAGTTAAAACTCTTTAGCTTTTAGCTTCCGGAGATCCATAAAACACTTGGGACAATGACTCTTGAACCTGCAAGATTGTTTTCACAACCTTAAAGAAACAAACCTGTTTGGACCCTTCTCCCAGAGGATATCCCTGTAAGCCTTGTCTAGGGCTACAATTCCTCTGCTCGCTCTCTGTGACAGCCCAGTCAGTGTTGTTGCTGGTTAATTTGAGATAGGGCCTCACAACGTAGCACTTGCTGGACAGGAACTCACAGAGACTCACCGGCCTCTGCCTCCCCAGTCCTGGGGTTAAAGGTGCAGTCTTGGCCCCTGTGTCTAAGGGAACGTGTCTCAGGTTGTGTTTATTTATCAATTGGAAAATCTAAATGTTCAAGTGAGTTTGGAGTTTCTTCTTCTCTATAGGCACACGCACAGTTGTTCAGTAGTAGTAATTGCTAGTAGATAAGAACACGATAACACGTCATAGGTTCAATTCTGGAATGCCCCACAAGAAGTTAAGAGGCTTCCCTCTCTTCTTCTCTCCACCTCTCTTCCTCCCTTTTTCTTTGATATTTGATTCCAGATTATTAAGCTCTTAGATTTGGGGGTGGTGGAGCTCTGCAGTATGCTGTGGTCCACATGTAGAGCACCAATGACAATCAAGTTCCCTTAACTTCCCAGCAGGCACTGAGATGGAGTGGTCATGCTGCTGAACGTTTCTGTGACACCCACCTCCCTTTGATGGTGGTACTTTTTTGCTTTTGCTTTTTTTTTTTTTCCTTCTAGACATGGGTCTCACTCTTTAGCCCAGCCTGTGCTGAAACTTAATATGTAGCCAAGGTTGGCCTTGAACTTGTGACAACCCTCTGCCTCTGAAGCTTACAGCAGAAGCCATCATGCCTGGCTGAATACCTGTAATTGTAAGTCTCTGTTGTGGCCTGGTGTTTTATTTCTTCACTCGTCCAAAAATCTGTCTTCTGGAGGGTTCTGGGGGGAGGGAATGCGTGAAGTTCTAAGTAGTTCCAGTGACGTCACTGAGGGTGGAGCTGAGCCCGTTTGATCTGTTATAGCTCCCCTATTCTACTCTCTCAGCATTTTCCTGCCAGTTAATTACACAGCGGCTTAGGGGACAATTCCATAACATGCTGAAGACAGCTTCGCTGAAGGCTGACACACTTTCCTCCTTGGTTACACAGCTAATGGCCACTCAGGGATAATTAGTGAGGAGAAACTCCAACGGTCCAATTACTGTCTTCTCAAGGTTCCCCCCCTTCATTCTTCTTTGCTCAAATCTTGAGAGATTGCCCTCACTGTAGGTATTGCTTGTGTGCTATTTAAAACTGGGTTTTTCTCCGTTCAGTCAGACAAAAGGTAGGAGACCTATATTTAGCATGTGAGGGGAACACCCTGTGAGGAGAAGCTGATGTCCTGCAGTGTGGCCCTGGAGCAAGCAGCATTCGGAGAAGTGGCAGCCAGTATTTTACAGGCCACAGCTATGCCTGGGTTTCAGTTCCTGGGTTAAGACTTGTACCCTGTCCGTGCACTGAAAAGGTTTGAGCTTTTCTTCTCCCGAGTTGCTAGAGCACCCATGGCTTTGTATGGTATGTAGATTAGCAGTCAGATGGGCCATCTTTCTGTCAGGAGATCTTGGCTTGGGGTATTATAGCTTACCAAAGTAATGAAAATGTATGTGCATATGCCTCGGTAGGAAAACCGTGTGAGCACACCCATCGCAGTGTTTGGTAGGTAG
Source organism: Mus musculus (assembly GCF_000001635.26). Classification (NCBI taxonomy): domain Eukaryota; kingdom Metazoa; phylum Chordata; class Mammalia; order Rodentia; family Muridae; genus Mus; species Mus musculus. The sequence continues at coordinate 111,007,101 of NC_000071.6, forward strand.
AGAGGATGTCTAGCCCTTGTAAACTTCTGAGTCAACTAACCAGGCCATGTGTTGTCTGCTCTTTTGGGAAGTCTGTCCAACAAAAAACACAGTGATTTCATTCTTTTTCCGAAGGTCCATGTGAGCCTTAGGTGCTGCTTAGTGGAACTGGGCAAGCAAACCTCTGTTTCTGAATTTTGTCCAAACAGGGAAAAAATGACTATGTTAAAAGAAATTCCTTTGGGGGGGGGAACCCCTGCCTTCTGGAATTAATATCGTGACTGTGCTGTATAGATGCCACTTGTGTGAATGTTTTCTTTATATATCTTGCCCCGTGAGCGTTTGTTGATGGAGCAGGCGTAATGAAAGCCTGTATCGTAAGGAGTTTGAATCTCTCCTTTCGCTGCCCTCTTCCTGTTTGGTTTAATGTCCCGGCTCCCTCACTCCAGCACTGGGGCTTTCCTAAGGGCCGGGTCAAGGTTAGCAGAGGCTTTCTGAAGTCTTCAAGTGATGGAGTCGAGCCATGCCTTGCAGACGGTCCTCTGGTCTTCAGAGGCAGAGGCGAGGGGCTGCATCCTACATGCAGTGACCATATAAGTGGTGTATGGCGAGGCTCTCAAGGGGCAATATGCATTTGAGGAATTATAAAGCAATATATTTTTTATATAAGACACTTTCAAATCATATTTACCTCTTGGTGGCTGTGGCTTATTATAAATAAATCTGCATGTAATTTTTATTTAAATATTACTTGAGGATAGTTCTAGAATTATGTTGAAAATAGTTTTTGGCCTTCATTTAGTGAAGTGATATTTCCCTTTAAATCTCTGTCATCAATTACTTGTCTTAATAAAAATCACAGCTGCTTACCCACGTGGCTGCTGGGGGAAGTCTTTGCTGCTTTTACTTTAAACTTTTCTGCTACATCTAGTTATTATGCGTGTGCAGGGTCTTGCTGTCTCACACATGACGTCAGAAGGCAGCTCCCTCCTTCCACCACAGGGATCCCAGGGATGGAATTCAGGCTCTGAAGCTTGGCAGCAAGCCCCTTTCCCCGCAGAGCTAAGCCATCTCTGCTTTCCTCGCAGAGCGGAGCCATCTCTGCTTTCCCCGCCGAGCCATCTCTGCTAGCTTCTGAACTTCTTCCATAATGGTTTCTACATTTATCTCAGGGCATTCTATTAATCTGGTATCTTAGTTATCTGGTGTTACTTTTCTGCCACCTAAGGATCTTAGCAAGTACACCGAGGGCATCACTAACCGTTCAAGTACCCCAAGATCGTTCTCTGGCACACCCTATTCTTTTCCTGTGTGATCCCAGGACCCTCCATCCATCTGAAGTGTTCATCTCCAGCTGAACGACTGTTTTGCTTTTCATCTGCTTTTATTTTATGCTGAATTTAATCCTGTGCCATGAGTTTTTGTTTCTTCCGTTTCTTCAGGGATTATCCTCCTCTTCTATGCAGCCTCCTCTTCTGGCTTTGGAACAGTCTGTTCCTTCTTAGTGAGGATCATCTATCTCAGTGTGGCAGGGGGAGCTCATGTATGGGCCAATCCAGCCATGAGCTCTGTAAATTCATCAGCACATATTAGGTGTCGTGTCCACTTGGATGTGTCCGCTGACTAGAGACTCTGCATCTAAGCCCTCACGGTCACCATCACCCTGCATTTTTAAGCGTGTGCAGCAATAAAGTGAAGACAAAGAGTTGAACTTGTTGGTTTGCATGCTTTTATAGGGCTTCCTAGGTCACTGAGTAGTTGAACCATCTTTACAGGTCACCCGTAGCTGCTTGCAGGAAGAGCTAGGGTGGCAGACTTTTAATTAAGCTTGTGAGTTAGATTCTGAGCACTTATTGTACATATTTTACTAGAATATAATTTTAAGTCATTAGTTATGCCTTAATAAAACAAATTATGCACTTAAAATAGTTAGTGAGAATTGACCAATTTTGTCCAAACCTGCTATAAACATTGTATTAATTACTACCTAATGCCCCCATTTATTTTGATTTATTAAGACAGGGTTTCACTATGTAGCCCTGGCTGGCATGGAACTTGCCTTGTAGATCAGGCTGGCCTCTAACTCATAGAGATTTGCCTGTCTTGGCCTCCAGAGTCCTGGGATTTAAAGGCATGTGGTATCCACCACACTTGGCTCTTCCATTTATTTTAAAGGAAAGCGTGTCCTCTTTTTCCCCCCACTCATTTCTATTGTTTGAGACTTTCATACATATCTATCATGGATTTGGATCAATTTCCCCACTCCCTCCCCTAAAGTCCCTCCAACCCCATCCCTTATAGGCCATCCTTCCCCTCCCCTCCCCTCCAGTCCCTCCCATACAGTCAGTTCTTCCCCTCCCTTCCAAACCCTTACCTTCCCTACAGCCCCTCCCCTCTCTTATAGTCCCTCTCCTCCCCTAGAGTCAGTCTCTCCCCTCTCCTACAGCCCCTCCCCTTCCCTACAGTCCCTCCCCTCCCCACTCCTCATGTGAACACAGTTTGCTCTGTTTAAACCCACTGGGCACACAAAGGGTTGCCAGTATGTGCATGATACAGGGCGTCTCCTAGAGCCCGAGTAGCTTCCTATGTCTTTATTTCCAAAGAAAACTAACTCGCCCCCACCCCAGCAGTCATTCCTCAGTCCATTCTGGGGTTTGGTCTGGTCTGATCTTGCATGGCTCTTGCTCATTCTTTCACGACCACCATGATGTCACACACAGGTCCAGCTGTCGGGTCGTATTGGAACACTATGTTTGACTGTAGCCATTCTGCCTCCTCTTCCTTTGATGAACCCTGAAGCTTTGGAGGAGGGGCCATGATAACTGCTGTCCACTGAGAGCTCACCACTGTGCAGGCTTGTACTCTGCGCATTGAATAGTTGTGGGGCTTGGTAATAATATTCATCTTCTGCACAGAGAGGCTTCCCTGATGAGGGTTGAAGGATGTACTGGCCCACACGTGTAATCATAAATCATTAGGAGTCCTTTTCATGCTATGACCCATTAGCAGAATAGTAGTAGTAGATTATTTCTGAGGGCCTATCATGTCTCTAGACAAGGGTTCTTGACACCACCAGCAGTGCCAAACATGGCTTTTGTCTTGTGGAATGGTTCTTAAATCCAGACAGAATGTGGTTGGTCGCCTCATACGTCTGTGCCATTATTGCAACAGTAGGTGTGTCTTGCCAGGCTCGTCACAGTCACTCTCATACTTGACAGTACTCATCGCTCGTGACTGCTTTCCCCCTCTGGCAGCATGTGGAGCATCTTCCCACTGTACAAAAGTGGCCAGCCGGTAGGGGTGAAGGTTCCAGGTTGGTGCCAGCTTGATTTCTCCACGTTTTATGACTCATGGATGTGATGTCTTTGGCAGTAGGATTTTACCATCAAGTTCTGGAGACTAGCCCAGAATAATGGCAGTAGCCTTTAACGCTAGGAGGTCTATGGGGCCCCACTGACTGACAACTCCAAAAGAGCTAAACTGTTGACGATACTGGGTTTTTTCCTTGATAGCCTGTGGTATCTAGGAGGGTCATTGTTCACTGCTGCTACAGGGTAATTCCATTTAAGCTGTGTATGTGTGTATATTTTAGGAAGCTTCTATAGTAACAGGTTTCATGTGGTTTTTTGAAAAGGTCTTTAGTGTTCAGTATCGCTCTCCATACCCCTTCCTCACCCTGCCTTCCCATTCCACATTGCACTCAATCCTTCTTGCTGTTATCCCAATGTTTTTCTCTTATACCCCCTACATTCTATCCCCCTTTTAGCACCCCCCACATTCTACTCCCCCTTACAGCCCCCCTTACTGTTTTCTCTCATACGTGGATATTAGCTTTTAGAGCTTTGACATAGTTATCTACACGTAGTGCTAAGGAAGGTATTTCTGGTGTTTCTATTCAAAATTGGACAGTGAGCTCTTCCGATGGAATTTCATGGACACTTCACAGAATTTAGTACCATTCTTGGTGTGTGGATCCCCTCACACTCACTTTTCTTCCCTTGGGAACTAACTGACTTAGACTTCCCGCCTGTCCTCACCCATTTGTATGCTTCTGCTGCTCCTTACTGACTGTCTGTGTTGCCCTTCATCCCTGAAGGATATGGTTCTGCAGAGGTTGCCTGTCTCCTCGGAGAATGCTTCTCCTGCCGCAGGTCTCTCTGCTGTGATTCTCAGTCCTGAACTCTGCGCCGTCCTCCCAGCCTGGAGACTAACACATTCATCTTCCCACACCCTCCACCTTGCCTCGTTGTCTTCGAGGGGTGTGCTTAGCTCCCAGATGTTTCCAATATCCCTTCCTGTGGCCATTCCCCGGCTACAGCCTGACAAGTGCAGATTTACTGCTGCTCTCTAGAGAGCAGAGTTGCATCTGTGCAGGGTACTTGCTTCTAAAAGGTCATTTCCTGCTGTGAATTCCAACCACCAGGAGCAAGCTGGAGGTTGCCCTTGTTCTCTCATGTCCTCACTTTACTTGGGAGAGAATCAGTAATGCTGGAAGCACGTGACGTCACATGACAATGGGACATGCCAGAGGTCGACCGTGTCAGGGGAAAATAAGAAGATGTTTAAGCTCACTTGAGCTTTGACACGTGTCTAGGTTTCCTAGTGAATTAGAGGGAAGGGTCTGAGTTTGAATTAGTCAGAGGTTCTGCTCCTCATTGTTTATAACACCTGCCAAGAGCATAAAGATAGCCCACCTCTCTCTCAGTTGAATCTCACTGTCAGTTATTATACTGCACTTCTGAACAGCCCAAAGCAAGGAATCTTCTTTATTTTGTCTTTGTTCATTGACACAAACCACAGCTTATGGCAGTGGCGGGGGACAGCCAGCTTATCACTTTTTCTCTTAATTCTCAACTTAAATCGTTTAAAAAATGCAGATTTGCTTCCTTATCATTTTAAGTAATCTTGAGATGAGTTATTTGAAATGTAGCACACCCTTCCTGCGTTATGATTTTAAAGTAAGTTTTCATGTAAAGAATACGATTCTCCTTTTTTAACCCACGTGGCCGCTGCCGTCCAGGCTACTTGTCATATCGATTAAGTCTGCTCATCGAAGCATCGAAGCATTCCAGCTCCATGATGATAAAATCTAGTTTACATTGTTCTGCCCTCAGGTGGCCAGGAACACTCTGGTTTTAAGGCCTGTATGTATTGGGCGGGGCAGGTCATTCCCAAGGCCCTGCTGGAGCTGCTGCTTGGTCTCTCCAAGCCAAGCCTTGCAGCCTGTGTCATCACGTTTGAGAAGCGCCCAGGCAGTGGCTTAGCTCAAGTGTTTAATGTGGGGAACGTCTGCCTGCTGCTGTTTTACAGTCTGTTTGCAGTTCACTTGCACCACCAGCCCCAAATGCAGAAAGAAAAATTACAGAAAAGCACAGAACACGCTAAACCCTTGAAATTAGTGGAATAGTAATAACGGAAGAACGGAGGAACAGGGCTGCTTGCGGGTGGGCTCTGAAGAAGGAAGGAGAAGAGAGTCCAGAACGGAGCTGGCCAACTCCTGGCATACCTGTGGTGGGGAGAGACTGCCACTCCTCACCTTGGAGCTGCCCGGAAGCTGCAAAGCCCTGTTGAGGAGTTTCTGAGATCTAGGAAGCAGAAGACATCCAACATGTTTCAAACTTGGTGGAAAACAATGGTTCCCTCCCACCCTGAAACAGTAGAGGATGATCTGGGAAACAGCAGCTGCACAGGGTAGGGGTGGGTGGGGCCGACCTAGTGACCAGGCTGCACTCAGACGCTTAGGGACCAGAGACCAAGTGTTAATAACCAAGGCTGCACTCAGACGCTGGTTCCAGTTTGCATAGCATCCGTTCATCTCCGTCGAGCAACTCTTGAGAGATCTAAAGGCCTTTTTGTGTTTTTATTTGGAGAACCTACACAGTCACAGCTCCCCTCTCAGAGTAGAGTGGGGTGGATTAGTGATGTGCCATCCCGCCCCAGAATACTCCTCCTTACTCTCAAATCCCGGATCCCAGGAGACTGTTGGGTTATGCTGATCCTGAATGACAATGCTTTAAAATACTTACTTTGAAATAATTCTTATATAAGGCTTTTCTTTGTCTTAGGAAATTTTCATCCAGAGCTTTGAGAAGTCAGGGTTCTGAAATCTGTATGTCATGATGCTGTGGTCTTGGTTTCAGACTCAGCAAGAATGATGGGTTTTGGTTATTTATTATATATATTTTTTTAATGATTTAGGTAGTACATTTGTATAGCCTGTATACCACTGAGTGTGTAGTGATTTGAGATTGTGGCTTGTTGTTCTTGGTGGTGTGTGTGTGATTGTATGTGTGGGTGTGTGCTTTAGTGTTTTTGAAGCAGGCTCTTGCTGTGTAGCACCAGTTGATCATAACCTCGTGGCCTTCAGCATTTCAGGCACATGCCACACTCCTGCTAGGACTGGTGAATTACTGTTTTCCTCTGTTATCTTCATGCCTTTATGGTCATGGCTATCACTAATAGTGTTGTGGGCCATGAGAATGACACCATAGCTGTTGCTGTGACCCAGGACTGTCTTCCAGGTATCATCTCATCCCACCTCTTTTTGGAAAGCCTGTGGTCCTCCTGTGTTTGTTGCAGGACTATTGCTTTCTAATGCACTCGTTTAGACGGAAAACTTGTAAGTCTTGTACAACTTCCTGGGTTGATCTGGTTCTCAAGAGTGCTGTTCTTCCAGCTCCTGTGAGAGTGGTGAGGGCACTAAGACTTGGTTCTGAGAGAGATCTCATCTTCAGTTTGTAGCTGTGTAATTTAACAATTGTTCTTCTTCTTCCGCCACATTCTGAAGACACACTCTATGTTATATTGTGAGGCAGATCAGAAGAAATAATGGAGGAACTGTCACCAGAAGGGTGGTCTTCTGGCCATTTAGAGCCAATAGAAATGCCTTCTCTATGTGAGAACTAAAAAAAATATTACAGAACTTGTCACCAAGTCCTATACATGCACTGTGTGTGTGAGCCACGAAGTATCCAACACTGCCAAATATCTAGCTCAAGATATTGCTGTCTGTGCCTTGCTACAACCATAATTTTTATTTGCTGTAAAATGACTACAGCTCTAAAAAATGTGATCAGAGAGCGAAGCCGTTAAATGGGTTATTAAGTATGCCTATCTCAATCTTACACTGAATCAAAAGACCATCCTATCCAAATATCCAAACCTTGTATAAAGCACTGCTGTTGCGTCTGTGTGTGCATATCATATTTCCTGATCAGGAGCCTAAGGAGTCCAGCATGCTGGGGAAAGACTTGTTTATAGAGCGCTATTAGGGAGATGCCAGATAAAGAAGATTTGGAAATTAATATGGCTACCTATGTGCGCCTTCCTCCCTCTGCTTTCTCTAGAATTGTCTTTGTCTCTGGTCTAGGAAAGTGTTAGGCAGATATGGACAGAATGCTGCCTCTTTGCTTACTAATTAGGTCAGAAAATAAGAATAAATATATTTCTGCTTCTTCATAGGCAGGTGAAAATTCTCTTTCTAAGAAACACCAGGAAGGGTGGTGCCCACTGTCTGGTCACCAGGCGTCAAGTGTGTCACCGTCTAGTTTGCCATCATGGGCTACTATTTCTACAGGCTCCTTGGAGGGCCAAAACACTTCTTAGACATTAATAGTCCTTTCATATTTTCCAGAAGTTGTATGAATTAACAATAAGCTGGAAACAATCCCACTTTTAACCGGCAGAGATGCACAGAATGGAACTTCATCCAGCCCTCGCTCTTGTGTGAGGAGGGATTTACTGGACAGTGTAAATTCATCAAACTGGGTTGTCTGATATTGTCATCAGGTGTTGTGAGATATTGAAATTCAGAGACTCGTGTCTGAGATAAAGTATCTCTTCTCATAATTGGATGTTACTAGCAGCAGGCTCCAGACTTTGAATGTACCAGATGCCATGAAAGTTTATGATTGTCTTTCTGAGTGTCTTTAAGATTGTTTTGCTAGATCCCAGTGGGAAATGCATCTCCAAGCCCACAAGGCTGCTTCTCTGTTACACAGCAGGGCCAGGCTCTTCCCCATCTGTCTCAAACATAGATTTCAGCCTGAAATTGAGAAGAACGTGTGCCGTGTTAAGTCATTAACAACTGTTTCAAAACAGTCTGATTTCTAACAGTTGGTGCATGTGGAGACACCTAATTAAAATAATTCCAGTCTCGTTAATAAGATAAGTGTGTTTTCTAGTTGCCATGGGATTATCACTATCGGATACAAAGGGTTTGAGGCTTAGCTGAGCAAATGAAGCTTATATTTCAGCCCCTTTATTAACTTCATTATGATTTAAAGAGTTAAATCCTCTTTTCCCATTACATTTTCATTTTAGTGAACAGAAATGGGGGCTGGGAAGATGGTCCCCACAGCAGTGTGAGCAGCAGTCATGGCACCTCTGAACCCAGGAGACTGAGCTGCCATAGACGTCACAGAGAAGGAACACATAGGTGCAGTGGACTGTTAGCCTCTGATAGTCACTGACACTGTCTTGTCCATAAGACTTTGAGTTGAAGAGTCCAGAGTACATTAGAGTGCATTGTCTGTGTCCTTGTTCTCCATACCTTCTTAGCCATCAACGTGCTGGTGCTGTGAAGGTGCCTCTCTCTGCTGCTGCTCCTCTGTGGTTCCAGTGCTGCCGTGGCTCCATTGTTGCAGTGCTGCAGCCCCAGTGTTGCAGTGCTGCAGCCCCAGTGTTACAGTGCTGTGGCTCCAGTGTTGCAGTGCTGTGGCTCCAGTGTTGCAGTGCTGTGGGCCCAGTGTTGTAGTGCTGTGGCTCTAGTGTTGCAGTGCTGCAGCCCCAGTGTTGCAGTGCTGTGGCTCCAGTGTTACAGTGCTGTAGCCCCAGTGTTGCAGTGCTGTGGCTCCAGTGTTGCAGTGTTATGGCTCCAGCATTGCAGTGTTATAGCTCCAGCATTATAGTGCTGCAGCTCCATTGTTGCAGTGCTGCAGCTCCAGTGTTACAGTGCTGTGGCTCCAGTGTTGAAGTGCTGTGGCCCCAGTGTTGCAGGGCTGAGATTCCAGTGTTGCAGTGCTGCAGCCCCAGTGTTACAGTGCTGTGGCCCCAGTGTTTCAGGGCTGAGATTCCAGTGTTGCAGTGCTGTGGCTCCAGTGTTGCAGTGCTGTGGGCCCAGTGTTTCAGGGCTGAGATTCCAGTATTTCAGTGCTGTGGGCCCAGTGTTTCAGGGCTGAGATTCCAGTGTTGCAGTGCTGTGGCCCCAGTGTTGCAGGGCTGAGATTCCAGTGTTGCAGTGTTGTGGCTCCAGCATTGCAGTGTTATGGCTCCAGCATTGCAGTGTTATAGCTCCAGCATTATAGTGCTGCAGCTCCAGTGTTGCAGTGTTGTGGCTCCAGTGTTGCAGGGCTGAGATTCCAGTGTTGCAGTGCTGTGGCTCCAGTGTTTCAGGGCTGAGATTCCAGTGTTGCAGTGCTGTGGCTCCAGTGTTTCAGGGCTGAGATTCCAGTGTTGCAGTGCTGTGGCTCCAGTGTTGCAGTGCTGTGGCCCCAGTGTTGCAGGGCTGAGATTCCAGTGTTGCAGTGTTGTGGCTCCAGTGTTGCAGGGCTGAGATTCCAGTGTTGCAGTGCTGTATCCCCAGTGTTGCAGTGCTGTGGCTTCAGCACTGCAGTGCTATGGCTCGAGTGTTGCTGTGGCTCCAGAATTGCAGTACTGCGGCTCCATGATGTTTGTTCAGTAAATAGCAAAGGTAAAATAACCTACATATTCCCTCCCACACACTTTACTCTCTTTGATGTGATCACTTCAGAATCTCAACAAAGGACCCACAGGGGCCAGAGAAATGGGCCAGCAGCCAGTGTGCTTGCCACCAAGCTGATGACTTGAGGTGACTCTTGAAAATTGTCCTCTGACCTTCATGTGCATATTGTAGCTCCCCAATAAATAGAAAGGAAAGAAGGGGCCCAAAACCTGTAACTGTGCATATGGGGACGCTTATTCTAAAATCTGAAGAACATTAAGTCAGATCATTTTGAAAAAGTTCCTCATGCTGAACTGCATATGAGAATTAAGAGTGTTATGACACGAAAGCCTTCTTTAGGGAACTCTGAACAAAGGCAGACTTCTTTCTTAGCTGCTCAGTGCTGGAGCTATTTACTCAAGTATGTCTTGAGAACACACACTGTTAAATGCAAAACTGCTACACATACAGAAAAACCATACATTTCAGCAGATTCTGGAAAACAAAACTTTCTGTCACATTCCACTTCTGTCGGACATTGGCCACTCCCAGGCCTGTGGGACTGGATCAGTTTCCTGCCACTGCTGTTAGGCACCTTCTGTATCCTTCATGCTTGTTACCCACACCATTTCCCCAGAGTTCATGCCCTTAAAACTACAATTGTCTCCTGCCCTCAGCCTGAGTAGGCTTTGACACCTAAGGGCAGAGTTACTGTTTGAATAATATGTCACGTGGATGAACTGGGGTGGGGAGAGGAGAGGGGGAGAGGGAGAAAGGGAGAGCTGGCGGGTTGGAGGAAGGAGGAAGGAAGCTGGAGGCAGGTGCTACAAGGCAGGTGAGGGAGCTGGCGCCATGGGAGGCAACACCTGTACGGCATAGCTGAAGTCCATATTTGCTGCCCTCCCCATGTCCTTATTGCATGTTCCATCAGGAGGAGAATGAACACATCTGATGTTCTAACTTCCTGACAAATGAGGAGGTTCCTTCGTTGGTATTGAGCGTCTTCTTCTCCTGGATCCTGTCATTTGACAAGCAAACGTACCCCAAGCCAAGCTGCACATTTGAAAATGGGAGCTTGTTACTCAAGCGCCTGGGACAAGCGGTTCTTAAGAGAAACATCTCAATTCATTGTCTCTGTTAACTTTCCTGCTTCACCGACATCCTCTCACCGGCAGTGAATGGCTGCAGAGATGGTGTTCAGGAGGGAATCCTAAGCCATGGCTGCTTTGGACCACACAAAACTACTTACCTGTGATGACAAGGAGGCCACTAAAACTGCCTTCTACCTGTCCCATGTATGTGAGCAGACTGAATGAGGGCTTTTCAGGCAGCATACTCTTTATAGCCAAGAGACAGCTATAACCCAACACCAGGTGTGTTGGGAGCCAAGGATCCTGAAGGCACTATTGGCCTTCACAGACGCACCTGGCTCAGGTAGCATCTATTTAGTTTATTATTATTAATTAATACTTTTAATGTATTTACATGTGTATGTGTGGTATATGTGTGTGTACCATGGGCATGCATGAGCCTGAGGGCGTGAGAAGAGGGCTCTGGGTGCTCAGGAGCCAGAGTGACAGGCAGCTGCAGGTTGCCTTGTGAGCACTGGGAACTGTATCCAGGTCCTCAGTGATAACAGTAAGCACTCCTACCCATCGAGCCACCGCCGCAGGCCCTGTTTTAGGGCCCAAAGCAGTGAAGGACTTGAGCAAATGTCAGCAAAGCTTTGAATCTAGAACTCAGACTTGTAACAAACAAGGGAACAGCTGACACCAAATAAGCTGAACGTTCAAAGTGGAGTGCACCTGCCTGTTCTAAAGCCAGGCCACCTCATGGGCACTGACATCACCAGGATTGTGGGGTATGGGACGTGTGGCGGGACAGTACTCTCCTTGTGTGTGGTCTAGATCCCAGCACCAGTCTCAGAGTATGGAATAGTGTTCTGTTCCTTCCAATGAACTTGGCAAGAGGCAGCCAGGGTTTCTGTGTCTCATTTGCTTAATGGCATCCCCCAGGAACTTGAGGAGCATGTTGTCTGCAGTTTGAACATGGGTGCCCCTTAGGTGAAGTTGTCCTTTTGAAACTGTGAAGTTGTGTAAAAGTCATTTGTGGATCTTATTTCAGTGCTAGCTTTATAGTTAGACCCCATGGTATGTGGAGTCTTGGCTGTCCGAGCCAAATTGCAAGTAAAACTTTTCAGATTCTTATTTGTTTTCATGGACGTTCCCAGCAGAGGCACGGGCAAGCCCAGCTAGTGTTCAGGGACTGCTAAACGCTGGGCACTGCCCCAGAGCCATCTCACCTAACAGGATGACAATACCGAGAAGTTCAGAATAGCTGTTTTACAGGGAGGAGACCGAGTCTGAGACTTGCTTAGTAACTGTTACTACATTGTGATCTGGGCTTTGAACTTGAGTCTCTTTATGTCAGATGCACTACACAGGTCTGTACATTTGAGCTTAAAAATGAGGAAGGATTATAGACACATCTAAAGGGACGCTTCGGGAATTTCAAAACACTCAAATGCATAGAATCTCAGAAAGCTGTGCTTGGGAGGTGACTCAGGGAAAGGACAGGTTCTGGGCTCCTTCAGAGGACCAGGATTCAGTCTCCAGCACTCTCGTCAGGTGGATCAAAACTGTGATTCCAGCTCCCCAGTCACACGCAGCTACACATAATTAAAATAAAAAAGTAAAACATTTCTAAAAATCTCAGAAAGCAGAGCTTCCAGTGCTTGTTATCAAAGGTCACCAACCGACAGCATGTGACACCCGGGTTGAATTTAGAAGCCAGTCACTGAACTGGACTGCAGGATAACTAGGCAGAGCATTAGAGTTTTAATAGGCCTCAGCATTGTTTGTATGTTCTTAACAAGCTGGGTTTCTCACAGACCCTTGTCTCATGTCGCTGCCTTAGATATCATTTGGAGTAGACAGCAGGAACCTTTCTCCTCTGTGTGTCTGTCACCACTTCTGGAAACTGGAATTCTGTGGAAGGAACCTGCCAGTCACAGGCTTTCTCTGGGTGTGGGGGCCCGATGGGGTGAGCTGTGCACACTGCTCTTTCTGCCCCAGCAGCTGCCTGGGTGTGCCATATGGAAAGGAAATGATGCTGAAGTCAGACATGAATTTTGTACTAAGGGTAGGTGGCCTTGAGCAAGAAGCTGACATCAGGAGATCTTGGCTTTTATCTGAGAACAGCATAAAAGTGTCTTATAAGTGTAGTGACAGTGAATTAAGTTTACAGCTCTTTCCCAACAGATTGGTGCTTAGATTTCCCATAATGGATCCGTAATGGATTAGGTGTGTGTTCTGCTGCTATTCTAACAGCTTATATGTTTTTGCTTTGTTTTGCTTGTGAGATCAGGTCTCACATAGCCTGGGCTGGCTTTGAACTCACCCTATAGCTGGGGAAGACCTTGAACCTGCCTCCACATCTCAAGTGCTAGGCTTACAGGTATGCTCTACCATGTCTGGATTGTGTGTGTGTGTGTGTGTGTGTGTGTGTGTGTGAGAGAGAGAGAGAGAGAGAGAGAGAGAGAGAGAGAGAGAGAGAGATCAGGCCTAGTGTCAAGCACCTTTACTTGCTGAGCCATTTCACGGGCTCTTCTAGCCTATCTATGTCACCTGGACATAAGCTAGACTCATCCAAGAGTAGGGAACCTCAGTTATGAAAATGCTTTCTTAAGATTGGGCTGTAGGCAAGTATGTAGAACATTTTATTAATTACTGATTGATGTTGGAGGGCCCACCCCATTGTGGGTGGGATTACCTGTTAGCTGGTGGTCCTGGGGTCTATAACAAAGCAGGCTGAGCAAGCTATGGGGAGCAAGCCAGTAAGCAGCACCCCTCCATGGCCTCTGCATCAGCTCCTGCCTCCAGGCTCCTACCCTGCTAGAGTTCCTGCTCTCAGTGTTTCTGATGATGAGCTGTTCCATGGAACTGTGAGGAAACTAAACCCCTTTTCTCCCCGAGTTGCTTTTGGTTGTGGTGTTACATCATAGCCACAGTGACCACAACTAAGACACTGTCCCTAATGGTCCATGTTTTAGCGAATGGTTCTGACCTTCACTAGGAAGTATTAGCTCATGGAGAATGAAATTTGACTGGGGTAATAGAATAAGTTCATTGCATTCTCGTCCCCATTCCCAAAAAAGGGTTGCTCAGACTTACTATGCAAATAGGCTCACCTTAAATTCACAGTGATCCTCCTGCTTTGGCCCGTGCCTCCCAGGTGCTGGGATTACGAGCGTGGGCCACCACATCTGGCTTCTCTCCCTTCATAGGTGCCAGTTACTTGGTTGACAGGCATCCTGGCTTGGCCATGTTTCTTGGTCTTGGTGCCTTCCACAGAGGGGTTTGAACTAACCTGGTGAGGGAGGGAGGGAAGTGTCTCGCCTCACTAACCTTCCTTTAGTTGAGTCTGAGAACTTTGGGTCTTATCCTTTGTTGATCTGATTCGATTCATAGTTAAGAAGCAGTAACCTGGTTGTTTATCAGAAGAGGAGCAAGGAGTGAAGCCCCCTCAAGTGTGGTTCACTCACCTCTCCCACCGCGCGCTTGGCTGTCTCCCGTGTGCCTCTGCTCTTCTCTCTGTCTCCCTTTACAGCTGGTTTCTAACCAGCTGGTCTGTTCCCCGAGGGTGTTTTGTTATCTCTCTTTTCTTCTTTCTCAATTCAAACACAAGCAAGAATTAAATAAGTCAAAACATAATTTAAAGTAAAAATTGTATCATTTCAATGTTTGATGAATACATCTTTATATCTTTTTTAGAATTTATTTTTATTTTATGTGTATAGGGGTTTTGCCTGCATGTATATCTGTGTACCACGTGTGTGTCTGGTGCCCCTGGAGCCCAGAAGAGGGTGTTGATCCTTTGGAAGTGGAGTTACAAATGCTTGTGAGCTGCTTTGTGGTGCTGGGAATAATCGAATGCAGGTCCTCTGCAAGATCAGCAATGCGCTCTCTCTCTCTCTCTTTTAATCTTTAAAAATTATTTATTCACTTTACAACCCAATATCAGTCCTTCCTCTCCCCCCAGTACCTCGTCATGTAAATCCTCCCTTCAGTCACTGTCCCCTCAGAAGGGAAGGCCACCTCTGGGTGTCATACCCCTACACACACACACACACACACACACACACACACATACACACATCAAGTCATTGTGGGACTAGGCACATCCTCTCCCACTGAGGCTAGAAGACCCAGTTCATTTAGGGGCGTGGGATCCATGGGCAGGCAGGCAGGCAACAGGCTCAGGTACAGCCCCTCCAACAGTGCTCTTAATCACTGATCCATTTTTCCAGCCTCTGTATTTATATCTTTTGAAAAATGTTTTGAGTCCAAGAATTGAGGGCTTTCACTTCACTTCTTTTGGATGTAGTTGTTTAGGATGTTTAAGGCTGAAGTAGTTCCAGTAGAAATGCATTCGTCAGTGAAGAATTGGCTCATAGTACCTTTGCCATATGGGCCACCCTAAATATTTTAGCCAATATTTGCATATTAAATCATAACGTTCACTTACATCTCAATCATACTAGATATGGCCTCAAAAACCAAAGGAAGGGTATGTGTGTCGGATTGCGGATGAACTAATTGCCAGCTTGGTTCTATTTGCAGTGAGCTTTGCAACAAACATGTTGTTTGGAACAACATATATAATGGCTTAGGGGAGGAGCCAGGGTGGCTCTCGGGGTGGGAAAGGACTGAGCTGGCAGGCTGGTGACTGGAAGATGGTGGGTCACTCCTGGCACCGGGAGAAAGCCTGAAGTGAGACTTGGCTGGTGATGGGTTCAGATCGGTACCCAATTTAGATAAGGCAGCTGGGCCCCATCTGCGGTGTTTGATTTTGTGTGAATTAAATGAGATGGAGACTTCTAGAAATGGAAAAGTAAAGGTCTGGGCTTTCAAAACAAAGTCGTAGAGGAGGGTGTAGAGTTAAGTATTAACAGTGAAAGGTGTACGTGGGGTAACGGGTGGACCTTCCCACTGGGTCAAGGTGGTAAAGTGTCTGTGTTCAGGGCAGTTGTCATCACAAGCAATAGCTGGCAAATTCTCTTCTTGATAGACACGGGGATGGCTCAGGAGCTGGCTGCAGGGCCTCATGAGGCGTGATAAGTAGTGGAGCTTTGCAGTGGGTACCAGCTAATAATATAGTGGCTTCGGCGGCGTAAGACTTGAAGAGCAAAGACTTATCTTTGAACGGTGCTTAAGATAAATTGTGTGATTATAAAAACATCTATGATAAAACTCTCTTCTATTCTCCAGTTATACACAGATTGTACTGGAAAGAGCTCAGAAATGAGCTGAGTGGCTGGGGAAGCCAGGCTGGGATTTAAATTTCAAACAAAGGCAGACATGCTTGGTGGTTGGCTGGAGAATGACAGAGTCCATTGGGATCTCACAGTGAGTGTCACTGCCAAGTCTCCCCAGCTAACAATTGAAACACTTTCACTTGTGTAACCCAGATTGTGTCTTAACAATCACATTACATCTGAACAGGCTGTTACAGCCTGAGATTTCTAAATTGTAGTAAGAAGGAGGCTGTGGATTAATGCACTAGAATAATGACTGAAGACTGTTGGTGCTCAGGTGACTGGAAGTGGCCTCACTGGAGGTGATTCCACAGTCAGAGCCAACAGTGAAAAGGGGAATACTCAAGATTGCCTCAAAACAGCCTTTAGAAATTCTGTTAGAATCCATAGATCCAGCCCTTGGTGGAGCCCCAGGTGTCTCTAGGGGCCGTAATGCTTGAGAATAAGCCCCCCCCCCCACACTACCTTTCAGCCAGTCAGCAGTCAGTGTGTCCTGGTGAGAGACTTGGGGACAAAGCTGCATGAGGCCCAGCAGATTCTCCCCTTCCTCCCATACCGGGAGCCCACAGTCCGTTGCTGTGCCTTCTTTCCCTTTTGTCTGTATTCATCCAGTCTCTGTCCTTTCTCCTTCTCCTCCATCTCTCCTGAGTTCACCTGGGAGCACTCTTTCCACTCTGGTTGCTTAGCTCACAGAAGGCCTGTGTCAGGATCTCACCTGCTCCTCACCTGTGTCAGGAGCTCCCATTCATTTCATCCCCAATAGATTTGTGCTTAGTCTTGGGGCAGCTAGTGTCATCTTGAGCCAGTGCCTGCGCTGTGCTGTAAGGGACCACCAGTGTTGTCTGCACACCTTTAGTATGTCCAGGCCTAGTCTACAAACTCTGGGGGTCATTATGATGCTTTCCAGTGTGGGGGGGTGTTGTTGGGAATCCTGGACCAACAGCACTGTGCACCGTGAAAGGGTCTTTAGCGGAGTGCATTTCCTGAGTGTGCAGTGAGATGCTGAATCGTTAGTCACAATCACCCTGAGGGGGGAAGAGCGATCGGAGAACTGGTTCTGCACCTCCACCCTCGATCTGTGCTCCTTGCTGCTTATGCTTGTGGCCTGTTCTGTAGTATAGAATTTTGATGCTACGACTGATGGGGAGAAAGAGTCAAAATAGCGGTAATAAATGAGCAGCCATTCAGCACTCCCAGTCCCCGGAGCACACGCTTGGCCCCTGCCTTTTGCATGACCACCTTCTGCCCTTCCCTGCTCACCTGCAGCCAAGCTGTAACACGATGCAGGCAGATTGAGGCTCCTGTTTGAGCAGCAGCTTTGGGGGTGTGGCCCCTCCTGCCCTAGCAGTTCTCAACACTGAATTCACTCTTCTGCCTGTCAAGCACTGAGCTCTGTCACCCTTTGCAGGACCTTATCAAGGAGCAGTGAGCTATGAAGGATGCGTAAGGTACAGAGGGCCAGCAAGATGATCTGGATCAGGGGCTGAATTTCTTTTCTTCTTCCTCCTCCTTCTCCTCTCCTTTCTTTCTTTCTTTCTCCCTCTTTCTCCTCCCCTCTAGTATGTACGTGTGTGTGTGTGTGTGTGTGTGTGTGTGTGTGTGCGCGCGCGCGCATGCATGCACACTCGCAAGCTCACACGTGTGGGTAGGCTTGAGGTTGATGTCATGTGCTTATCTCAATGATTCTCTGTGTAGCTCTGGCTGGCCTGGAACCCACTGTGTAGGCGTGACTGGCCTGTCTTTGCCTCCCACTGCTGGAATACAGACACATGCCACCATGCCTTTGTCATGTGTGACCTAGTTCGTTCCTCTTGCTAGCACAGCAAAGCTCGTTTACTGACTGAGCCGTCTCCCTCGCCTTGGGTTTATTTATTTATTTATTTATTTTTGCTTTGTTTCAGTATCAGATTCAGTAACTGGTATAGTAAAGATGTTCCCTAAGCACCCATTGAGTTTGGATTTTAACTCATCTTGGTTCTTACCGGTGAGTTGGTCTGCCATGCAGTCAGCCTTTCTGCAGCATACTTTTAGCGACACAGCCCTCATGTGCCGAGGGAAAGGCCAAGGCTTTATTTCTGGTAAACGGTAGTGGTAGAAAGTCAGTCAGGGTTAGGAGTCCTCTCTCAGGCCTCATCTCCTGCTGTCCTAGGCTAGCACTGCCCCATGGGAGGGGAGCGCAGCATTTTGTTCAGTCTGGCTTGAGGTATCTGAGGGTTTTTATTATCTCGGCGAATCTGTTGGAAGCTCCTCTACTGCCGTATAGATTTCATTTTCTTTAATTGGGATGGAGATGGAGGAAGAAAATAGCATTTACTAGGCATTCTTGCCTTTTAGAGCGGTGGGTTATTGATTCAGGGGCCTGCAATGGTAATGCTTGGAAGTAAAGTTTCCCTGGGGAGCACCTGTGTTAAAGGGCAAAGGGAAAATGATTAGAATTTAAATCTCCAGACTCCACTGAACTCGTGGCTTCATTAAAACAAGGAGGGGAGGAGGAAATGATCTGGGCTGCCGTGGGCTTTGTTTAACACTCGCATCCAGAAACTGATAACTCAGAATAAAGCCCCCACAAGAGCAGCTGCAGGGCCCCTGAGCCGCCGCCTGCCAGGTGTCGGCAGGCCAGCGTGCTGGGGACAAGCTCCAGCTTCCTGGGAGAGGCTTGAACCTTTGGCTTCCTTTAAGCTAGTTTAATCTTTCCTGCCTGTCTGTGATCATGCATCACAAAGCTACAGGAGCGCTCGCATACGTGCGCGCGCGCACACACACACACACACACACACACACTCACTGTACTTTGATGTGTCACTATTTAGAAATTGGAGGAAAGAGGCTCATGAGTTGAACACCAGCCTGGATTTGACAGTGAATGCTGTCTCCATTTCTAAAGACTTTCCCCAAGTTGGAATTGCCTTTCAGACTATATATCTGATTCTTAACATTGCTACTTTAAACACTGTATTATCTTTTCTATCTATTAGCAGCTAGGGGCGGGGGAAATGTGACTGTGGGATACGGAAAATATATTGGACCAGAAATAGATTTTGCCACCAAACAGAAGGTGACCCTGGAAAAAAAACCACCCAACCTCCTTATCAAAATTCCTAGGTGTTTATAAAGAACTAGGGAGTTACACCTGAAGTCTGAGGTTGAAAATTCGCTTTACACTAAATAAAATATAGTCCATCAATCTTCTAACATCTGGCTACACAAAACCAAACCAAACAAACGAACAAAAAGATAAAACCCACCCCCCACCCCCAAAACCTCCCTATGTCCTTTCACGTGTACAGCTGCCGTGTGCAGAAGCTGCGGACAGCAGGCGCTCTGAGGAGTGTGTCTGGGATGCAGCTGTTGAGCTGCAGTGTGGCCAGCCTCTATTTGTTGGTTTCCTCACAAGCAGTGAGGGCTCAAACAGCACCAGCAAACAGACAGAGGGCACTGCCGTTATCCAGCTTTCTTAGGGAGTCACCTTCTTCCCGAGTCTCCTAAAGTATTTAATGTGGCATATAGTTCTTGTGCACTTTTCAACACATAGAAAAGGCTACCTAAACATTCTGGAAAGATGACAGTTGCCCTCTCAGACTTACAAATGTGGAAGGACCTAGAGGAAGAAATCAGAGCTTCCTGCGTGTGCTGCTAAGTCAGCACACAGATTTCTGAAGTCTGGAAAAGCACCTTTCGATAATACTTAAGTTTACTTCAAATTCTGTTTGAATGTATATTTTAAGCTACGTGAAGGGGCTCAGGAGTTGGTGAACCTGCTGTTACTACTGTGACCTTAGCTCAGCCACTACCTTCAGGGCGAGCAAATGACATAGCTGCTGCTCTGCAAATGATGTAACTGGGCGGGCCTGAGCGTCGAAGTGCCCCTTTGGTTGATCCTGTATAACTCTGGGATTAGGACTGAGAAGCCTTGACCGAGGCCTTAGCCCCCTCCCTCCCTCCCTCCCTCCCTCCCTCCCTCTCTCCCTCTCTCCCTCTGTACTGGTCATAGTTATAAATAATTCCCAGATTCTTGTAGTTTCTAGATGCCATCTCTCAATGCCTTTCCTGGCCTGGCTCACCTGGAGACTGATCAGCCACAGATCACAGCAGTGCAGCAGCTAGGCCTTGACTCTGTGTGTGTTTCTAAATGTCATTGCTTTTATTCAAGTGTGTTTTGTAAGGAGAGAACATGGTGACTGAGCATGGTATCTCAGACATGACACGTGGGGCTGTGTGTACACGTATGTAACACACAGCAATGGGTAGTATGGTGGTAGCCGTTTGGAAAGCAAAAGTGTTTTCTAGTGCAGCACCTGCTCTCTGGAAAAGGGAAAGGAGGCAGCAAGGAAAGACAGGAAAGCAGGCTGACTGAGGGATTGGCTTTAAAGAAAATAGTGAAGATCCTTTACTGAGTTCACGCATATATACACAGACACATGCACACTGCTGGGTGAATATGAATGATCGGGGCCAGGCTGGACACACAGCTTTAATGCATCCTCACTCCAAGTTTTTAAACTGAAGCTCAGGCTCCTGCTTAGAGGCTTGAACTCAGGGTGAACTGGGGAGGCTTCCAGCTAAAACAGTGTGCTGAGTCTTCATCTTGCCGACAGTAAGATCATTCAGGCTCAAGTAGGACGTGGGGCTCCAGCTCGCGTGGGCTTTTGACTTTCTGAGGAGAAGACAAAATATTGAGCAGGTGAGGACAGCATAGTATTGTACGTGCTGAAATCCAGGCGATGTTGAATGCCGTGTGCTCTGCGCACTACAGCTTTCCACAGAACAAAGCAGGAGACCCTTGGCTCTGGGGGCTGGGCAGCAGCCCCAGCGGCCGTGAGAGTGGGCATAGCAATGTCCCTATTTGTCTTGCCTTTCAATTGGTTTTGTCCCATAGTTTAACATCACCAGAGAGGTCACATCGCTTACTGGGGCTTTGAAAGTCAGCCTGACATTGATGCAGATAAGATTATTGTGCACAGTCAGTGGGTCTGCTGTAAGCAGAGCCTGTGGAACACAAGCAAATGCAATGTGATCAGAGAAAGACGCCTTAGGTGCGGCTGAGGGTTTTTAGGGATCTCAGATGTGGACATGAATATCAATTTTAAATTTAAGATCTTGAGAATAATGGATGGAATATTTTCAGTTGATTCCAAAATAGAGTGCAGTCAAGTACTAGACTTTTGACTTTGGATAAAAACTGAGTATTTTCCTATAACATTATTCTACAAAACTGTCCACTGAAAAGTGACAACTTATAAGCAATAGTAGGGCTGACTACAGCCCTATTATTATTAAAAGTCTGTGCTACCTTGAGCCATAGAAGCATGTCCAAGCATGTATGCATGTGTAAGCATTACCCCTCCCCCACAAAACCAAACAACAACAAAAATAATAGAACTTAGACATACAGCTGAGCATGGGTGTGAGTGCCAAGGAGGATATTGAAAATGTATGTGGCAAACTAGTATGGTGAAAGTGCTGACTTGCAGAATACGAGGGGGAACTGGAAGTGAGGGGCACCAGAAGTGTGGCCGTGAGCCAGCAGGGTCATTTATTAAGCGGCCACAACAGGAGAAAGTCTGGTTTGAGGTGAGAACTATTCTTAACCTTGTGTGTGGATGATCACTTTAGATTTTCCTTAAATAAAGTGAGAGCCTTCTCCGTAGAGCAGCCTGCAGTAGCTGATTTACTCTTCCTGTGGAATTCTATTGTTTTCCACTTTTTGCCTAGGGAAAGAAAAAGAAAACCCCACACAAACTGTAACGCCCATGTCCTCTCGGGTCTCAGCTAAGTGGTCAGTGGAAGTGTGTATTTTAGCAGAAGAGACCATTAAGGTCTGGAATGTTTAGTGGATGCAACCAGAAATAAACAGTGAAAAGTTTGGAAGTAGCTCTCCTGTGCTCGCTCCAGAAGATGAGCTACATCCTGTTCCTCAGCGGCCTGCTTCATAAGGCCAGGTATTGTTCAGCTCGTGCTCTGCGGTCCCTGCCCACGAGGCAAGGACTGGAAAAGAGACATAAAGTTAACATTTGAAAGTATAGCAGAAATGGGCAGACGCCAACCGGCGGAGTTGGGTGAGTCTTTCTGTAGAAAATGGGGTCCCAGCTGGGCTTTGAAAGACTGGGAGAGCTTGGCAGACATGCTGGAGGGGGAAGTATTTTTGGCAGAAATGGAGCATAGAACAGAAATAGTAAAATGTAGAATGTGATCAGAAACAGGGAGTAGAACTGTGGATGGAATTAAGACTGCACAGAGGCAACGGGATAGAGGTAATTAGTGAAAGACACAGCCCAGCAAGGGGTTGGATACAAATCATAGAACTCTTTGAAAGCCAAACTAAAGGTCCAGTGAGATGGGTCATTTGGTGCTCACTGCCAAGGTGGCGTCCTGAGTTTGATGGCCAAGGATTCACACAGTGGAAGGAGAGAACCGACCCCTGATTGTTGCCCTCTGACCTCCATATGCATGTCACGGACTTACACCCCCTCCATGTATGTACGTCTGAATACACAAATCCCAATTCATGCAAGTAAAAATAAAAATAGAAAATAGGACTAAAGGACTCGATTTGCTCTCAGTAGAGTGGTAAGCCAGTTAGAGTTGTAAAGGAGGGGTGACCTAATCAGAGTTTGGAAAGGTGCAAAAACCTTGACATGGGTGACTACATGTATAACTCAGTTATACATATGGCTGACCTGTATTTATTTCCCACACTAGTCCTGAAAGCATTGTATGGCTAGCATTTGAAACCATACAATGTTTCTCTGTACCTTTTGTTCAATTTTGCTCTGAACCTAAAACTCTTTTTAAAATTGTATCTACTGAGTTGGTCATGGTGATCCACCTTTTGAGGCTGAGGCAGGAAGATGAGATGTCTGAGGTCAACCGGGGCTACATAGTGAAACACTGTGTCAAAATCAGAACCAAACAAAACTAAAGAAAAAAAAAAAAAAAAAGACCAGATTATCAATTAAGGCCAGAAGAAAAGCCAGGAGACTCGATGGGACGTTCCTGTAATCCTAGCACGTGTGAGATGGAAGACGAGGGTGGGGAGCTTAGCAACACTCCTGCATACACAGCCAGTTCCTGGACAGCCCAGGCAACTGAGGTCATGTCTGAGCACCAAGCCAGAGCCACCTACCCACTACTGTCTCCACTTACACAGGAGCAAGCCTTCTGCATCTTCTCAGCTCCATCATACAAAGATGGGACAGAGCAAGGGTCACAGGGAGGCCGAGAGAGACAGTGGATATCGAGGGCCTTGTGGGGAGTGGGGAGACGTAAAGTGTATGGATATAGGCAGAGAGTCTAGAGACTCATGGCACAGAAGCAGCAGAGGTGCCCAGCTGGGACCCAGGCAACCTGCCTTGTTCACATACGTAAGCTGCACTTGCCGTCTGCCTGCCACGCTAAGGCAGTGCAGAGTCAGCCCTGAGAAGAGCAAAGTCCCAGCTTCCATGTAACTTAGCTTCTACTGAGAGAGAGAACAAATGTACGTCATGCATGCTGTGGAACTCCATCACTAGAGCATGGTATGCCACGGCTGCCTTGAAATCAGCGTAGCTGTGATCATCTACGCAAGACCCTCTGGGATTAGCTTCATTAGCATTCTCTTGTGGCAGGAGAGGAGGGCCCGTCTCTGTCTGTCCATCTCTCTGTGTGTGAGTGTGTGTCAGGGTGGGAAGGCCACTCTTCATGGTTGTGGTGGTGTTGTAAATTGGTTGTTCTCCTGTAAGTAACCCTTCACCTGTCTTCCTGTGAGCAACTCCTAAGAACTGCATTGCTGTGCCAAGTTAGACTTGAGCTAGATGCTGTATGGAGAATATGTCCAGTGTGCAAAGGCTGGATCCCAGGAGGCCATTGAAAGGTCCATGTTATCTGAGTGAGAGTTGACGGCATAGTTCAAGGTGGTTAGGGGGTGCTAGGATATGTTTGTTTGTTTGTTTGTTTTCTGAGAGCAGAACTAAGTGAAGTTTTGGAAGGATTCAACAGGGTCTTAACAGAAAGTGGGATTCAGATATTTGGCCTGAGTATCTAGTGGATTAGAGAAAGAGAATGTAGACAGAGAAGATTTATGGAGAAGGTAGCTGGAATTAATGGTTTATTTTTTTATGACTGTTAAGCATCTCAGTGGTTATTTGAGTACGTACATAGAATTCAGTGGAGTAATGCATTCATAGTTAGGCTGTGGCTGTGGCCAGTTACTCTGAACAGGTCGAGCTGGGAGGAAGGATGTGGGCAGTTGGAGGCAATAGGTGAAGGAGTCACTCATCCTACTTGATACGGTTCTCATCAAAGAAGGCGCATGAGGTCTGCTCACCAGATCTTCCTTAGTCCATCGTCAAACAACGGATGAAGATCAATGAGAGGAGTCAGTGAAGGGATGAAGGAGCTTACACCCGCACACCCCACCCACACACCCATACATCTGAGTCCTTAACTACTGTCTGCCCTGTGTGGGGCCTGACACTCTTTGTTATGGGGACAGCATGGGACCTTGAGACCCAACAGAGCTGAGGATTGGCTCAATCAAACAAGACTGAGAATGGAGCTGGTGTGACGCTGCCGTCTGTAACCTTGCTCAGATCTGTCATCCTGAAGGTGGTTCATGGAAATGGGAGACAGAGACTGAAGAGATGGCCCAGTGGTTCAGGGCGTGTCCTGCTCTTTCAGAGGACCCTCATGTGGATCCTGGTGCCCATGTGAACAGCTCACAACCACCTGTAACTGAAGCTCGGGGAGGCGGGGCGGAGGGAGGACTCAACACCTCTGGCCTCCAGGGGCATCTGTCCTGCAAACTCCCCCACAAGGACTATACCCAGGCACATGATTATATAAAGGAAAAAAAGGAAAAGTAGTGGCTAAGAAGTCACAACTCTTTGCCTTTTGAGATTCTGCTACTCCAGGCATATGTGCTTAGGGGGATGTTATTATGGATGGATTTTCACTTTTGTTATTATAAAATGGTTATTGTCCAAGCTTAATGTCCACTTCATTGGTGGACAATAGCCCCATTTGTCGAAACCATATAGATCAGGGACTCTCTCTTGGGTTGTTTCTTTGGGTTCTCAGTCCGTTCCTTAGCCGAGGCCATGACTGGAAGCATTTGCCCAGGACTGCTCACTGGACCTCCAACAGTACAGTCCACTGATAATCCGCCAGAGTCAGGTCTACTCTACTGTCTCTGTTTTGAAGATGACTATGGCACATTTGTGAGAAGCAGCTCTGGGATTGAGGAAGGAAGATGATGTGGAGAAGGACTCTGGCCATGTTTGTTAGAGAGCAGTAAGACACTCAACGGCCGTCATTGCTACACCACTGCTGTTTGCAACCTCAGTGAAAATTCGTGAAACTGATGTTGAGCCTTGGTTATCTGGATGGTAGTTCGATGTTTGTCTGTGATGGCTAGGATCATGCCAGCAGTCCTCTCTTGCTGATCCAGTAACGAGGTTCATGCTGTTCGTTACAAAGGAGCGATTACGTCCTGCTATTGGGCCTGGGCTGTGTCTACAATGCCTGTCTTTTAGCTGGAAGTCTGGATGCTGGCTATCCAGTGCCTTCTCTTTTGTTCTTTAGCCAAATCTCAAAGAACAGGCACTTTCTCTCCTGTGCCTCCCGTAAGGACATTGCTAATGTGTCTGAGAGTAAATCGAGGAATACTTTGATTAGTTTTTAATCTAATCTCTCAGGACATCAGAGAAATATATGTTTGGAAATATAAACAAGACAATTTTTTTAATGGAAAATAGCCTATAAATCTTGCCATTTTCTTTGGCAGGACAGTATTAACATCTGGTTAGCAAACTGTGGTACCCTTAAGAGAATTGGAGTTGGTCCAATTTCCAATAAAATATTGGATTAAGTGACTTCGCTTGAGTTTTTATTATTTTCAAGTACATTTTTAAGCCTCTCTTCTCCCTGTAATTTGCAGTCCACGTTTCCTCATAAGCTGTGATTTTCGTAAGATGAATCACTCTCTCCACCAACATGTGTAGGCCACCACAGAAACAACCTCAGAGCCGAAATGCCAGGTTGCTGACCGGCTGCAGACCGGGAGGCTCCGTCTCCTAAGAGGCAGACGTTTTCTGGAGTCTTCTGGTTGAGAGGGAGGGGCCTGGTATCCTTGAGTACTGGTGTAGTACCAGCGACTTGCTGTGTCTGATGTACCTCAGCCCCAAGGCAGCCTCTGGTAGGCTCATTAAGTCTGAAGCACAGCATATGTCATGCTCTATCTATTTCGGAGTGGTCAAGACTAGCAGATACAGAGGACCTGTGAGTTCCCTCATTCCTGGCCAGTAGTGAAGCTGGGAATACAACCTCAATTACACATTCCTTGTAAAACCTTCAATGCTTTTATTAATTATTCCTTACTAACATTATACAATGTACTTTGATCATATTCAATCCAGCTCCTCCAGATCTCCTCCCACCTTTCTGACCTGCCAATTTCCTCTTTGTGATGTGTGTACCTTACTTATATCTGTGTTTTACTTAAACTTAAGTGTGGTCAGGTGCTCTTGACCACTGAGCAACTCTCTGGCCCAATCCATTTCTTTTTATTTCTTATCACCCGCCAAGTCTAATCTGTGCTGATTGGGTACTCATGGGTATGTGGCCGTTCCTGGAGTGTGGTTGACCTACCAGGAGTCAGTGCCACCTGACTCTGCTTTCCCCAGAAGCCGTCACGGTTCCACCATGAGCCCCTCCCCATCCCACACTAGAATGCTGTGATGATTTGTACATGCTCAGCCCAGGGAGTGGCACTATTAGAAGGTGTGACCCTGTTGAAGTAGGTTTGGCCTTGTTGGAGTAGATGTGTCACTGTGGGTGTGGGCTTTAAGACCCTTATCCTAGCTGCCTGGAAGTCAGTCTTCTGCTTGTAGCCTTCAGATGAAGATGTAGAACTCTCAGCTCCTTCTGCCTGGACACTGCCACATTCCTGCCTTGATAATACCGAACCAAACCTCTGAACCTGTAAGCCAGCCCCAATTAAATGTTGTCCTTGGAAGAGTTGGCTTGATCATGGTGTCTGCTCATAGCAGTAAAACCCTAACTAAGACAAATGCTGACTGGCTCAGTCATGTGCAAGCAACCACATTGCCATGAGCTCGTGCGTGAGGCCATCCTGTCATTCCCAGAAGACGCTGTCATCTCTGGTCCTCCCTGACCTCGTGCCTTACAGTCTCCCCCCCCCCCCGCACCTCCCCCACAGTGACCCCTGAGCCTGGGAGGGGAAGAGCATAGCCATCCCACTTATGGCTGAGCACTCCTCAGACATGGATTCTCTGCACTCTGATCAGCGGTGAGGGTGTGTGTGTGTGTGTGTGTGTGTGTGTGTGTGTGTGTGTGTGTACCACCGTCCTCAGCATGAAGAAACTTCTCCGATGAGGTCCAGGAGCTGTACTTGTCTGTGCAAAGACACACATGGAGCAGTTTAGAGAGCAGCTGGATACTGCATTCATTTAGCAGAATATCAGTGGTAAATTCTCCCCTTTGGCCTGTGAGCTCCCTCACCATATGGTCTTGGCTAGATTTATACTACCAGACACGCATTTCCTGTTGATTAGGTCTTAAATCCCAATTGGAAAGCTGTTGGTTGCCTCCATAACATTCATGCCACGATTGTGCTCTTACGAAAACCCTGCCACACCCACCACAAACTACGAAAGTTTCGCCTATTCCACTGGGTCTCCCTATATTGGTTTTGAGAATATGATGGTGTCACCTGGAGAAACTTGATTGACTTATTTTCAAATTCAGTCTTCTTACCCACCATCCTTTTCCCTGCTGTTGTAAGTCCAGTACAAGTATATGCCCAAGACCAAGACGAATACTGTCTTATCCTGTCTGGGTTTGCAGTTGGGTGAGTCAACCAGAAAGGAGAGACACTTCCCAGGTGAGGGTTGTCGAGAGCATAACCCTTCTCACTGGTCAACTGGAGGAGCCGGGACTAGTGTGTCCAGCTGTAAAGATGGCATGATGGTGCATTCTTATGTTGGAGAAGAGGATTCACGGGACTGTAGGGTGGCTAGTGGGTAGAGTATTTCCAGAAGTACCTGCTGAGCAGGGTTGTGCTTGCTCCTTGTTCCATACAACTATAGTCCTGGTTGACATGTGCAAAGTGGAGAATCGAATGCTGTCTGTCATCTTGTGGACAGGGATGGTGGACACAAAGCACCCGTGCTTGGCACTCTTGTGTGGTTGGATTTGAGGAAGATTTATTGCTGTCACACATGCTACAACTTTGGAGAGGAGGGATTTTTTTTAAATTTTGTTTTATGTAGGTCATGAACTTGAGGCCCTTCCAAGAGTGTGGCCTGGACTCACTATTTCTGTATACTGTTGTTTAAATAAAACAAGATGGAGTTGTTCCTCTCCCACGAGTGACCTCTGAACTGTGCTCATCTTGGAGTTTACCTGTATTGATAGTGGGGCCTTTTCACTTAGAAATATCAGACCTGCAGAAAAGCTACAAAAAACCACAAGAGAGTCCTGATACCCAGACCCAGCTGGCTCCAGGCTTGCGTTTATGAATAGGGGAAGTGCAGTTGACATCCAGTTAATGCAGACTCTGGACTTTGCCACTCGTGGCCACATCAATGCTAAAGGAAGGCCCCGGGAGCCTGTATTCTGTGTCATCACGACTGTGTCTCTGTTTCAGGAAGGCCCTGGGAACCTTCCATGTCATGGCTGTGTCTCCTAATGGCATTGAGCCTTGCCTTTGCCGTGTCAGACTTTAACACTTTTTGTAGTGAAAGTCTCCTGTGCTGAGTTCTTTCATGCCTGACGTGTCTTGTGCATGCATGCACACATACACACAGAGAATAAATGAACACTAAAGGCAGATGCCTAGGACCAACACCCTAGGTCATCCTGTTACCTCCAAATGTTCTCTACCCTGACACACGTGTGGCCACCCTCCCAGGTTATTCACACACACTTAGATCACATTATGTACACACTTAAAGAAGCTGATCAGATGTGTGACTTGGGTACTATCTGTTCACTGATTTTTTTTCTTCATGTATACTTTCCTGTTCTTTTCTCCTTAAGACTCAGCCGCAGGTCTTCAGGTTTGCTAGACATTACTCCTCATTCTGACTCAGGGCTACTGGAGGTTACTCCTGCTCTGATTTTCTGTTGAAAAGTGTTTTTCACTTTCAATTGCTTCTGCCAGTGTGTCTCTGAATTTACCAACCTTCAGTTTGGAATTTCCTGGTTATCCAGACCTCTGTTCCCTTCCTGTGGGACATTGTAGTTTTTGTTTCTGGACCTTTAATTTGTGTCTTTAAAAGGTACTTTCCAATCCTCTCTTCCTCTCAAGCTTCCCTGTGTTCAGAGGCCTGATTGTAACCTCTCTTTTTATGTAATCTTTGTGCTGCCCTGTGCTTCCCCTTGGTTTATATGCGCTGTGTTGCTTGCACAGATGATGCTTGACTTTCTGGTATGCTCTGTGTTTTTGTATTTAAGAAATGCCTTTAGACTGTTAAGTTATGTGGAGTTGGCTTGCTTTATCTGACCCTTGCTTTCAGTCTGTCAGAGTGAGACTAGAGCATCCCTGGATGCAGGTGGATTTTGCTCACTGCTGAGGCAGTGACTGCTGGGCCAGCTGGGCCCTTCTGGGATTTTTCCTTGATGGCTTGTGAGCTCTGTGGGTTATGAGCTGTCTAGGGTTCACTGCTCATATCCTCTTAACCTGTGTTAGCCTGAGAATGCTCCGCTTGCTTGCTTTGGGGCTCTTTCCCCGCCGCAGGGACGTTTTTCTTAGGATGTTTCTCCACTGAAGGTTCAGGGTGACAGCAGGAGTCTCCTTCCCCAGGTGCAGCCATCTTCCTTTCCAGGCTCCTGTAGTGAAGGTTACACTCTGCTCCATCTTGTCACTCTGCCTCTGGAGTCTTTCAGGTTCCCATTTTAGAGCTGGGCAGGTGTGGGCTTCTATATTCTCTCCATCACAGGGGCTGCTTATCTCATTACCTAGTGTCTTAAAAATGCTCAGTTGTAGATGGTTTTCTCCAGGGCATTTTGTTGTTTTAAGTCATTAGGTAGGTCATTCTTTTTTTTTTTTTTTTTTTCTTACTCCATTTTGGCCAAAGTGGATTTTTAAAAAGTAATTCAATCTCCTCGAATTCTGACTTACTCACATGGAAACAAAGACAGGACAATGGGTTTGTGAAGACCGAGTAAGATGGCATCAATTCTGTTCCTATAACATATGGAATGTGAGGTGCCAGTTAGTGGCTGTGGTCACATGACAAGGGGTGTGAAGGGAGCCAGTGCCTTTGTTCTGATTCCATTTTCTCATGATACAAAAGCAAGAGCTGCATTCTACGGGTACCCCCCATAACCCCTTCCCATGCTTGCTTATTTTTAGCCGGGTTACAACATCATTCCAAGTACTCTAAATATCTAAATAATATAGGCTGTAAGATTGTTCTAAGTCGGAAACGTTTAACTCTGGCACTCAGCCCTGGGGTGAAGTCTGTCTCCATCTGCCTAGTTGTCACTTTGTGAATTAGACAGCCCTACAAGGCAGGCCTTTGGGAGACATAAACCAATGGACACACTCCCTGTCACAAGGAGGGGCCTTCATAAATAGCAGCAAAGTTTACCCCAGAGATCCGAAACTGAAATGACTACCTCTGACTGCTGACCTCCCAGGCACCACTTGTATGTTTGTGGCCTTGTCTTCCCCTGACCCCCTTTCTGAGACCTATATAGATCATACTTGTTATATAGACCAGGCTGGCCTTGAGCTCACAGAAGTCCTGCCTCTGTTGCATGAATGCTGCAGTTAAATGTATGCCCTATTTTGCCCAGCCACCGCCTTCTTCTTCCTCTTTCTCTTCTTCTTCTAGGCTTATTTATTTATTTTATGTCTATGAGTGTTTTTCATGCATGTATGTTTACATACCAATGTGTGTGCCTGGTGCCCTGTCAGAAGGGGGCATCTGATCTCTTGGGACTGTAGTTGTAGATGCTTGGAAACTGACATGTGGGGGCTGGAAATTTATAGTGCTCTTGGCTGCTGAACTCAGCCTGTGGCCGAGTCTTTTAATGTATACTTTAATAGTGTGTATGTGTGTGTGTGTGTGCGTGTGTGTGTATCCCTCACCACAATCTATTTGCACACATTTTCCTTATTTGAGGCCTGAGTCTCTGTCTCTGTTTCATAATGAGAAAACTGAGACTCAGGGACAGTAAGCAGTAACCTTAGGACTAGGGATCCAGTAAAGGACCCAGCCCAGAGAGCAGTGTAAGAGCTCGGGCGTGATGGTGTGCGCCTCAGAGGCACTCTGGAAGCTGAGCTGAGCTCAGGAGCTAGACCCTGATCTGGAAACAGAGTGAGACCTTTCTTACCCCTAACCATACAACCATCCTTGACATTGTCCATGTTGCTTCCTAGTGAGACACTCCACTGCAGGTTGCTCACCCACAATGGATTCCGTCTCCTTTCAGGGCCAGGGCGAGGGCCACCATACTGCTTTTACTTCATCTGTTGGCCAACACTCAGTGTTTGCACATTATGAAAGAAATTCACGGTATCTAGGAAGAGAAAAACATGACTTATATTCAAAAGTTTACTTCTTCAGGTTGAATGTGATTATTAAATAACAAATCCAGATTTGCTAAAGACAATCCTATAATGGCAACTCTTTTTGTACAGTGTAAGCATGTAACTGCATTCTCGGATTTTAATTTTCAGAGCAGATATCTTCTTGGTGGCTACTACTAGTATTATTTTCTTTTCAGGCTAAAGCTTTTCCAGAATTACATCAAATGGAGCTGCTGTTCGCCAATTTCATGGAAGTTGTAATAATTCCTTTAGTAGGTTCTATTTATAGATCAAATGTCTGGCTAAATATAATTACTTACAGCTAAATCCGATCAAAGCAATAAGCTCAGAATAATTTATATGGAATTTAAAACAAAGGAGGGAGGCAGGGCTTGCAGGGAAGGGCGTTCTCAGTTGTTTCTCTAGGAAAAAATGGCTGTTTTTTCAAGCCATTGTCTATATTTGTTTTTAAAAACCATAACATAACAAAACAAAACAAGTACCCAGCCTTTATCTCATCAGAGTGTCCTTGAAGGAAGCAGTCTTCTCCTCAGATTTAAGCTGGTAATTATCAGGATTTATGCGTGGTAACTGATAAATTATATTTTTGTTGACTTTCTTGGCATTAGAGCAGTTGTGTTCTCTGAAGGGTTCCGTTCCTGTCCTGACCAGTTTCTCTTTTGTTTGTGGGGATCCCGGGAAGAGAAGCACCCCTCACTGTCTGCGCAGGTTTCCTTCAGGTCCCTGGAGACCTTTGGGAAGTTAATTACTAGTATTATTTATCCCCTCAGCTAGAGTTGGGGGCTTCACAACTACCTATCAGACAAGCTTCCATCCCTCGAGTGACAGGTCTGCAGCCTGCTGTCACCAAAATGCCTCCAGTTAGGTGTGCTCTCCTTGCTTCTCAAGTTTGAAAGGGATCGAGGTTCCCTGGCTGTGGTTTCTGGCAGTGCCATGTCTGGAGCCAGGCAGAGGTGGTTCCTCCCCCTGCCGCCTGGTGGGGGTCGATGGCTGCTCTGTCGTCCCCCCACCCTCTGCTCTCTGGACCTTTCCTTTCTGCTTTTGTTGTTCATGATTCTGTCTTCCCTTCCTTTCTCTGTTTCCCCACCTTTACCTCCCCACTCCCCCTCCCTCTCTCTCCCTCTCTGCTAACCCGCTTAGTTGGCTTTCTGTCTCTATAGCATCCGAGATCTATAAAGAAAGAGGTCTTGCTGTTGACAGTTGTAAGAGCTCTAGGATGCGACTTGGGGGGTTGTGCTGCTCTGTGCCTGTGGGGAAGGAGAGGGAAGGTAGGTCCTTGTTGCACACATTGCACTTGAGAGAGAATAAATAAAAGCCTTGTGGTAAGAGCAGTTCTAAGAGGAAGACACAAACCCGAAGGACCACACCCCTCCGTCTCTCTCACACAGTCTACTCAAGGACAGCATGTATGATGTGGGTGAGTTGTTACTTTGAATATTTGCTTACTAATGTGGGACCAAAGCACAGCACAGAGAGAGACTGAAGACCAGAGAGGACTGTCAACTGTTAACAACGCCAACAGTGCAATCCCATCCGAGTCTGTAGTTGCGGTTCTCCCAGCTCTCTGAGGAACAACATTGAGGACTTGGGCAGTTGTCTACATTTTCATTCACCTTTGACATGGAGAGATGGTGGTTCCCTCAAGCACAGCATCTGCCAGGCTGGCTTGACCATTACAGGATGCTTGGGTGATAATTCAGAATCCATTAGTATTAAAGTCACCCTCCTGATTTAATTATGGCCCTTAAAGGAGCAGTACTTCTACGTGGCCAAAGATTTAAGCTTGATAAGGTTCAGACTGGCCAGCTATTTGAACTAGTTTTTTAAAACACAGCCATTAAGTTCTTCATCTATAAAATAAGAGAATTTTGCTTTCCAAGCCCCCCCTCCCTTTGTCTGTGACTTTATGTTTTTATCCTTTAGATAAGGAACATTTCACAAATTGCCACTTGGGGACTCAAGAATTTTGTTCAAATTCTTGTTTGTATCAATTCCCCATCAGTATATGAATTTTTTCCCCACTGAATGGAGCTTTATATCTTCTGGGTTTAATCTGAAGATCAATCAGTACATAATAATAACTCCTCAATTACCCATCTAATAGAGATGAGGAATTGTTTAAACAAAGTATCCCTTCATTCATTCTGGAATATACTGCAGCAGTTTCCTCCCACTGACTATCCTCAGGTCAGAGTCGGACACTGCCACCAGCCACCCTCCATGCTGTGTCTGACTATAGTCGGCGGCTTTGTAGGCAGAGCAACTGTGGGTCGAGCGAGCTGCGCGATGGGCTTGATTTGGTAAAGAAGAAGCGAGGGTGCTGGGTGGGAAGGCGACAAGATCCTCGCTTGCTAGGTTGTTGGGTCAGCCTTTCTGCACTGTGAATGAGCTTGGACTTAGTAACTCAGAATATGGCATTGACATGTTTTCTACTAACTTAATCATTGAGTTTCTGAGATAAACCCTTCCCTTTCTTCAGGCAAGCCTTTGCAAGTTTGAGGTTATGCATAGTGACTTGGGGCGAGACGCTGAGTCTTTATAAGGTGTATTGTATTTATATTTTTATAAATAAGGTGGCTGGGACAGAGAGACTGGCTGCTCTTGCTGAGGGTCCTGGTTCAATTTCCAGCACCCACATGGGGACTCAAAACTGTCTATAGCTCCATTTCCAGGGTGTCCAATGCCCTCCTCTGACCTCAGTGGGCACTAGGGACACACATGATACAGAAACATACATGCAGGCAAAACAGTCACATACACAGGGTATAAATAATATTTAAAAATAAGATGAGGCTCGATGAACTAAGATACCTAGCATTGGCCTCTGGTGTCCACATTTGTAATGGACATTAGCAGGTACACAACACCCCAGATATAAGCGTACACCCAAAAATAAGTACAGTGATTTGAGATATATACTCAGTCTATACTCAGTCATTGTATCACAGTGAAAGTTTAGAGAGGTGGGCTGTGTAAGACTGGACAGGACACAGAATTACATGTATGTAAAATGTTCATTTATCTCTCAAGATGGGTATATCTTGCTTTAAAGAAATGCACTATACAGAAAGTCAGGTTTCAACTGCAGAGACTCTAATGAGAGATCTGTTTGTAGAGGTCTGAGAAGAATCAGGAGGCTGACAGAATGGTGAGCTCTAGGGACAACATGACTGGGGGGCTGGAAATAGAGAGCGCCTGAGGAGAGACTTCTCCTCTGGTTGTCTTATGGCAGGAGCTAAGGTGGGAGAGAACAGCCGGGCATCAGCAGGGCTGGGAGCACCCCCCTCCCAGCAGTGGGGAGGAGGGCTGCGTTATCAGTCCATAAAGGGAGCTGGTATGGCGGAGTGTGGATGGCACTTAGCACTTAGCGTGGTCACCACAGAAAGGACAGCTGTCAATTAACAGTAAATTCAACTTCCAAACAGAGTAAAGCACACCCCTGAATATACATGAATCCTTCTATTCTTGTGCATGAGAATTTATTCTGCAAGCACTTCACAGATAATGATTTCCACTCCGCCTTCCGCATCCCTTCAGGAGACAGAGTTGTATATAATTGCTAAAAGCCGAGCCTAGCTCCAGAGATTTGTTTCCTTCTGTAAGCCCTCATTTTATTCAAAAAAAGGAGATGTGCTAGTGGTGTTGACATTTCCTTTAAAGCTGATGAAAGATATTTTAAATTAAGCATGAATCTTTGAAGACCTCCATAGCTCATTTTTAAAACATGACCCATTCTCTGAAGTGCGTGAACTGTGAGAAAGGAGTCTCTCTGTGTAAGCACTCAGTGTTTTCTTTTGAACGATTCATTACTAATGTAATTATCGGACTTGTTACAACTGATCACACAGAGGATGATCCTTTTCTGTACATTTCTGCAATCCACGTATCTCTGATATACATGGGTCCCCATCTGCGCACTGCCTCGCCTTTATTGGTAAGCCACCAGAGTCTTCATCCCTGAGCAAGAATCCTGTGTGAGGAACACACACACGTGCACACGTGCACGCACGCGCACACACACACGTAGCCCTGCAATAACTCTTAATGTATTTGTGAGTCCTAAAGATTCAGCCTTTGTGGTCAAGCTCCCAGACCCTGTGAGGAAGCATGGAAGGGCGTTTGTTTATTGTCTCTGGAGACGTCAGGGGTTCCTCTCCAGACCAGAGAGTCACCTTTGCAAGGTGCTCTCAGCTCTTGCCACAAGATGTTTGTTTATTGCACTGCTTGATCCTGGGCACTAACAAGCAAAAGGAGACAGGTGCAAAGGGGATACAAGTTGAGTTACCAAAGGGACACTTGCAGGTCCGCTGAGCAGCCACTGAGTTCTCCAGACACCAAGTTCTCTTTACAAGTTAACACCATAAGGTGAGAAAGTGACCTCAAGGGCAGGGCTTATTCTAGACTACAAGTGTCTCTCCAGAACTTCCTGGAATCTTCCTGACATGTTGAAGGGTATTTATTCTGTCAGTGTATTTTGTAGAGTCTCAAAATACATGCTGTTCAACCTTTTCAAGTAAGTCTTTATGTTCTTTTAAATGTCTTTGCACACCCTTTCAGCACTGCCCACTGCTCTATTGGTTTAAACACTTGTCCTACCAGACAGAGAAGTCACACACCACAGTGTGTGCTCTCGACTCCAGTGTGACATCACGCAAATATTGTAGCATCGTGTTTCCACAACAGCACAGAAACATTCTTTGTAGTGTTGTAACATTACAGTAAAACAAAAACAAATGGTGGGTGGGTGGGTGGGTGTGAAGAGCAGCGTGTCTGCAGAGACTGGTTGACTGACTAGAATTTCAGTACTGCACAGAGATTGGAATGTTGCAGGTCCAGGGACTGAGTACCTATCTTGGACTGGGTCTAGCCTCTGGAACAACCATTTCTTGTCCTCCTCTGTGTTGGAACTAACATCTTGTGACTTCTAGATAGAAACCTATCTGGTGTGTGGAGGTAGATTTTAGCCTTTGTGGTTCTCCATGTGGCCTTTCTCCACTAGGGCATCCCCCTCGGTTAAGTCCAAGCAAATTCCTCCAAGAAGCTTGCTTTTCCCTGGGTAAACCGGTCCCTTTTGGAGTTGCCATCACACCGCAGAGATCTGTTGAGTGTTTGTTACTTTGATTGTGATTCTTTTTGCACATCTGTCTTTCCTAACTGCTGTTATCTACGAAGACCACAATCAATCATGTTTACATCCATTCACTAGAACTCTCAAAGTAAGGAAATGCTGAGAGAGAGGTTGTGGGAAGAAGAGAGGCTGTACAAGTAGACATTTAAAAAGCTGTTGCTAGGAAATGCACTTCGTTTAGATTTGAATGCTCTCATGAGCTTAAAGTAGCCTCACAGGATCTTGCCGTTTGTACAGGATCTTTGTGTGTTTACAGGATCCTCACATGTTTGTTTACAGGATCTTGCCGTGTGTACAGGATCTTTGTGTGTTTATAGGGCTCTTGGCTGACGTCTGACACTGTTTCTTTGGATAGGTCAGTGCTGTTAGTAAATGGCATGGGAAAACAGATCCAGTACTTAAGAGAGAGAGGTGTGTTGAGAGCAGCATCTCAACACACAGAGCCCACAGTTGTCACTGGACAGTTAGGACTCAGAAAGTCCCTCTATCCAGGAATGAGCTGGACTATAGAAGGATTTCTGGCAGTTAGGTATAAGTCAGCATTCCTCAGGAACTTGTGAAATGAGAGTCATTTCCCTTGCCTCTGGCAGAGGGGAAATCTGGCTCTCCATTGACTACACCTGTGGTGACGGCTATCAGCATATCAAAGCCCACGCTGGCCTCCTGGCTCCTGCAGTCCCTTTTCGCAAGTGCCCATTATTCATTTCAAAGCTCTCTCGCTGCTGTAGGCCGCATGGTGAGTGGCGTGCCCTGCCACGGCTTTTCAGATGTAATTTTTTTCATTCCCAATACTGATAAAAATAGATTTAATTAGACATGTGCAAGGGATCTAATTTTGGTTCTGGTTCCGTATTGTACTACTCAATAAGACTTGGCAATATTTTCTAATATGCTGACAAATTCAGAGTAGAAAAGGGAAGTGATGAGAAGTACACAAAGGATTGTGCATGTGTGTGTGTGTGCGCGCGCGTGTGTGTGTGTGTGTGTGTGTGTGTGTGTGTGTATGAGTGGGCTTCACCACAGAGAACAAGAGTTGTGTTCTTGAACCATTTGCAGAAACAGCCCCTGGGCAGAGATGCTGAGGCCATTAGCACTAATAAAAAGAATCACAAGAGACTTCCTAGATGGCTTCTGTTTGCTTGTGGCAACCCCTCATGACATCAGCTAGGTGGGCTGGCTGGCTCGCTTGCTTCCTTCCTTCCTTCCTTTCTTTCTTTTTGCTTTTTTCCCCCAGAGTTTTCCTTCTGTGCTTGCAGGTTCCTGTTTCCATTTCCTGGCAGCTAAGCTTGTAGCAATGACACATTTCATACCTGTCTATTACTTCATGACTTTATTACCTGCCTCTATTCCTCTCTTTCCCTCTCTCCCTCCCTCCCTCCACAGGGTTTTGTTGTGTACTCCAGGCTTCCCACAGTCCATCCTCTCACTCCCCCACCCCCCTTCCCGTCCCCCACCCCCACTCCCAGTGCTGAAATTATAGGCAGGAGCCATTGCTGGGCTCATTCTGATACCAGATGGTCACATAGGTCACACTAAAGCTCCAGGTGTAGTAAGAGCTACAGTCAATTTGTTGCTGACTGAGTTTTTTTGAAGGGTTTATTTTTGTTGTTGTGTATGTCTCTGTGCGTGTGTACAGCTATCCTTGGACTCCTGAAGATTCACTAGAGCTGGAGTTGAGGAGCTTAACCTGGTCTTTTGCAAGAGCAGCGGTGCTTGTAACCACTCTCCAGCTCACCCCACCCACCCCACCCAGCCCTTAAACATGGCTTTGAGAGTGTTAAACAAGAAAACCAAATGGAGGAAAATGACCTTTAAGAGAGCAAGTGGCACCTCAATGTATGTCTTATTAGAGAAAGAGACTGGCTCCTTGCAGCTGTTGATGACAGTGGAGGACCTGGGGAGGGGCGGGAGGGAAGGGAGTTGGTTATGCATTTGGAAGCAGTAACGGAATAGCTATGTTGACTGCATGTCATCCCGGCGAGATGGTTTGGGGGCCCAGATTTTCTCTTCTGCGTGTGCACATGGAAGGACAGGATGCTGTACGGAGGTCAGCCCTTGACACTGCTCATGTGTGGGCTGATGCTCTCCTTCATGCTGGTCTGGAATCTCTGACCTGACCCTGCTGCCCCCACATCTCTGGACCAATTGCAGCTGAGATGCCACATAGTGATGCTGGTGGGCTGGCCCGTTGTGATCTGTGAGATGCTTCTTTCTCCATGCTCTTGGTAGTATGCTTGGCCTTGCTAGGAGCATGGTTGTCTGTCTGCCTGTCCATTTATCTGTCATTGGCCCTTAGATTCACTACTTTTTAACTGAGACTGCCAGAAAGGATTTCTGTTTTCCCCAAAGTCATTTTCCCTGGATCCTAGGAACAATGCTGAAACACATGCAGAGGCTCTCCTTTCCTTTAATGTCTGTTAAAGGTTCCCTGGTATTGTAGTTACAGAAAGTTGTGACTGACCACGCAGGTGCTGGGGACTGAACTCGGGTCTTCTATAAGGGCAGGCAGTGCTCATAACCACTGAGCCATCTGACCGGCCATGAGAAGCACTTATTTCCTAACTCCAGTAAATGTGTCTCGTGTGATCAGAAGCAGACCTTGGATTCTAGCTGGGTGGGTGTCTAGCTGGACAGTTGGTGTCTGGTTTCTTTGATCTGTCTCTAAGTCAGTTCGCTATGTTAGTTTCCAGCCTGGTTCAAGAGGCTGTCCTAGGTAAAGGCTGGCGTGAAGTGGACAAGGGTTGTGGCTACCAGTGAAGAGCAGACCAGTTTGTGGAGAGTCTGGCATGGTGCCTGGGATGGCTATTGGAGGAAAAGCGAGACACAAGCCTATCAGTTGGTAAAATTATGCCAAACTATGCTTCAGCAGTGCTGTGAGTGGAACAATCTGCCTGTTGGAGTTATCATTGGTATGTGTAATACCAGAGCAGAAAGGACCCAAGGTAATACCAAGAGGTGAACTAGTAAGTAATAAAGAGCGAAGTGCGGGACCCGCCCTGGAAACCCGATGAAGCTATGTGCCCAGTGTACCGGAAGTCATAGTGCCCCATACTGTCTGTCCACCATGGGAACTCCAGGCTCAATGCAAACAATTACTTCAAAATAATAAGTTCCTTGGCAGGAGGTATTTCATCTTTGGAGCAGAGAATGAGTTCTGCAACATATGAGGCTATTGCTGGCCCGGGACACGACTTTCTGTTCT
Organism: Mus musculus; assembly: GCF_000001635.26. NCBI lineage: Eukaryota > Metazoa > Chordata > Mammalia > Rodentia > Muridae > Mus > Mus musculus. Next base: position 111,046,964 of record NC_000071.6, read on the forward strand.
AATTGGAGCCTTGTTGTAGGACCACGTTTAACGTGCCAGCCACCCCTCTTGTGTGAGCTCGCCAGCCCACTTGTGTTGCAGTGTAAATTGCCGATTAACTGCTTTTATGCATGCAGAGCCGACACACCACCTCATCTGGAAACAAACAGAAGTGCTCTATGGAGCCAGTCAGAAGTTCAAGCTGCCATTAGAAATCGAAAGCCCAGAGACTTCATGACAAGCAGCGCTGTCAGTTTAAATTCCAGGTTTTCCACCTAGAGACAGGACAATGGAGCAGGGCTGATGGCCTGTGAGCTGTGCATTAGCAGATGTGCTCTGGCAAGCTGAGCGATTGTGCGTTCAGATCTGAGATGTGCACGGGCTTCCTTTCACTTGGCTATGATGTTCTGGGTGGTCAGCTGCAGTGAGGGAGGGGCAACTCGGCAAGTGCTTACAGCAAACACATTATTAATTAAGTGAAGGAAAAAAACCAAACTCGACCTTTGCTGTTAGGTGATCAGTTTGAATGAGCTGATGAGTTAAAATGCATAGAGAGTTTTACTTTTCAAAATACTGTTCTCTGTGTTTACGTGAGGACAGCTAAGCAACATCTCACCATCTGGAAAGGTTCACCATACAGAGTGTGTGTACTGAGTGGGCTGAAGAGGTGGCTCAGCTGGTAAGCCCTCTTCCTGTTAAACCCAAGAACTGAATTTGACCCCTGTAGCCATCAATTAAAAAAAAATCATAGTGTGGTGATTTGTAATCCCAGCCGTGGGGAGAGAGACAGGTAGATTTGGGTCCATGGAGCTGCAGGCAGGCCATTCCTGTCTACTTGGCAAGCTTCAGGCCAGTGAGAGACCTTGTCTCACAAACAAGCCGGACAGTACCTGAGGGATGACATTCTTGGCTGTTCTCTGGCCTACCCCCTCTCCCCCTCCCTCTCCCCTCCTCCCTCCTCCTCTTCTTTCTTCTTTCTCTCTGTCTCTCTGTCTCTCTGTCTCTCTCTCTGTCTCTCTCTCTCTGTCTCTCTGTCTCTCTCTCTCTCTCTCACACACACACACACACACACACACACACACACACACACACACAAGGTGCTGAAGAATACAGCTACTCCCTGCCCCGATTTTGGTGTCTCCTAGCCATAACTTTCCTGGCTCAAGTGTCTCTACTCTTTCCTTGATTGGTTTTCCTACAGTGTCAGGAAATCAGTCGCTGTAGTGGAGTTCTCACATTAGAGAGTCCTTGGATTAATGGTGCATCGATGAGTCATTAGATGAAATTACTGGCGAAAAAAATAAGTTTCCATCACTTACTGGTTTTAGATTACATGCTGGCATCTGGCCTTTAAATTCCTGAATATAGAAAAATCAATTGAATTAAAAATCTTGACTGCAAGTGACAGAAATATGCTAGAAATAATTCCCCCTCGTAGCTAAACCTGTGCTCCTGTAGACAGATGGCTGCTGTGCCCATTCTCCTGCTTTGCCAAGAGAGTCCTGGACCTGGGCAGGGCGTACGGTGTCAGCTTTCACTCCATGCTTCATGTGACCCATCTCACTTTCCCTAGTCAATTATAAAGTGAGGATACCTGTTTATGTACATACACACATTCATACATACGTACATACATGCATGCATACATATGTGTGGGCTTGCTGCAGGACTAGAGTGAAAGGGATTATTTTGTTGATTCTTGTTTCAAGCAGATATTACAATTATATGGGCACAGAGGAGTCACAGTCCTGGGTACATCGGCAACATGGCTGCCTGGGATGTCAGCTGAGAAGGAAAAGATTTTTTTTTTTTAACTAAAAATAAAATACTTTTACATGCTATATTCTGACCAGGGCTTCCCCTCCCTCATCTCCTCCCCACCTTCCCACCCATCCCGCTTGAGAAGGGGTTGCTTAGCTAGTTTACGTTCAGCTGGGGAGAGGGAAGCAATATCCTTATAGATGTTAGCCTGAGTTACTCCACCAGCCCCCGAGTCTGGGATTTAATTCTGTATGATTGCGGGCCGTGTCCCACGTGTCTTGGGTCTGAAAACCTGACTACGCCATTAAGGAAATGGAGAGATGGCAGACACACACATAGACAAGCTGGACTCAGGTGGACCTCACACGCTCTTGTTGGAGTGGCACCAACTACCTTAGCAACCCAGGCCAGCCAGGCAACCCAGGACCTCAGCGTGTTTACTATGCACAGCAGGAAGGAGAGGTCAGCTGGTCTCAGGAGATGTCCACAGGCAGGCAGTCTCAGGCTGTAAACATCAGGGAGGAGGAACCTGCCGTTGCTAGTTTTTGCAAACACTGGTTATTTGTTCTTAAATACTTGTTTGCTCAAAGTCTGTAGTTTATAGGCAGGGAGTGTTTACAAACACTAATCCTTAGGTCAGAGGAAGGATTTGCCATCCTGAGCCTGACCTGAGGAAGGCTTTGGCAACCTCCTAAGGGTCTGAAGCACTGGCCCTTGACATGGCTGTGCCCTTGTCAACAACACACAGTTACTCAGGGTTCCCTCTGCTTTCTATGGTTGCTGTCTTGAAATTCCAAACAACCAAGTTTGGATGTTTCATATGCGGCACCAGATAGGCCAGTAGGGTACCTGCCTGGAAAGGGAACCCTGCACATCTTGCCTCCTTGGTCTTCATTACCACAGGATCTCAGCATGCCATGAGCCTGGTGCCCCCTCCTACCCTTGGCCGAGTTCAGGTGTAGACACACTGGGGCTTCAGTCTGCACACCAGCCTGTGAATGGTGCCCAGGAACATCACAACAGTGAATTGCAAATAAAATTTAGAAGTAACAGGACTTGCGGAAAGAGACAACCAAAAAGAGGAAGTTCTTTCTACTTTTTAAGACATTTTCATTTTGCACTGGGCCCCATGAATTATATAACCAACCTGGCCTTCTGAGTGTTTGGAATCTTTTAGGGCCCTATCAAGACCTCCATGCCATAGGTAATTGTGACGTCAACAAAGTCCTTTGTGGAAAAAGTAGAGCAGACATGGGGTAAGAGTGAGCAACGTGTGGGGAAGTACAACAAAAATCGTCCCAGTAAATACATTTATTGAATCATAATTACCCCACAGCTATGTCTGAATCTTACATAGCAGTAATTTTTAAAAAGGCTTTAAAAAGAAAGGTTGGCTTTGAGGAACAGGGGAAGTGGTAACTGGAGTGAGCTCTTTGCTTTTTGCCGGTAGGAGAACCCTGAGCAGTTGTTAAATGTTGACCAGATGAAGTCAAGAGGAGAAAAAGCTGGGTGGGGTCACTTCTAAATTGTTTGCTGTGTGGATTTTACCGTTCACTCTTGAGACGAGGATTTTCTTTTCTCAAAGCACCAAGAGTGCTTTCCACCTCTTCTTAGAGCCCAAACCAACCCCCTTCCCGTGGCTCAGGGCCATCCACACTTGGCTGGCTTCTCGGCCAGCCTCTCTGCAGCAGAAGGGCGCAACAACAAAGCCAGGCGCTCTCCCGCCCTGGGCTGGGCGTTGGGTTGTGAGAATGCAGCCATGAGGCATGCTGGGGGCAGCTGCCATATTGGCTCTTCCCAGTATCTTGGGAAGCTATTGGCAATGACTACCACTCTTTGACTCCCTGGGGAATGGAATTAATGGCTCCCACAGGGATCGAATATTTACCAGAGCTTGTCAGTTGTGAATACATGTTTAGGATTATTTATTTTGGGGTCTATCTATCTATTTATATCTATGTATATCTATATATCTATTATCTATCCTTTTAATTGTAAAATGGGGATAATGATCCTTACCTTACAAAGTAATAGTCGATTAAATTAGGTAAGATGTGTACGATGATGGAATCTTGTTTAAGTATTTGTTCTTATTGGTGAAATAAAGTATCCTTTATACAACCTGGGCTATGATACATAAACAAGTGACAGGACATGACTTACATGCCATTTCTGATTATGTATTTATTTGTTATAATCTTGCTATCACAAAAGTTGTTGTTTTGAAATTGTAAACATGCTGTACACATTTCCAAGGGGCATTAGCTACATTGGTAGCCACACAGGCAATGTTACTCTCCAGCCCCCAAACAGAAGGTCTACCCCTGGGCTCTGACCACTGATGATGCTCGCTCCACAGTCTGTCTCCACGAGATTGCTTTTCCAGAGTTTCCTGTGCTTGTTGATTCAGGTTGGCCAGGACTTGCTCTCTGTATCTATCCTCCAGCTTCTTTTACTTAGCGTGATATTTTCAGGATTTAGCCATGTTGTAGCATGCATCAGAATTTCATTCCTTTTTATGGCTGAATAATAGTCAGTTATGTGTATACATCACATTTTGCTTATTAATCCGTGGATTGGCACCTGACCAGTTTCCACCTGTTGGCTCTGAGTACAGGTGTGTGTGTGTCTGCGTGAGTCCCTTCTCTCAGCGTTTTTAGACACACACCTACCAATGTGGGATCATATGCTATTTCTGTCTCTACCTTTTTGAGGGCCCACTTAGCAAAATGGCTATATCTGTGCATTCCTGTTACATACCACAGTTCCACTTTCTTCCTAATCGTTGCCTACACCTACACCTGTAGACTCCTTACTTTGAAAAGCAAAACAGATCAATAGCTGTCCCAGAAAGTCAAAGTGCTACCTCATTGTGGTTTTGGCTTGACACCTGACTGGTTTTCCTAGGGTCTGGTTGCATTGTGGCCTTTTTCCTGTGGTCCTGTGTGTGGTCGTGGGTATGTTGTTAAGTGATTTTATTTTTCTTTTGTGACTGGACTTTTGGTGTTATATCCAAGAAAAAAATTGCCAAATCCATCACTTAAGAGAAGGCTCCCCTTAAGTTTTTCTTCTAAGAGTTTTATACTTTCATGATTAGGTCTTACAATTAGGAGTTTGAATGAGGTTGAAGATTTCTCTAATACCATGTTACAGTTTGTATATGTTCGGCCCAGGGAGTGGCCTTATTGGAGGCCTTGTCACTGTGGGCCTGGGCTTTAAGACCCTTATCCTAACTGCCTGGAAGCCAGTCTTCTGCTAGCAGCCTTCAGATGAAGATGTAGAACTCTCAGCTCCTCCTGCACCATGCCTGCCTGGTTGTTGCCATGTTCCCACCTTGATGATAATGGACTGAACTGCTGAACCTGTAAGCCAGCCCCAATTAAATGTTTGCCTTTATAAGAGTTGTCTTAGTCATGGTGTCTGTTCACAGCGGTAAAACCCTAACTAAGATGTACCATATGGAGAAAGTATCTCAAAACGTTTGGTGTTGTATCTAAGGGGGAAAAAGAGATTATGGAATTTGATACCATGAAGGTTTCTAAGAGTTTCTGAAGTTTAGGCTTAGGTCTTACAATTAGGACTTTGACTCCCTTTGAGAGACCTGATGCCTGTGGGATCAGGAGGAGTCCCATTTCATTCTTTTACTTGTTAGTCTCTGCTTTCCAAGAACCATTTGCTACAGAGATTGCCTTTCTCCATTGATGGATAGTCTTGGCTCTTTTGTTGAAGACAGTCCTCTACGTAGGACAGGGATTGACTTCAGACTTTTGTTGTTGTTGTTTGTTTGATTGTTTGCTTTTTCCTCCATTAGCCCTTGGCACTGTTTTGATTCTTGCACCTTTTAAGCCAAGTTCTGAAATGAGGAAGCTGGAGGCTTTCAACTTTGTTCTTTTCCATGATTGTTTTGACTATTCAGGGTTATGAGAGATTTCATACTAGTTTTAATATACATTTTCTTCTGTCTACTTTTAGTAAATATTTAAATGAATTTTAATTTTTCTTAAAGATGAAAAAGCCTGAGAGTTCCACAGACTAATAAGCCTCTGTGGAGTGCTGAGCCACAAATGATCCATCAGAGTCACATACCCTCCCAAGGCTCAGGAATGACTAAGGAAGATGGGGTGAGAAGATGCTGTGAGCCATGAGCCAGGGAGGGCTGGGTGCTCAGGACTGCTGAGTTGGCAGCTTGTGACACTTGGTACTTGTACAGGTTAGGATTCCATCATAGAGAGGAATGTAGTGGGAGGGGTTCCTGAGCCCCAGACCCCAACTGAGAAGCTATGAACAGTTGCTTGTTTCTAGGGAAACCATTTTTTTTCAAATGGTGTGTCTCCTTGTAGGTTGGCCACACTCCAGTGGGTGTCCCCACACCCACAAACATATAGACAGCACACTTTGGAGTGAATGAGTTGATTATTAAATGAATTTTAGAACCCAACCTGAAGTTGAGGGGTAGGGAGGTGGGGGGTAGATCTGGAAGGAGTTGAGGCTGGCTATGAGAATAATATTAAATTCTCAAAGAGTTTTACGTACTATTTAATACATTAGTACTAAAATCCCACCTTAAGTTTGTAATGTGCTATGTATATCCTTTGCTGGACACACTTGTGAATGACCTCTAAGTTTACAGCAAGGCTGTTCTAGGATGTAGTCTATCTCCTCACTGTGGGGATGCCTGTTTATTTTAGAGCCGCATCAATGTAGTGACACTGTCCCGTAGACTTACACACCTTTGAGTCCCTGCTCTGCTGTTTACTGTTTATACTATGTGTATGCGGAGCTTCAGGCAAGCTCCCCTCACTAAGACCGCTTCTGTCTCAGAAACAAAACAGATGATAGAGTTGGTGTGAAGATTCAGCTGGTGAGTCAAGCCCACTAGGTTTTGGCAACATCTGACATGTTCAAGGAGCATGCCACGTTCTATGCAGCTAGAGAAATCTTCACCTCGGGCAGGTGTTGGAGCAGAAGAGTGAGTCTGGCCCTTTACACTCTTCTTTGTTGCCTCTAACAGGCGGTGAGACTGGAGACGTCTCTGGGCCAAGCCTTTCCCACTGTGGAATGGGCTCTCCTACAGTAGTTTGGGCTCCTTATCCTTGTCTTGTCTTTCCTCCTTGCTCCTTTGAACTCCTGTTTGATGCGTTCGGAGCTCTCTTATTCCGACTTCTCCTCTTGGCTTCATTTTCCCGTGGTTACCTCCTGTCTGTCGTGCAACTTGGATTTAATTTGATTGCCATTGTGACCTTTGGGTTACCTGCCCAGCCACTGTCAGCAACTGTTCTGTTTTGTGGTCTGCTGGGCCCCTCCAGTTCAGGTTTCTGTTTTAATTCTTTTTCAAGCCTGCCTTGGTGTTTGCTAGATTGCTCTTCACTAAGTTCTTTTGTTTCTTTCACCTTCTTCCACATTTAGACACAGTTGCTTTGTAGTTCCGGTTTGTTGTATTAATTCAATTCTCCCCTTGATGTCACTGCCCTGGGTGATGGCTGACCTTCCCACCCTCTTTCTGTCCGTGGACTTCCTAACTCCCGCTTTATTCAGCTAGCTCATGGCCACCAAACATGCAGCCTTGGCACTGTTTGAGGTGACTTCTCCAGGGCTGAGTCCTGGACTCTTTATCCCCCACCCCCTGGGAGTTCTTCCCGCTCCAGCCCCTGCCTATCTTTCTGCTCGTTTCCTCACTGTTTCTCGCTCTTGTACATTTTCCTTCATTGGATATAACTCGGCACACAGCTTAAACTTATGTTCATGTATACTGTCTATTCTTGGTTTTGAGATTGAGAGATTTGAAATGTAAGATTTAAGAAGTTTTGAGATTTAAGTCTTGGCCCTGTGCACCGTTTTCCCATATGTTGACAGGGAGCCTCTGCACATGCTTAGATACAGACGCAGACATTAACATATTCCTAAGACGTCTTTAGGATCTGTGATTAAACAATTCCTCTTTTGTTCACACGTAGCACTCGGTAACTAGCTGATAAATGAGGGATAAATGAGAGAGATCTCATGCCCCAGTCTCCGTTTTGAGGTTATAAGCTCCCTGGTAGCTTGTGTGATACTGCAGCTCTCCGCTTTGTTTCATTTTAAAGAAGTGATCCGAAGATACTGATTAATTAAAGTGGATCAAAGGAGAGAGAATAGCCAGGAAGCCCAACACCTGGTGTTTAAAATTGGACCGTATATCAGCAAGAAAGGTCAATATCAATAAGACACCAGCAGATACTCCTAGATGGAACCAGCAGACACCCCCAGGGACACTGGTGAGGGCAGAGGGCCGTCCATTTGTGCTTTCCCACTTCACTGGCTTCCTTATCGTCATAAGCAGACTCTGATAAAAGATCACCAACTAAGTGGTTTGCTTTCTCTTGGCTTCCAAGGCTCCTTTAATTTCCCCATAAACACCGAGATAATCTCACTTAAATGAAGTGCCTCCTTGAGTCTGCCAGAACCTGCTTCTCCATTGTCAGCTTAACGCTGAAAGGGTTAACGCTGACTCTGGATGAACATCTGCTGGCCCCATATTGACACAGGAATAAATTATTCATAGTGTAGTATTTGGGAATTTTAAAAGCTCTGTGATGAATTCTACGAAACTATATTGTGTCTCCGACATCCTCGGGCCTCATTATTTTGTCGTCAATTATTCACAAAAGCTACCCGCCTCTCAGAGCATACGCGGGATTCTTGAGGTCAGGCGGGCACATGGCTGAAACGGAAGAGACCGCGTTAAGACATGGTCTTCTTTTTCTTTGGGTGCCGTTGCTCTTGTGGGGGGTTCTGGAGCTCTTTCTCTGCACCAAAGGTGCGCGTGGTGTGTGTGTGTGTGTGTGTGTGCACGCGAATGCACTTCTGTCTGTGGAGCACGAACATCTCAGGCTGTGCTTCTTGTATGCAGTGCAGCCAGTCTTTCCCCAGTCGCTCTGAAGAAAAGCTGCTTCAGGGATTTTTCAGCCCGCACTTGCTATAAAAAGATTTGCTGGGTTTCGTGTGAGTGCACAGAGATCTAAGCTCTAGATTCAAGCAGAGGGCTTCCCTGGGTGTGGCTAGCAGCAGTTGTCGTTTGTTAGCCACTGGGGCATTGACTCCTGCCTTCTGCCTCTGGTTGCATCATCCATAACTAGGGGATTCTTGAACATGTGTTTGTGTGTGCTTCTGTGTGCGGTACTGGTCTCTGTAGCAATCAAGTGGAGTCTGTGATAAAAAAAAAATTACTACAGCTGCAGTATAGTTTCATCTTGTTGTAGGATAGAGTGCAGGGCCTTGTGCATTGCTCAGTTACACCCCAACCTCCACCCATGTTCTGTACGGCTCAAAGCCAACCTATTATCTATTTTATTTTACTGCTGACCCCAAAAATACTCCATCAAAGCAAAAACTTTGCATTTCTGTGATTAACACTGAAGCAAGTTTTTGGAAATGTGTAGTAGGAAAGTATTCATGTAGCTCTGAGAAAAATATACTTCTCTGAAGAACTGCCTACCCGAGGACTGCTCTACAACATCCTTCATGCTGTTTTATGGGCAGAGCATGAGGAGAGAGACCAAGGACAGTGAGAGAAAATGAACCTCTCTCTTCCTAGTGCTCTGTCCCTCTAGGAGAGGCCCAGCATCCTGGGCCGCTGCTCTCACCTCACCAACAGTGTCTTGTTAATGCCGTTAATGTTTTGATATGTGTGTGTGTGTGTGTGTGTGTGTGTGTGTGTGTGTGTGTGTATAAAACATTGGTCTGGGGACTGGCCATGCACTGCATTGTGACTGGATGTGCACTGCACTGGAACAAAGCATACATTGCACTGGGTCTGGGATATGCACTGCATGGGAACAGGTAGTGCAATGCTGTGGGACTGGCCATGTACTTTTTAGGTTGCTATTTTGCTTAAGTAAATTCTAATATGCTTTTAGGTTATGGTGAGAAATGTTCCATTTTTCATATTTTACCCCACAATGACATAGAATCTCATAACTGCTTACATTTTTGAGGTAAACATTTACAGAACACTTTAGCTTACTTGATCTGTCTCTCCAGGGCTGAAAGATGTGGCAGAAATTGATGCTATTTCACAGAGTAGGTTGTAGGGTGGCGGTGGGAACTCCAACCTCTGTGGTCTCGGCTGCGTGTTCTGTGACTCCACTGGTCCTCATGCTGATGGCAGATGGATGGGCGTTTGTTCAGTCCTGATAATGGACATAGATTATATCTCCATCTGCCTGGTAGAAAATCAGTGACTACACTGCACTGTGTCCATTTAAAGTATTAAATTGCATCAAAACTTATGACATTTAAAGTGCTTTTACAATTTAGTTAAGATAACAATTTCATCTGTTTCCATGTAATTACAGAGGTTCTGAGTCATTTTAATTTAGCAGGCTGGAAAAATATGACCTCTGGCTACATGGCCTTTTCATTGCATTTCACGAGAATGTGTGTGTGCGAGCGCTTGCGTGTGTGTGTGTGTGTGTGTGTGTGTGTGTGTGTGTGTGTTGAACTTGAAGAGAGTTCATTGCTTTCCATTCTGCTTTTCCAAGGGCTCCAGTAGACCCTGTGGTAGCCCCGGGCCCCTCCTCCCATCTGCTGACAGCACTCAGAGTTTCCACGTGACAGAGCAGCAAACTACTGATCTTGTTTTCCATGTCAGGGCACACCATGTGTGTCACTTGAGGCATTCTTGTGGGCACTTAGTTCCTCCGTGATTATGCACAGGACCCACTTGAGCTTGAGCTGGGGAGGAAATGTCAGGCAGGAAAGCATGGGGGTGCCTCTCCTAGGAGTGAGCATCAGAGAATCACACAGGAGAGACACTGCCACCCCCGTCCTCCAGCTTGTCACTTTGACTTCCACTTGACATGTTTGAAGAGGTTGACATTTTGCTTTTCTGTATTCATTTGACTGGGGAGTGTGGGATCAGAAGCCACTGATCGGTTGGCGGTGGTCTGTACCTCTCAAGTAGCATCTGGTTGTGAGTGAAAAGTCTGAGTGTTTGCAAACCAGCCCTCTAATAGTGGGGTCCACCTACTGTGGGGGAGCCTGTCTTCTTCTGATTCAACTGTGAGGGAGTCAATTATTACGGCTACAGGAACGTCTCACCTCCTCTCAGGTGAGAGCTCACTCTAAGGATGTCCAAAGCTCCATTTCTCCACACAATAGACTTGGAAAACTCTGTGGCCTTTACAGAGTTAACCTTGGGAGGCCTTCTAAGTGGGCTTGCACTAATGTCCTGAAAGTCCAGAACAGCAGCTGCCCCCCAGCCTCTCAGCCACACCTTGCCTTTCAAGGCTGAACAGCACAGAGAAGGCCCCGAGAGCCACTGTACCCAGTTAAGACATGTCTGTGGGTTTGGGGTGTCACTCCTATTGTCTTCCAGAATAATGGCTGTTTTCTGTAAAGCATTTTCCCTTCAGGGTAACCACCAGTCACAATCTCAAGCATTAGGTAGAGTACAGATCTGGCCAAGGTACAGATTTACAGGGCTCTGGAGTGATGGGGAGATGTCTGTCTGTCTCCTGTGTGTTGCTGATGAGTGGAGTGTGAATTTGGTTTTGATTGATTGATAGCAATCTGGTGGTCTGAGGGAAGATGCTGAGAGTGCTGCTTTTCTTCTGATTGGTCCTCACCTGCCCTGGGTGGGTTGGAGAGAGGTCGGTGAGCGTGTGTGGCGCTCGAGGTGTGGTATACATCTACATCGTGGCTCAGTGTCCATGGGTGCCGTTTTTCATGCCTGGGGTGCTCCCTGAGTGGAGGAGGCCCTTGGACTGAATAGGAAGCAGCAGTCGCTCTCACCAGCGTTTCCTTCACCTTCTGTCCCGGCCACCTGCCGTGTTTTCACTCCCCTGTTCCTCATCTGGCTCGTTTCTGTTTTTCTTTTTCTCCTTTACTACCGTGCCACGCAGTGTGCTTGTGTGCGTGTCCCCTCACCTCTCGAACCTCACCTCTTGCTTATCGTTCCCAGCATCTTTGCTTCCTCCTTTTCCTCTCCTTCCTCCCGTTGCCCTGGTGACCGGTGCTCCCTCCTACTTTGTGTGTTAACAGACTGCTCAGAAGTGCTCCCGGTACACAAAGGATGGCATGCAAGTTCTTGCTGTCAGCTTCCTGCCATAGCAGGTGGCAGCCATGGCCCACTGTCAGCCCGCTTGGATCTCCTGTTTGCAAAATCTGGCGAGAGTGTGTAGCTGCTGTCGATCCTACCCCCCCTCCCATTTCTAGTAAGCAGAAAGTAGCTTCAGTGTTCAGACGAATGTGGAGCAGGCCATGCCTTCCTCCACAGTCGTTTGAGTTGTGTCCCGATTCTGGCAGGACGCATGAGGGCAGGGGTGCCACAAAATGCCAGCACTCAATCTGGACAAGTCTGTGGTGTGCCCACAGGAAGAATGCTGAAGTATAAAACACTGTGCAGAGACCGGATGCCCTGAGCTTGCTCCTCTGAACCTCATGTTCTGTTGTGTGGAAGGGCTACTGCTAGCTGCTTCCCAGAGAGTTCTAGAGATTAAATGAGATCGCAGGCCACAGCCTGTCTGAGGTCATCCCTGACATTTGCTGTCCTTTCCCCCACCCCCACGAATACAAATCACGTGACTACCAGCTCCCACCCTGAAGATTAAATAAGGACCTAGACACCTGTGAGAAATAATTAGCCTCTGAATGGCAACCTTTTTCTAAGGAAGGTTTTAATATTGAATGAGTTCACGTTTGTTTTAAACATTAGAATATATGATCTTGTTTGAGATGAAGAGGAGAGACTGTGTAACTTCTGTAGACCTTAAAACCTGTGGTTTCGTGGTTCCTGTCTGGGTTTGGGGTTCTGGTTTCTATAGAGCGGATGTGTTTGAAGAAGAGGCTGTGTTAGTTCCCTGAGAAGCCTTCCTTGTTTTTGAAACCAGACAGTCATGCTTTTGTGATGATGTTTCCTCTTAAAAATAAAAAACAACCGAAAATGAGTTTCTTTGCCAAACTCTCAAAGTAGCTTTGCCTTAGGCACAGCAGAGCCATAAAAGGTCATTGCAGGCCCAGTGGCCGCCAGCCTCTTGTGCTTCTGAGGATAGGGTGGCTTGGGAAGGAGAAAGACCTGGCACAAGCACTCGATAGCCCCATGTGCTGCAAAGGGACTTTAGGGGTTGAGTAATAACATTTTGGCAGCGACATTTTTTTTTCTTCCATCCCGTGAGGTTTTAGTTTGGGACCTACCTTTGAAAATTCTGCTAACTAGAGCTTTATTGGCTATAGCTTGACATTTTCCTTCGTGGTTCCAAATATTTGTGGCTTTTGTGGGTTTTTCTTTTTTAATTTTAGTTCCTACAATATTAAGACCAGCTGGTTAGAGTTATTTATTTTGATACAGAAAGGTATTATGACTAAACCACGCTGACTAAAACTTGAGTCAGTGAGGTGGCCGGCTTTGGGGAGGATGAGGGGACTTCATGTCAGAAAAGAGTCTGCACCTAGGCCTGCTGCTCAGGGAGTGTGGTCGAGGAGATGCTGTAGGCGGGTCAGTCTTGGGAGGCTCCTTCCCCAACCCATTAGTTTCTGTGCGCTTCAGGTACATTCAGGGAATATATTGGATACAACTGGTGCTGATGCAGGGAGGTGTTACATGTCAGCCTTCCTTTGTTATTCTCCCTCCCCCCCTAGTTTATAGACGAGTGACCTGCTCTCTAGCTGCTTCCGAGCCTGGAGTCAGGGCAGCAGCTTTGGGATGAGAGGAAGAGAGGTCAGGGGGGCCATATTCCCTTGCCACTGTGAAATTCCCTACCCCTGTGCCAGACTGCTTTGGCGTGTGGCATATAATTAGGACAGGGACTGGAGCGATGGCTCAGTGGTTGAGAGCACTGGGAGTTCTTCCAGAGGTCCCAGGTTCAATTCCCAGGACCCACATGGCGACTCACTACTGCTGCAACTCCAGTTCCAGGAGATGACACCCTCTTCAAGCCTCTGTGGGTATCAGGCATGCATGTGGTATATACACAGACTTGCAGAAAAACACTCACGTGAAAGAAGCAAACAAAATTATTTTAAAAACAGAATTTGTGTGATTATCAAGTAATTATTGGTATTGGGGAATCAATGGAACACCCAAGTGACAGTTATAACAGTTTAAACCTCTAATGAGCAATCAGAAGTCTGTTATTTTCTGATGTATTTCCAGCGTGCCAGGGCAACCCTACAGGCTCCTTGATGCTTGCAGGTTCTTGGGCCCAGCTAAGTATCAGCTGAAAGGTTTTTGCATGGTCTTTTTGGTTTTCCATGTCACCCTTTTCAAGCATATTTTAAAAGAATCTTGGCCTGAGAGTCCTTGTGTCACTCGCGTGTGCATCCTTACTTCCGCCATGGCCAGTGTCCCTTCCTTAAGGCTCAACATGGAGGTGGCTTCTGAGCCATACTGGGAGATGTCACTCTAGGCTGCTCGAGTGTCATCAAAGGTACAGGTAATGCAAGTACGGGCTGTCATAGGCATAAACCAGATGCCAACAGTGAGGAAGGAGGGACTTTAAAGGAGTGGCATGCATGGCTATTGTAAGTTATGGTGTCTTTAACTAAAGCATAGCAGAAGATACACACGTACATGGTTACCTTTAATGTAATGCAATTAATATTGCAACAGATATTCTTCGTTATTCTAGGATAGTGTGTTAAATTCTTTAAATAATTAGAAGCAGCTTTTACACCCACCTTGGAAAGCTACAGAACACCTGTCTCTGGTGTGTGTGTGTGTGTGTGTGTGTGTGTGTGTGTGTGTGATATGTAACTCAGTGGGCAGATATGTAACTCAACTGACATGTTACTGTAAAGAGAACAGGCTTAAGCAAGTGTTCATAGATGTCAGTATATGCTCTCATGCCATCCTGCAGGCCTGGCAGTGAGCTCCAGGGCTTGCCTGTACCACGTAAAAGGAGTGTACAAAAAAAGCTGTCCTACTGTGTCAGAAGTTTTGAAAGATAGTGCTTGATATTCCAAGCTGGGGATTTCATTCTAATTTCTATCTGTTTTGTTTTATTTTAAGATGATTGTGTGTGTGTGTGTGTGTCTTATGCATCTTGGAAGCAGTTGCTCCTTCCAGGCTTCCATGGAATGATATCATTCCCAAGGTGAACCTTTTTCTATATCTCTGTGGGCAACTAGAAACTGTCAGAGAGAAAATATTTCTCTGTCTCTTGGGACCATCATCTGGCTCTGGAAGTAGCCACTGCTGGGAGGAGAGCCATTTGTAACGTCATCTTCTGGGTTTAATTGTGTCCCCACTTTAAAAAATTCTTTCAAGTATTCAGTTCCTTTTATGTATTAGTCTATATGTCTATGACCATATATGTATATGTATATGACCATATATGTATATGTCTATGTCTATGTCTATGTCTATGTCTATGACCATAACACAATCACTGACTTACAAGTCCAGCATGCTCTGTAGGCTCACGTACCTGGATCATTATGTTAAACGATTGCAAAATATAAGCTTGACTGGTTCTGATGTAAGCTGAACAATTAATACCGGGTTTTTTGTTTTTTTTTTTTTTTTTTTTGTACATACATGTGTATGTTTGTACAACTGAGTATACGTTTTTGTGTATTATGCACTTGAAATCTTAACTGACTTGTAATTATTATTTTCTCATTACTTACCGGGACATATGTAACTAATTGACTACTTAAATCAACTTAGGCTAAAAATAAGTGCCCCCAGGAATTCTATAAAATTGTGTGTGTATAGAAAAGTGTGCCAAAATGCAAATAAAGGCATATACAATAGCCAGGCAGTGGTGGCCACACCTTTAATTCCAGCACCCGGGAGGCCAGCCTGGGCTACAGGGTTCTAGGACAGCCTGGGCAACACAAAGAAGCTCTGTCTCAAGGAACAACACTCAAACAAACAAACAAACAAACAAAGTGTAGACAGTAGCTTCGGGGTGATGGGATGGGGGTACATTTACTTATTCTTCCTTCTTTCCTTTTATACTTTAACTAAATTTCCCGGAATGAGCATACACTCTCTAGTGAAGTAATATACATCTTTAAAATAAAATAAATGGAAATTTAATTTCTAAGACACTTAAAATTTGTTTATTCTGCCCTGTACTTGAGAAATAGGGTGTCTAAGTAAGTACTTAAGATTGAGACTCTCAGGAGTGTGGAGTGACTGTGCGTTGCCTTTGGGTGTCACCGTTGCAGCCCAGGTTTGTCTCACCCCGAGACCTGGTTTTCTAAGCAGGACCATGTGCAGGGCTAGGGAGTGGCACCCATGATGTTAGCATGTGTAAGCCCAAATGCAGATGATGTTCATTAATACTTTACTACGTATCGGAGTCTATGAACATTAAATTTTCTTTTTTATATAAGTTGTCAGTGCAAAATCTTGTAATAAAACGCTGAAGGTGCCTGAGTTGACAAAATAAATAAGAAATTGCTCGTGTTATTGTGAAGGGATAGTCTCAGAAAAAGACTATGGGTAGTGAAGATTTCACCAGGCTGCTTGGCTGTTGAGAGTTCGATGAAGTTACAATGTTGCAGGTCCAGAGCCTCATTATCTTAGGTCCTGGTTAAGCCCTTATCAGCCATTCCTGGCCCACCTCTGTGTCTGACCCAGCATCCTGTAACTCTCATATGAAACCTTGTAGAATGTACTGACTGTGCTCTTGACCAGTAGCCCAAAGACTACCAGTGGCCACCAGGCAGCATCCGAGGCCTTTGCTGAAGTCTCCTAGGTGCACAGGCAGGGCCTTGACCTATGACCCTCACCTGTTCTCTGGCTGTGAAAATCAGGAAGCCATTACCAAGTGGGATCATGTGTTTCAGGTGACCTGAATCCGGTTTCCTGGACCAAGGTCACACTTATTTCCTTCTGGGGTAAATTGTCTTACTCCCTTTGAGATGAGAACTGTGTTTTTGTGTCTATATTATTATGATTTCACAGGAAAGTGAGCAGGTTTTTTGTTTTTTTTTTAATTTACTCTTTTGCTGTGATGTATTGGTCTCCAAATGCGCTCAGTTACTGTGAGCATTTGTCTATCATTCACCTTAGTCAGCTGAACTTGGATTCTTTTGGCCTTGGAGACACTTCGGGCTCTAGGGTTGTTTTAGGTTTCTCAAAGAGGCCTTGTGTTGTACTCTTTGGAGACTTTAAAATAAGGTATTTTCTCTTCTAAGACATATTAATGCTTGCAAAAGGCATCGGAGCAATCAAACATGGCATTTTCAGAGTGTTCATTAAATCTATAAAGTGTTGGTTTTATCTTTGGCCACTTTATAAAGGACTGTAACTGTAGGCCCGTTTATGGCATGTGCCTTTATGCATAAACCAACTTTGACATTTTCCTTACTTTAATGATAATGTGACTTGTTAATAATTACTATAGTATCTCCAATTAATGAGAATTGTGACTCTGATTAGATGCCTTCTAATTAGTACTTTGTCATTTTACATCAGCAGAAAACGTGTGTGCTGAATGAAGGAGAGAGTTCCATTTGGCAATAGGTGGTTCATTAACACATGGAAAGAGATAGACAGCTCACACCCTTGCCTATGGTTTTGTTGAAAAGAAAGGGGGTGGAGGTGGCAGATCTGTGTTCAGGACTGGGGGTTGGGGGTGGCAGATCTCGTTCTCACACTGGAGGGGCAGTAATGGCAGATCTCCTGTTCTAAACCGGGGTGGGGGTGGGGGTATGACACATCCCCTGTTCAATACTTTGTGTTAGGTTTGCTTCTATAGACAAATGTGTTTGAAAATAGGTAAGCTGCTGCCGCTAGATCAGCTCCCAGTGAGAGTGAGCTTAGAGGCATGAGGAAGAAGCCTGAGGTGCTTCAGCAGGTAGTCACTGTGTGAATAAGGAAAGGCAAAGGGGATTGCACTTCACAATCTAGAACCTCGCAGCACTGGGGCTGAACAGGCCCTTCACAGGTCACCCGACTCCCTCACTTTAGAGGTGATAGCGCTGGGGTTCACATAACTGGCCAATAAGAAGGTTGGGGTCAGCTCAGTGTTTTCTTGCCCCATGTCCAGGGCCAGCAGTGGGGAGGAGGGGTCAGGCCTAATGCTCTCCAGGAAATGGGATCACCTGTAACTGAGGTTAGTAAACAGCTATCTGATTCCCTTAGATTTGTCAGAAGCTTGGCACAATCTCGTGCTAGAGGACTTTGACTTAACTGCTGTGCCATGATTAACAAAGAAAGCCATGGATAAGCAGGGAGTCCTCGTGCAGTGAGTGTAACGGATTCAGGAGTGGGGCTAAAGCTGCTTAGGAGGATCGGGTGAGACACAGACTATCAGGCCAAACTGCCAGCAGAGCTGGGAGCCCGCAGCCTTCTCCATCCACAAGTCGCTCTGTGACATTGAAGGGCCAGAGGCATTCCCCACCCCATCCCTCAGAATGCTCTGTGGCTGCTGCTGTGAGCCAGACAGCCAGAGTGATTTTCAGCAGAGGCTCTCATGACTCTCACCCCTCCAATGTGGAGGGTGCTGGTGAGACACAGGCTAAGCTCTCGCCTGCAGTGAGAGCAGTTGTCATTCTACAGAGTAAGCCAACAGGATGTGACCAGGGTCTGAGACCCCCTTTTGCTTTTATTACAAAGTATATTTATAGTTGTTCCTTTTGTATGATTAAAAAAAGAAAAGAAAAGAAAGAAAAGAAAATCCAGACTGCTTGGAATAAGCAAAAGAAAATGTAAGTGATTTTCAAATAGACCAAATTGTCTTTTGTACTTAGAGTCTCTTCATGTCTGCTTGTGCTAGCCCTGCTTATTGCATATAAATATTTCTCAGGGAAGGACCCTTTCTGATCTCTGGTCTCCTTGGCGAATGAAATCAGGGCAAGCTTTTGAATTCAAATGCATGTGTTTTTACATTTAAACTGCTATAGGAAGAGCCATCCATAGTTCATAAGGGTAGACTCTTGTGGTGAAATTAGAGGCTATTAGAACTATTGGTCTTATTTCCAACTGAATTAGTTAACTGCCTGTTAAGGTTCAGAGCCTATTGACCACTAGGCATTTATTACCTTAGCCATAATGACACAATGATTTCCATTAACTTCCAGAGTTTATGGAAATAAAAAAGATCTCGCAAAGAAAGTGGTTGCATTTAATTATGAGGATTAATTAGGCATTTAAATGTGGGTGTAAAGTATGTTTTAAAAACAAGTATTTCTTTTTCATTGCTGTGAGCCAGTGCACTGAAGGTACGAAGAGCATGTGTCTCCTGAAAAAGCCCTGGGTCTCCTGCTTCACTGTCACTTGGGCTGAAATTGCTGATCCATGCTT
Organism: Mus musculus; assembly: GCF_000001635.26. NCBI lineage: Eukaryota > Metazoa > Chordata > Mammalia > Rodentia > Muridae > Mus > Mus musculus. Next base: position 111,065,940 of record NC_000071.6, read on the forward strand.
CCAGAGGCCACTTATCTGCCAGTGTCACATGGTGTGCGATCATTTAACATTTTCCATTAGTCATAACCAGGATTGTGCTGGGAAGGAACCACCAGCCGGCTGCTATCTGTATCTAGTCTACTATATTAGAATATTAAATATACTCTTCTGAGAGCTTCAGAAAGCCACTTGACTTTTTTCCTCAAAGACTTTGAAAGTGAGACACTCCGAACCCACACTCTAGCACATCCGTATTCGTATTTAATTATGGCCACAGCTTTATAATTAACACGGATTCCTTCATGAGCTATCAATTAAACTAGAGGGCTTGTGCATTAGCTTTGAACTTGCAGTGTTGTGGTAAAAATGTCTGTTTGGAGCTGAGTTAAAAGAACTTTTTAAAAAATTAATGCATCCTGAAAGGATGTAGAGAAGATGACAGATTATGAAGTGGAACCTACTTTTTAAGCATCCGGGATTCTATTACATTAAAAATTGATGTGTGGGCTCTGAATATTCATCTCTAGGAGCGTTTGAAATGATGCTGGCGAATCAGAACTACCTCTCTTCAGAAGATTCATTTGCAAGTGTCAACCTGCATTCATTTCAAACAGCTTGAAATGGGTTTCTTAATTTGTTTCAGAAGTATAGTTTCCAAAGTTGACGCAACTAAGTATCCTTTGCGTTTCCTCTCCCTAGTCAAGGTCCACTCCCTGGATGCCAGCGTGAGTGGGTAGTTTCTCCCGGTGGGGCGGTGCAGAGTTTTCAGGCTCGGGGCTTTATGGGTGAAGCAGCTGTGGATGATTCTTGTCTGTCCTGGTTAGGGAGCATGGGCAGCCACGGGAGAGATGGGAATGTGTATTTACTCACTCTGGATTTTGGGGTTTAAAGGATGGAGAACCGAGAGTTTGAAAGACCATGAGTGTAGGGTAAGGAACGTGGAATTGGTCAGAGTTGCACACATCCAGGGAAGGCTGAACAGAAGACGCACAGGCAAGAGGCCACTGCTTTTCACACGTCTACCCTGTCATTTAGTAACTGGGACACACAGAGCTGTGTAGGCCTTGTCTCTGTACTCCTGGGCTGTTGGGGTCACGGAATAGATTGCTTACATTTTCTGTTTGGAAAGTACAAGTCCTCTCCACTTGTAAACATGGTTTAAAGGCACAGAACTAAAGCTGTGGCCTCAGAGACAAGAGGCTCTGCATTTGAATCTTTTTATTCCTCACCCCCGACCCCGACCCCTGAAAGTTGCCTTGGGCTAGTCACCTCTGTCAGTGCTAGGCCCTCCTCCATTCAGTCCTTTTTCTTTTAAAGGAAGACAGAACAATTTACTTTATAGGGTTTTAAAAATTCAGTAAGATTACTTATGTGAAAGTGCTTTGTAACCTAATAAATGCAGGTTCTATTTCTTCTCCTTTCTGTAATATTGTAGTCATCTTCTCACTGTGACAAGCCATTGTGAACTGGCTGGAGAATCTAACTACCCTTTATGAATGGTGACCAGTCACTGGGAAAACTTTTAAACTATCTGAAACAACTGACTTCAGAATGGAGACCACCAATCTGAATTTACATTTGAGCCTGTTCTTAAGTTGCTCCCAGACAACTCTACGTCAGCACACGGCTTTTACACACATCCCCGATGGCTGTGAACTCCTGACTAAGCTCATTGATTCGTGCATGCCCTTGCAACCCTGAGTGCACTCTGAAGAGAGGGAATACAACACACCCTTAGGAAAGGCAGACTTGTTTCAGGAGAATACGCCCAGGGTATTTTTTCATTAAAAATAAATGAGTTTGATTCTGTCACTTCAGATTTTTCAAATCCTGAAAGTGCTGTTTTGACATGTTTTATGGAAAGAGGGCTTCATTGCGGGAGCGAATGAAGTCAGCACTTGGCGAGCTCTGGAAAAGGTGTGTGCAGGCTGCACCGCTGCGTGAAAATGACCTGTCACGTAGCACACCAAACCCAGGCCTGCTTAGCCAGTGAGCTACTGGCTCGCGTGGCCAGTGCTCCAACGTCAGCAAGTCCTGGGGTGCTAATCAAATCATGCAGCTTTGCCTGTTTTATGGCCATTTTTAAAAATACAGCAAATCCTAGGATATTGGTGCCGCCACAGCAACAGAAACCTCAAGCAAGACTTCTGAACATTTCTCAATCAAAATAGCTAACTTTCCCACTATTAGAGCCTGCCATGCTGTTCTGACAGCCCCCCCCCTTAAATAATGAGTTTGCTCCACCCCTGCTATCTCCTTACTGGAGCTGCTGTCATAACTTCACAAGAATAACCCCACCAACAGCGTGAAGCATATTCTCAGCAGACTGAACTGCACTGACCTCAGTAACGCTGTTTAAAAATGGCCAAAATTGTCCAGGGACACGAAGCTTGGTGTTTGGCATCATCTCTCAATATTAAATATGACATTTTAGGTTAGAACGAGACTTTTAACTTGTCCTGCTCCTGAGACCGCGGGATGTTATCTGCTCTGCTACAGTAAAACCTTCTATAAGCAGGTTTGTCCTCGGTTGGTCCACTTAGCTAGGACAGTCCCAGACGTAACTCCCCAAGAAAACAGAATGAAGAAGGTGGAGAACCCGCATCCAAATCAGGGGTGCACGTGGAGCAGAGCTGCTCATGAGAACACCTGTCCTGTAGAGGCAGCCCATGGCCTTCAACCCCTCTGGGCTCCCTTCTTATATACTAGAAACAGTTGTTTTGTGACTCACAGGGGAGGGTGTGACTGACAGAACGTCATCACATCCAGGGTGGCTTAAAGATCTAGTTTTTAAAAATTGTGTGTGTGTGTGTGCACGCGCACATGTGTTTGTCCTGTCCCTGTCCCCTGCAGCTGGAGGTTGTAAGCTATGTGACATGGTTCTGGGAACCAGATTTTAGAGAGCAGCAAGTTCTCCTCATGAGGAACCATCCCTCCAGCCCCAGTTGCAGGCAGGAAAGTTTAAAGTTTGCAGAGTCCGCGGTATATACCAGCAGAGCAGCGAATGCGTATGCATCCCCACGCTTGCTGGCATCAAGTCCCGGCTATAGGGTTCTGTGCCTTTCTTACTGTGCTCCACAATGTGTGTATGTTGAGCACGTAGTACAGTTTGTGGGAGCCATGGTGGAGCCCTGGAGCCTCTGGAAGCGGAGTTACAAATGGTTGTGTGCCAACAGGTGGATGCTGGGAATCAAACATTGTCCCACTGCAAGAGCAGCTAGAGCCATTGCTCTAGCCCCTGAACGCATTTCTTTACCTCTATGAATGGTCTGTGTGGTGGTTTGACCAGGAATGGCCTCTATAGACTCATGTGTTTGAGTGCTTGGCCTTAGGGAGTGGTGCTATTAGGAGATGTGTCCTTACTGGAGGAGATGTGGCCTTGTTGGAGGAAGTGTGTCACTGGTGGGCTTTGAGGCCTCCTATACTTAGTCTCCAGCCTATGTGCAATCAGCCTCCTAGGTGCCTACAAAAGACAGTCTCCTCCTTGGCTGCCTTTGGATCAAGATGTAGAATTCTCAGCTGCTCTAGCACTCTATCTGCCTGGATGCTGCCAGCTTCCTGCCATGACAGTAATAGACTAAACTTCTGAACCTGTAAGCCAGCCCCAGTTAAATGTTGTCCTTATAAGAGTTGTCTTGATCATGGTGTCTCTTCACAGCAATGGAAACCTAACTAAGACAGTCTGTTAGTTTCTGTTTGGGTGTTCATTTCCTTCTTGGCTCTCTAGCGATGGCACTGGTAGGCAGACTATATCCTTGTCTGTCTTTGTCTTGTCAGTCTTCCTTGGCATGCTGCCTCAGAGCTGTCCTGGTTTGAAGAGACACTCAGAGGAGTACTAGCTAGTGGAGAGATCTTGTTAATAACACACAGCGGTTCTACTCACTGTTAGTGTTTGGACCACTACGTGTATGCTTCCTAATTACAGGAGATGGCACTGAATTGCAGGCTCTGCCCATTCGCTGCTTCAGAACCGGGGCAGACACCAAGGGGGATTGTCTTTCTTCCCTCTAATTAAAACAAACAATAATTATTATTAATGATAATTATGTTCTGTGACATTTCCGAAAATAGTGAGTCATCATACCCAAGCCGTTGCTCTGAGTAAAACTGCAGGGCTGGGTTCCCATGAGTCTCTGGTCTCATTAGTGGATCCGTACAAGATGTGGTTTTGTGGGTGTTTCTGGTACAGTATGTATTATGTATGTTGATTTGTTGGCATTGCACTTCTGGGCAGCGACTCTATGCCTGAAGCCTGAGTAAGCTTACCTAACCATGCCTGGCAGGCGCACTGCTGTGACACTCTTGTGTTCTTGCATTTAGGGACATACAATGGGCTTGTGCACCTGAGTCATGTCCCTTGTGGGAGTGCTGAGTTGGCTGGTTTGTCCTCTGCTGGTCTCTTGCCCTTCACAACTGACTCTAGAGCTATAAAGTTTAGTAATTAGGCAAATTCATGAACAAAATCTGTGAATAATGAGATTGACTGTGCAGAGTTCTATACATTCTCTTTTGCTTCTTTTCCTGTGTGTGTGTTGTTCTGTGCTCAGCACACATGTGTGTGCAGGCACATGTGTAGTCCCGGGTCCCTTCCTCCACCATTCTCCACCTTACTCTTTGAGTCTCTCAGGCAGACCCAGAGCGCATTCTGTTCTCTCTACGATCTCGCTCTGAACTGACCTCAGGGTCTCTTGTGTGCGTGACAAGAGCTTAACCTTTGAGCCAGCCCCTATGTGGTAATCCACTCTTAATCCTAAATCGTCTTGTGACTTCTGGTCTTTGAATACTGCACATCAATAAGAATGTAACATGCATCTCAACATCTGTTTATTCTAGCACAGCTCTTTTAAATCTTTTATACAAGGCGCATGTTGCCCTTCTGTATTCCTTTCATTGTATTGATGTTTGCACTGCTACCTGCCCAGTGCTTTCCAGTCAGTGTGTGTGTATGTGTATCAGTGTATCTGTGTGTGTAAACATATGTGTGTATGTAAATATGTATGTATATGTGTATATGTGTACTTATGTATGTATCAGTGTGTACATATGTATATATGTATGCATGTATGGATGCGTGTGTATGAGTGTATCTGTGTGTATACATATGTGTGTATGTATATGTGTGTGTATATATATATATATGTATCTGTGTATCTGTGTGTATGAGTGTGCCTGTGTGTCTGTACATATGTGTATGTGTATATGTATACGTGTGTATATGTACATAGGTACATATGTATGCATGTATGTGTATGAGTGAATCTCTGTGTGGGTATAAACATTTGTGTGTATGTATATATGTGTATGTATGTATATGTATGTATGTATGTGGGTATATGTGTCTATGTATATGGGTGTATATATGTGTATATATGTGTGTATGTATATATGTATGCATGCATTATGTGTGTATCAGTGTATCTGTGTGTATGTATATGTATGTACATATGTGTGTATGTGTGTGTGCATGTTTGTATATGCATGTATGTGTATGTTTGAGTATATGTGTTTGTACATATGTATGTATATACATGTATTTGTGTGTGCACATCTGCATTGCATGTACGCTACCTTTAGTTTTAACATGCATTAACATGTGTCAGAACATGCTCTAATACCCCAAACTGCCTCCCACCATTCTTCAGAAACACCCTTTCCTGACCATCACACCTTAACAATGGCAGATTGCTCTACTTTTGTCTTTTCCAAGCTATCCTAGAAGTAGAACTGTGTGGCCATTGGCCCCTGGAAAGGGGCCCCCTCCTCAGCTTTGACCTCTGGCTTTCAGCTGCTGTTGTGTACCCCAGTTTGTTTATTTTCTTTCTAAGTGCTGAGCCCTTGTTTAAACATTATGCATCCACCTCAATGCTTCTCAGCCCCTGGGTTGCGACACTTTTGGCAAACCTCTGTCTTCAAGAATATTTACATATGATTTGTAACAGTAGCAAAATAAGTTATGAAGCAGCAACGAAAGTAATATGGTTGGGGGTTAACACATCATAAGGACCTGTATTAAAGGATTGCAGCATTAGGAAGGCTAGGAACCCCTGATCAACCTCCCACATGCATGGGGATTGTTTGCAATTACAGGGAAATTAAGAAGAAGCCTGCTGTAAGCATCCACAGGCTTTGTGTGGATGGAAGTTATCATCTCCCTAGAAAAATTAGGAATGTACTGTCTGGATCTAATGTTAAATCTAAGATTTCGATAGATAAGAAACTGCCACCTCTTATTCCAGATTCTCCTGTTCCATATTTGCATACAAGAGTTCCAGTTGCTCTGGTTGTCACCAGCACTTAGTGTTGCTTCACTTTCCTTTTTCTTCTGTACCTCGTCCACGCACAGTGCACTTGCTGTGAAATATCCTTAGTGTAAGTGCAAGCCAAGTCATCTGGACAGGACAGGGCCCTGCACTCTTGAACTTACAGCAGCTGGGATTGCCTGCACAAGATCAAGGCAGTAAACATTGTAGCATAGAGTGGGGAGGGGTCAATGAGTTCCCACCCTCCCTGCTGAGTTACTGATGGTGAATGTCTGCAGGGAGTTGGTTTTTGGCTCCTGGCTGGTCAGCCACACTCCAAAGCAGCTCTTCTCAACCTGTGGACCCCTTTGGGAGTCAGATGACCCTTTCAGAGGAGTTGCCTTGGACCACCATCAAACACAGATATTTGCACTACAATTCATAACAGTAGTAAAATTAAAGATATGAAGTAGCAGTGAGAACGTATTTATGGTTGGGGGTCGCCACAACGTGAGGTATTTATTGTACTGAAGGGTCACAGTGTTAGGAAGGCCTAGAACTGCTGCTCCAGATGGTGGTTGTACCCCACAGTCTAGCAACAGCACAATTGGTTTAGGTGAATTCTTGAAAAGAAAGACTGACCCAGAGCCAGGAGGAGGGAGTGGAGGGTGGATCTGGGAGGAGGTATGGTAAGGAGTGTGATCAAATACCTGTGTGCACAAATGTAATTCTCAGAGAATTACTAAAAATATTTAATATGTTCTAATTAATATTCAAAGTGTTCTACCATAATAAAATCTTATTAATTGCTTTATGTTGTGCTGTGTTGTTTTTTAAACAAAGTGGTTTCTCTATGACACAGACATTGCGAGAGGATTGTGTAGGAGCAGGGTGGAAGGAGTATATTTATTATTCAGTTTTGCTGTGAACCCAAACTTGCTTCCGAAACCTTTATGGGGCTTGCTGGAGAGATGGCTCAGCAGATACAGGGGTTTGCTGCATAAGCCTGGCACCCTGGAACCCAAGTACAAGTGCGGGAAGAGAATTGGCGTGTCCTCTAACTGACATGCACACAAATATGTTTTGAAAGTTTACTAATTAAAAGTATTCTTTTTCTAAAATGTGAACTCTGCTATTTCATAAGTGTAGCTGTGCACATCTCCCTGGCACAGTACTGTGGACTGTCACGTGAAAGCTAAAAAGAGAGGAGAGGCAAGCCCTTGCGATATAATCATCTCTGCCCAAGGAGGCCGAAGTGCAGCTCTTGCATCCCACCTAGTCTGTAGCCGCTAATAGTCATTTTTATAGACCATTCTAGAAGGAGCTAATTTACATCGGCCTGGTAGCATCTAGGAGAGCTACACAGGGACACAGATTCCCAGGAGTCCTCAAATCAGTGAGAACTGAGGCTGCCTTAATCCACTTGATGTTGGTTAGCTTCTCCTGGTTTGCTCTGGCTCTTTGCCCACCAGCAGCCAGCCTCCCCACCCCCACCCCTAGGCTATGTGTGAAGGCACAGGCAGCAGGGCACGGCAGGGCCACAGACTGATCCTGACACCAGATGAATTGGGAGCAGGGTGGGGGTGGGGGATTGGGGGGATGGGGGGTTGGGGGATATGTTCAGGAAATCTCGGGTTTTTTTTATCGACATTGTCGTCGTTGTTTTCTTTCTTCTTGGTCTGAGTTTTACAGGCTCCCTCTGCCATCACCATGGAAGGAAAGCCCAAGCTACTGGACTTCAGAGCCATTGCTCTGCATCCCCAGACACCTTGATTGTGTTTTGAAAACGTAGAAGAGAAACTCTAGATGAGGTTTGCACATTTTATAAGCCGACCCAGCACTGGGGGTGACATCCACTGGTTTATTTAAATCCTGACTTGACAGTTCACCTGTTTTTTGTTGTTTTTTTTTTAACCTTTTATCAACCTAAGGTCTTTCTCACAACACTTTGGTTAATAACACCTTTGATATGGTTAATCTAAAGCTAATTATGAGAAAACAAACACTTGATGTGATCGGCCAACTCGAATTGAGAGCAGCTTTCCTCTAGATATTGATTCTGGACAGACCATAAGCCAAGAGGGGAGAAAAACAACTCCCAGCTGCAGATTCAGCCGGAACATTGTGTTCACGCAGCTTCATCTTCTGGTCCCCCCCCCCCCCCGGGGTTCCAGACAGCATGATGGCGTTTTCTAAAGCAATCCCGGATCTTTCACATCTTCTTCAGTATAGATTAAGACAGATCAGATTTTTTGTTTTAAAGTGAGAAATAGAAGTGGAGATTTCTGGAGTGATCTCACCCAGCTGAGCAGGAAAAACACATTGGCGCCATGAACATGTTCTTTGCTGACTCTCCACGCTTTATTTTGTTTTCAATGTAAAGTATCAACAAACAGAAGAAAAAGAACACTCACTTGAAAGTATCAGAAAATAAGAGGTGTAGCGAATTGTATCCCAGCAGCAAACAAGCCTGCGCTGCTGATTTTTCTTTCCCTCCCTGTGATTTAAAGCCTTGCAACTCACAATCTAATTAACATCGAACTGAGTTGCAAGTACAGTGGCCTGTTTGGTTCAATAATAATACATTTATATGAAAGGTTAATGAAACGAATTTTCTCTGTATCCAATTCATTAAAAATTGCTCTACAATCAAGGGTTGTAATGGAATAGAGATTAAATATTCATGTTCATAAATTGTCTGTGTCATTTCTGATTTTCCTTCATTTCGGCCTCCATGGTTTGAATTTTACAACTAGAACAATCGCCCCCCCCCCCGCACCCCCTTCTGCAAAATGCTGATTTAGAGGCTAATTGCATGTCATTAATTCTTTCATCAAAGACATTGTGTGGACCAGAGAAAGAGCATAGTAGCCAGGGTTGGTCGGCCCTGTGCGCTCAGTGTTGGGGGACAACTTTTGTGTGCAGTGGTCATCCAAAGACCTCCTCTCATGGTACCGAATAGCAGAGGTATACTCCAGTAAAGCAAAGACACACGGCCACAGGACTGGGAAGTAAATGAGTGACATAGGAAGTTAAAAGGGGATCTGTTTATGCTATAAAAGGAGAATTTATAGCCATGGGCTATTTTTAAAATCTAAGGGCAACACAGAAAGACATAGATTAAATCTAAGTCAAAAGGTAAACTGTTCTCAAATGTTTGGATTAAGTGATTGTACTCATGACTTGCACTCTTCATCCTATGTAATACCGCACACATCTGTCACATCTGATGTGTCTGAAGTGCACTCATGACCTGGTACACAGCAGTTTACCTCTTAGCTCACTTGAACCAACAGGAGGGTGTGGGGGTCAGGTTCTAGTTAGGCTCAGAGACATTTGGAACTGAACCAGAGCGGAATGTAGGAAGTAAAGACGTGAAGTCTGTCGTCATTCCTAGGGGTGCTCATGGGCTGAGGAGTTTACCATTGCCAGTGTTCAGATGACGCCAGCTGAAAATTTTCCTTTAGCTCTCTGGATGGCTACTTAAGCAAACCACACTCGAGTAATCCTAACAGTTTTAGCAACAAGTGGTAAACGCTTTAGTTATAAGATAGGTTTTTGTTACTACTGAAATATAGTGAGCATCCCCGAGAGTTAGCATTTGGTGCAGCTGGCAATGATGTAGCATTTATGCCCCTCCAGCTTTACAATGGGGCATCTCTGCTACACCGTAGGTCCCCACGTGTGCAATGGGGAGATGTCAAGAGGCTCTGAGGGTGACGGTGTGTCTGACATTTACCACTGCCTCATAGGTTCAGCTCCCCATGACAGGGGCACAGTGCTCCCTATGAAGGAACCAGAATGTGCCCTTTCTCAAATGAAGCGACAGGAAGAGAAAGAGGAGCAGACAGGCTCCCAGATGCCATGCCAGCTTCCTCCTGCGGTGGTTAACAGCCACGACTCTCTGCACACTCTGACCTTGGCCTTGGTTGGGGCTTGCAGCAGGCTCCTGGGGTAGCTGCTGTTATCTCCCTAGACTCAGTAATTCAAATTACTTTTAACCTGGTAAAATAGATTTCATCTGTAAGCCTTATAGCAACAAGCGCTTCTTCAATTACTTGGCTTCCCAGTTGCTTAAACCTCTTTGGAACAAGGGAACAGGTACATAAAGCAGGGATTGAACTGGGTAGTGTTTCAAAACATTCAAGGTTCATTTGGTTTATTGTATGTATGTGGCTGTTCTGCCTGTGTGAGTGCATGCATACCGTGTGTTTGCCTGGTGCCTATGGTGGCTGGACGAGGGTGTTGGATCCCCTGGAAGTGGAGTTAAGAGGGTTGTGAGCCACCATGTGGGTACTGAACCAGGTTCCTCTGCAAGAACAAGTATCCTTAATGTCTGAACCGTCTCTCCAGACTCAAATAACACACACACACAAAAGCCCACTTTATTTTATAGAACATGTAAATAAAAAGTATTACACAATTAGATTAACAGAGCCACTCAAACCCTGCTTGCCCAGGCCCAAAGTCTGTCTGTCTCAAGGAACATCTATCTGTACAGTTATAATTGCCACTCTAACATCTCGGATTTGGATTTAATTTACACTTTTATAATCAATGCATTTCATGCCATACGTATAAAATGCAGTATATTTTATATATAACCCTTTCAAAAAGGGAAAAGAGGTCCTCAAAAAAAAAATCCATGATAGCGTTGGAACTAGAAAATGATTATATACCCGGCCCCCATAACTCGTGAGTCCTCACCTGTGCTCTGACCGTCCACATCCCCTAATGCCACTCCTCCATCTTCTTTTTACATGTTACATGTTGTACACACGCACACTTGCCTACATATGCAGAGAACATGGGTGTTTCCTTTTGAGATTAGGTGACCTCGCTTCTTAATATGCACTTGGAATCCATCCATTTCCCTGCAGATCTCCTGATTTCATTAAAAAAAAAAAAAGATTTATTCTATGTATGTGAATACACTGTCACTCTCTTCAAACACAGCATTACAGACTGTTGTGAGCTACCATGTGGTGGCTGGGATTTGAACTCAGGATCCCTGGCAGAGTAGTCAGTGCTCTTAACTGATGATCCATCTCTCCAGTCCCCCGCCACCCCCCCCCCCCGATTTCATTTTTAAAAAGAAAGATGCATAGTATTATTTTTAACATGCGTCACCTTTCTGTGACCAGCTCATCCGTTACGGAGCCATTTGTTGGTTTGATTTCCCAGCTATTCGGAACAGAGCAGCATTGAACACGTGTGTGGAGTGTGTGCACAAGAGTCTGTGGAGTGTGATGGCCGAGTCATATGGTACAACTTATTTTTAGCTTTTTGGGGGAGTCTCCACACTGATTTCCAGAGCTGGCGAGCCGGTTTGCAGTCATACAACACTGAATATGAGGCGCCCCTCTGGGCACACCCTCTCCAGCACTTGCAGCTGTTGTTGGTTGCTTTATTGATCTTTACCACTCTGACTGTGGCAAAATGAAATCTCAAAGCTGTTTTGATTTCCATGTCCCTAATTGCTAGGGACAACAAATAGCATTTGGAAGATATTTCTTAGCCAGTTTTACTACTTCTTTTGAGAACTCTCTGTTCCAATTGATCCTTTGTTGATTTTTGTTGTTGCGGTTTTGTTTTGTTTTTGACTTTTTTTTAAAGTACTTTATATATTCTGGATATTAATCCTCTGTCAGATGTGTAGCTGGCAAAGATTCTCTCCCCTCAGTGAGCTTCCTCTTAACCGATTGATTGCTTCTTCTCTCTCTCTTTTTTTTTTAAAGATTTATTTATTTTATGTATATGAGTACACTGTAGCTGTCTCCAGATACACCAGAAGAGGACATCAGATCCCATTACAGATGGTTGTGAGCCATGTGTAACCATTACATGTGGTTGCTGAGAATTGAACTCAGGACCTCTGGAAGAGCAGTCAGTGCTCTTAACCACTGAGCCATCTCTCCAGCCCCCTGATTGTTTCATGTGTAGAAACTGTTGAATTTTATCAATTCCCACTTGCCAATTGTTGGCTTTAATTTTGGGGCAAAGAGAGTCATATTCAGGAAGCCTCTTTCTGTATTTCCCTCATGCAGGACAACCGCCCCTGCTTTCTTCCGGCAGTTTCCATGGTTCAGGGTTAGGTCTTAATCCATTTGGGGCTAGATTTTGTGCAGCAGGATAGCTATAGGTCTAATTGGGTGTACCTCTTTCCTCTTCATGTGGACATCCAGTCTGTTAAGTGCCATTTGTTGAAGATGGTTTCTTTCCTCCAGCTTGTGTTTCCAGTGCCTTTGTCAAATAGTAAGTGGCTGAAGTTATGTGTACTTGCGTATGGGTCTGTGAGTCTGTTCCACTGGCTTGCATATCTGTCTTTGCAAGGGTGCCATCTTGTTTCTTTTCCTCTGGCTCTGTAATATATCAGGTCTGGAAGGTGGAGCCCTCCAGCATGGTTCTGTTTGCTGAAGACTGTTTTGGATATTGAGGGTCTTTTGTGATTCTATATGAATTTTGAGATAGACTTATTTTTCTGTTTCTGTGAAGAATCAAAAGGAGATTTTGATTGAGATTGCATTGAGTCTATCTCTTGGTAGAATGGTCATTCTTACAATATTTTACATCACTCCATGAGCATGGGATGTCTTTCCATTCTCTAGTATCTCCCTCTCTTTATTAAAAGGTTTAAAAATGTAAGGATGGTAAAAGTTCTTTACCTCCTTGGTCAGGTTTATTCTTAGATATTTTATTCTCTTTGGGGCTATTATGATCTCTTTATGTTTGTTGGTGATGTATAGAAGAGCTATTGATCTGAGCAGGTTGGTTCTGTATCCTGCCATATTGCTGAATTTGTTAATTGTTTCTAGACGTTTCCTCGTAGAATTTTTCAGGACCTCTAACATAGAGTTTCATGTCATCTGCAAATAAGAATAGCTTGACCACTTCTTTTTGTTTGTGTCTCTTTACCACTCTCTTGCTGCATTGCTCCAGCTAGCCCTTCAAGCTCCATATGGAAGAGGCGTATGGATTGCAGCTCTGCTGCCTTCATGTTTCTAGCATGGGTGCTTCAAAGGTTTCTCCACTAGGATGGTGTTGGCTCTGGGTTTTTCTTACATAGCTTTTGCTGCGTTGAGCCATTCCCCCCTCCTCCTCTCTGTGACTTTTATCGTGATGCCATGTTGGATTTTGTCAGAAGCCTTTCCTCCATCTATTGAGTGATGATCATGAGAGTTTTGTCTTTAAGTCCATTTATGTGGTCTGTTACATTTATTGCCTTGGGTAGGTTGAAGCATGCTTGCATTTCAGGGATAAAGTCAACATAATCAGGATAGATAAAATATATGTCTGTGTCCAGTTTTCAAGCACTGAGAAGGTTTGAAACTGGCTAGTAGCTTTTTTTTTGTCTTTGTGTCTTTGCCTGGTTTTGTTGTTAAGAGTGATATTGGCTTCATAGAGGGAGTTTTGGAGTGTTCTTTCCTCTGTCTCTCCTCCCTCCCTCCTTCTCCCCCTCTTGCCCTTCCTCCTGCCTCTGCCTCCCAAGTGCTGGGATTAAGGGGGTGTGTCATCCCCCTCCCCTCCCCTGCCCCGCTTCCCTTTCTTTTCTCCCCTACTCCCTCCCTTCCTTCTTTCCTTCCTTCTTTCCTTCCTTCCTTCCTTCTTTCATGCTTTAAGAATAGGCTGCACATCTTTGAAAGTCTAGTAGAAGTCTGCTATGTGTCCACCTGAGCCTGCATGTGTTTTACCTAGAGGACTTTTTACTTTTTATTCTCAATCTTGTTTGTCTGTTTAGGTTGTTGATCTCTTTTTGGTTTAAGTTTGGTTGTTTGGCTGAATCTAGAAAATTTCCAGTTTAATAGAGTATGGGTTTTCTTTTTTACAATATTATTTTATAAAATTCTGAGTTTCTTGCTATCTTTTGTAATGTTTCCCTGTTTATTTCTGATTCTGTTAAACTTGGGTCTTCTCTTTCTCTGAGTTAGTTTGGCCAATGGTCTATTGATGTCATTTATCTTAAAGAACCAAAGAACCAACTCTTAGATTCATTGAGTTTTATATATAATTTATGTATGTAATATATATAATTTATGCAATATATATAATTTATTTGTGTCCTTGCTGACTTCTGAAATCTAAGCACTCAGAGCTCAACATTTCTCTCAGAGGACAGCTTGCATTGTGTCCCAGAGGTTTTGCTGTGTTGTGTTTTTTTTCTGTCTCTATTTCTTCTTTGACCCATTCATCATCCAGTAATGAGTTATTTAATCTCCATAAGTTTGTGCATTTACTAGAGATTTCTTTGCTGTCAATTTTAAGTCTTATTGCATTATGGTCAGTTGGAATACATGGAATTATTTCAATCTTTCTGAATTTGTAAAGATTTGCTTCATGCCCCAGGATGCAGCATTTCAGGAAGCTTCCGTTTGCTGCTGTGTAGAATGTATATTTAATGGTATTTAGGTAGAATAGTCTCTAGATGTCTGTCTCACCCATCTGATGTATAATTTCATTATGATGTTTCTCCCCTTACTTTTCTGCAGATAACCTGTCCAGCTGGACCCTGGACATTGATCGTCAGGGTCTGGCTGGCTGAGTGGAGAGCCTGATGCTGTGCAGGGTGGGGGCTGGCAGGGCAGCTCCTTGTGGAAGCCTAGAGATTGATTGCAGAGAGTGCAGGTGGTTGTGGCTAGACCAGGCCAGGGCCCTGGGCGTGGGTCCTAGGCTACGTCTGCATGTTGTGGACGGGATGTGGCAGGTAGGGCCAGGTGGGCTCACCCATGGGATGACTTGTATTTTAATACTTAAATATATACTGGAATTCCATGTATGCTCTTAGTCTGGAATCATGCGTTCTTGTTAAGCCTTCAAAGATGGCTGTTCTATTCTGTGTCTGGTGCTGTGCTGAGTTCTCTGCTCTGTCACAGTAAACTACAATCTCATTTTCATCATCATCAGCTTAAGTTTTATTGTGGCATATCACTCACAGAAGTCTAAAGAATTAATTTTCTTCTGTAGTGACTTGTTGCTGGGAAAAGATCTGGGAGGGCCCCACTTGATGGGCACCTAACGTGAAGCATGTTGTTCAGACATCCTGCCTCATCCTGTGTGCACTGTGGAACACTAAGTGACAGTACCTGGAGGGAGTGGGGAACTGAGGAAGGCCCCTGAACCTTCTCTCTGCATCTGAGGAAAAGAATCTAAGAAGCCGTGGAAGGCACACCGTCCAGTGTCACCATCTCATCTCATTTTGGGTTCAAAGAAAATGAAACAAGCAGAGTCTCTAGCACTGCCACGTCACTTGAGACCATATTGCACCTTCAAATGGTGTGTGTGTGCATGCATGTGCATACATGTGTGTATGTGCATGTATTTAAACATGTGTTCACACACATGTGTATGTATGTGCATGTATGTGAAAATATGTTGGTCACATGTGTGTGCATGTGTGTGTGAACATGTGTATACAAATGTGTGTGTGTGTATGCATATAGTTAGGCATGCCTTGGGTCAGAATACAACCTTGAGAGTCTGTCTTTGCTGTCTACCTTGAGTATCTGTTGCTCACAGCTGCATCTGTTACTGAGGTTGGTTTTCCTCTGCAGGGTAAGCCAAATAAAACCTGCTTTTCATCATTTCACTTGAAAAACTGTGAAGTCATTCATCTCTTAGTGAAATAATTGATGATTGAGTTTTGTTTTAAGCATACAAGGACTTTTCAAAATTAAAAATATTTAAGATTTTTGTTTCTTCTAATACATACCAGAAACCAGTAACTCCAGATATTCTTTATCTCCCTCCCTTAGCAGGAGCTCTTATTATATAGATACCCAACACATTTATATGTATCAAGCATTTATTATTTATTTTTCATTTTGAGATAGGATCTCATTCTGGCGCCCAGGCTTGTCTGAAGCACACTGTGCAGATCTGGTTGGCCTCAAACATTAAGCTATTCTCCTGTCACAGCCTCCCTGGGTCCTGGGATTTCCCACTTGTGTCACCACACCCAAGCTGCATGTGTATATATTATATAATCCAGGGCATATTTGTAGGTAAGCGTTTCTTCAAGACCTATAGAACGATGGTTATTTCCAGGTGGAATGTATGACTGGAATCCCCTGAAATGTAACATGGGAGGGTAATGAAAAAAAAATGTCTGCAAACACATTGAAGATGGGAACAGTGGCCAAGGCTAGAGGGAGGGAGGGAGGAGAGTGCGCTCACGGGTGGGTTACCTTACACACCTGCATTTTCACAGCTACTGTTGGTTCAAATCCACAGAGACAAAATAGCCCACGAGCATCATTTGCTTAGGGGTTAGCTCTCAGTAGAAAGCCAGAGTAGTCTTACTTCTTCAGATTACCTCAGAATGCTGCTACACAGTGCAGTAAGTGGGTTTACGTGGAAACAGGAGCGTCGCCTGCTCTCAAGTTCTCCGAGTACTCGTGTGATAGAAAATGATAGAATTATATTTTCAGCACTTGTTTGAGAGTCTGAAACTTCATTTAGATCTCATGAATATCATTTATGAAAATGGTCAAGTGTGTTTAACAGAACAAAGATAATTCATGTTGTAAGAGTGGATAGAATTTAGAAGCCACTTATTTAGAGACAGATGTACAAAAACTGAGCACATTAATAATGTTATTTTAAAATGGATTTATTTATCTCATTATTTTATTGTATATGCATGGGTGTTTTGCCTTCATATATGCCTGTACATTGCAGAGACATTCCATTCTTTCAGGATTGTTCTCTGTGTACTCGAAAAGCAACTCTACGTCACAACACTGACTTCAAATCATGGTTTAAGTTCTAAGTTTAGGGTCTGGGGAAAATAACTTAGTTGGCAAACTGTTTACGTGGAATGCTCCAGAGCCTTAATCCACAAGAAAAGAATCCACATGAAGAGCTGGGTCCACGTAAAGAAGAGGGCGTGACGGCCCTGGCTGTGGTCACAGCTGTGGCAGGGGCTGACATATAGTTGTGCCCAATGAAGCTAATGGAGGTGGGGGGGGGCGAGAAAGACAGAGACAGAGAGAGAGAGACAGAGAGACAGACAGACAGAGAGAGACAGAGAGAGACAGAGAGGAGACAGAGAGATAGACAGAGAGGAGAGACAGAGAGTCAGAGAGAGAGGAGACAGAGAGAGAGGAGACAGAGAGAGGAGACAGACAGAGAGGAGACAGACAGAGAGACAGAGAGAGAGAGAGACAGAGAGAGATAGAGGGACAGAGAGGAGACAGGAGACAGAGAGACAGAGAGGAGACAGAGAGGAGACAGAGAGACAGAGAGACAGAGAGACAGAGAGACAGAGAGACACATCGTCCCAGGAAACACTGTGGGTGGTTCCTGAGGAACAGCACCTTAGGCTGATGCACGCTTGCGCTTGCACACACACATACACACACATACACATACACACACACACATACACACATACACACACACATACACACACACACACACATACACACACACATACACACACACACACACACAAGTTGGAACACACACACAAACAGAATTTAAAGAGAATTCTATAGTTAAACATTTTCCAGTTCTCTGATAATTTCTTCAGTTAGCTGACTGTCATCTAGTCAACTTTGTTCACATTGTTTTTTTGTTTTGTTTTGTTTTGTTTTTAACCAGTTTTAAACTAACCCATGAAAGGATACAAAGAACTATAATCTTGGTTGTTTTGAAACAAAGTACATGTATTTTAGGTAACTATTTGAAACCATGTTTAAAACCCCACAAAGCATGTAACGATAGGTAAAGTGAGAAAAAGGAGGCAGAAGTATAGTCACAAGTAGTTTGAAGCCAGGGCTACATCATGAGATCCTGATTCAAGCAGGAAGAACAATCCTTCAACCCCACCCCACCCCCCAAACAAATAAAACGACAAATATGCATGTATCCAAACTGAGTTTTTAAACAAAGATGTATCCATGATCATTATTTTTTGTCAAGTTGAACAAACTAGAGTCACTGAGAAGAGGGACACTCAAATGAAGGCTTGCCTCTTTCAGAAAGGCCTATGGGACATCTGCGAGCAGGCTCTTAAGGGCAGTTCCATCCCTAGGCAGGTGGACCTGAGCTACACAAATAAGGTAGCTGGGCCAGCAAGAGCCAGTGAACAGTGAGTAGCATCCGCCATGGTCTCTTCTGTTCCTGTGTATTCCCAGCTTTCGTCCCTGCCTTCTGTTGATGAGGGAATGTAATTCATGCGCCAAATAAAACCTTTTCTTCCCCAGGTTGTTTTTGGTCAGTGTTCTGTCACACAACAGAGAAGAAGCAACCAGAGCATGATGTGACAGGGCACATGATGGGACTGACAGGTCACATGATGGGACAGGGCATATGTGACAGAAATTGTATTTCACTCTCTGTTGTTAATGTGCCATACTAGGCACCTTGGTAAGATATCAGAAAATCTTCAAATAGGCTATGGAGGGTGTCTCAGATTTGCCTTGGTGCCAAGGATATAGTCTTGACCTATTTTTCCTTCTTCCCATGTCTCTCAAGTGCTAGGATTACAGGCTACCAGTCTGGTTAAGAATGAGAACTTTTGTGGGGCTACCACATTGACTTTTTGTGGTGCACAGTGGGTGAGCACTATACCAACTGAGCTATAGCTCCCACCCAAGAACTGTGTTTCACATCATTGAGAAGCAATATGAGGACCACTGCCAATGAATAGAACAGAGTCAGTGGGTCTGAGAAACAAAAGAAAAATTCAAGTGTGAGTTCTTGAAAGAAATACAATTTGTGATGTGTAGAAGAAATGAGTTCTTAGTTATCCACCCTTTATCCTGGTTTTGAGCCACAGGCTTCTCACTCATAGCCCTGATAAAGAGTCCCTGTGGGCACGCTGGATGGTAGTGTAATAAACAGGAACGTTTGTTCTTCCCCCAGGCATACTTCCGACAGGGTGTTGCCCTCCAGTACCTTGGACGTCACGCGGATGCCCTGGCAGCCTTTGCATCTGGGCTGGCTCAAGACCCCAAAAGTCTCCAGCTCCTGGTGGGAATGGTGGAAGCTGCCATGAAGTCTCCCATGAGAGGTAGGTGGGATGTGGATCTTCAGGTGTGACTGGAAAGCTGGCATGCAGCCTTCCAGGACTAGGGACCTGCTGGGGTCTGCGGGCTGGTGATGAACTGTCTAACGAGGGCAGATGAGCTCATGTCTTTATATTTTAGGATTATTCAAATCATTCCCACTGTTAAATTAGTTTTAAGGTTTTAAACCATAGTACCTCCAACAATAAGCTGATTTTCTTGTATGAATAAATATAGCCTTTAAAAATAATAAAATAAGAGAAGACGTTAAGCTAGGCTTTCCTCCCTCCCTCCTCTCTCTTCCTCTCTCCTTCTTTTTCTTTCCTTCCTTTGTCCTCCCTTCCTTCCTTCCACGCAAAACACAGGAGTCAGTTCAATGGGATTAAGAGAGAATTTATTCTGGAGCCAAATATGAGTAACCATGGCCTCTGGAACACACAGTTTAGATTGCCCCCTTCCATGTTTCCCAGTGTGGATGGAGTTCTGTGGAGTTGTCTAGTAAGAGAACAAAGAACATTATAAATGAAAAATTGCAGTCAGTTATCACCTTGGTAGGAATACCAGAGAGGTAGGTTGCAGCAGGATGTGAGATTCTTAGCTATGGTCTCAGAAGCTGCCTGGTGACTTCTTTAACCAGTCCATACATTGGTGGCGGGTAGGGTTTTTTTTTAAGTTAGTACATTGTAAAGGTTTTTAGTCTCTTTATCAGGATGTCCGGTTAGGCACAGAGGTGGTCAGGGAGTGGTTCCTTATGGAGCTGAATGTAACCTAGGAGAAATTGTGACTGGCCTCTCAACCTTGCATCGTCCCAGCTTCCCTTGGGAATTCCCAGCCACACTTCCATTCTTTCTTCCTGAGAGAGTCTCACGCTGTAGCCCAGGTTACCATGATCTTACTGTGTTGTCCAGGTTGGCCTGGGACTCGCAGCAATCCTCCTGTCTCAGTTTTCTGATGGTGGGATTACATGTGTGAGCTACCATGTCTGCCTTGTTCTTTCTTGTATTTCTTAAAGCTAGTGTGTGTGTAGCCATGGGCAGCATCTCACATCTACAGAGGAACACAAAGAGGCTGAGTGTTGCCCTCTAAAGGAGAGGAAAAGTAAGGTAGAAACTTTTCTCTCTTGCTTTATTCTGATGGAACTTCTGAGAAAACTGAGAACACACGGAGATGGTCCCGGACAAGGCTGGAGGAATTCTACAGCCCTGAGCCAACTGTCTTTACTGCAGTGCAGTGGTTTTATTCTCGTTTATTCTGTGGTCCTAGGAGGTCTCACTCAGGATCTGAAGAGTACTGGGCAAGCACTGTAGCACTCACTGAGCTTTGACACATGAGCACTGGGGAAGTTTTTGATGAAACCCACACACCAGCTTGTCACTTGACGTGAAGGCGGATCTGTGGCCTGTAGTCATCTTAGGCCAGTAGCTAATGTCAAGCAGAACTCTGTCTTCGCCATATAAATGGTCTGAGGTTGCTTTTTGTTTTGTTTTGTTTTGTTTTGTTTTGTTTTGTTTTGTTTTGACAGGGTTTCTCTGTATAGCCCTGGCTGTCCTAGAACTCACTTTGTAGACCAGGCTGGCCTCGAACTCAGAGACCCGCCTGCCTCTGCCTCCTGAGTGCTGGGATTAAAGGCGTGTGCCACCACACTAAATGGTCTGAGTTTTAATGGCGATTCTAGATAATGAACCTGAAAGTCTTGCCGACAGTATCATTTCGTCCAGATTTACGTGTTTGCAGCATTAGGCACTTTAATTCACTGCCTGTCATTGTACTTAGCTCAAATATGTGCCAGATAAAACTCTGATGAACCAGACAGTGCTCCTGCCTCTGAGCGGTTAGCTCTCTAGAGAAGGTGTTTTCCTGAAGTTGGACATTTCATGTCTTCAGGGGAAAGAGGCAAGAAACTTTTCTTCAAGTCATCTTTGCTTCAGGGACTAAAGGCTTTCCCCAGGGCCAGCCTCCCTGTCAATAAACGGTGATTCAGAGCAAACCACTTGGGGCTCCAGGACTTCTACAGGAACATGGTGAACAAATCAACACCCATCTTCTTTACCATTTCCTAGAGTTTTGTTTTGTTTTTTAATTTTCTTTTATTTATCCCTCCATGAAGGATATGCATGGAACTTCTTCAAGGATTGATAACACCTTTTAAAGAATGTACACGGAACACTTTTATTTAGTCCATGGAGACAACACTGGTTCATCCTGAGGCAGCCCTGTGGCTACCCGAGGATGCTGCACCAAATGTGTTGATATCCACAGAATGGCACCTGTTTGGCTTTGAAGCAATTTGTTGAGAAAAATGTGTTTTTAGTTTTTTTTGGTTTTTGTTTTTTAAATCTTCCCTGTGGGGTCAGATCAGCTGTCGTCCTCAGGGTCCCTGCTTCCCATCTTGCAGTGGAGAAAAGCCTGCTTCTTACATCTTGCGCGCGCTCGACTCGACCAGCAAGAACGACGCTGCAACAGGATCCTTCTGCACACGTTTATTGGGAGAGCTTGATTGCAGAGGCGAAAAGACTTTTTGCCCAGAGCTGGTGCTGCTTTTATAGGCCTAGGAGAGGCGTGTCTCATACCCTGATTGGTTATGCACTAAGCCTCATTTGCATGTTCCTCATCTGATTGGCTACTCTCTCTCAGTACCTCACTGAGCCTCATTATCATACCTCATTTGCATGTCTCACATCCGATTGGTTATACTCTCAGTACCTTACAGAACCTCATTATCATGCCTGGGCCAGGCAGTGTTTTTGCAAAAAACTTTACTGCATATGTACACATTGGCTGTTTGTCCAATCTTATGCATGGTGGCCAGCAGTAGTCAGTGCCACTCAGCAACGGCACATGTGGCTTCCCACATCTCCCCCTGTTTGTTTTAATAAAATGAGGCTGGACTAGGCCTGTGCAATTATGCCCATCCGCCGTGGCTCCTGTTTTAGGTCGTTCCTCTAATGTCACAGCCTTACCCGTCATAGGGTAACCCTATCGCCACCGGGCCCCATGTCTTAGGTTGGACTGTGCACGAGGAAAGTTGCCCGTCTCTGGATACCGCAGTGCTGTGTGACAATAACTGCTAAATGACCTAGGGCGAACTCTGCAAAAGAGGCCAGCCAAAAATTGAATTAGTGGGGAAATCATGATCACCCTATTGATGAGCAAGGGCTGATCAATGATCGTTGAGTCTCTCTCATCTAATCTCATGCTGACTAATTCTTGAGCATAGATAACCAAATTTCAGGGGAGGAGCCGTTTTCAATAGCTAAAAGTGCCTGAGTTACAATCACCTTGTCACGTTTTTGTTGGGTTCTGAATTTGCATACCAACCAGAGCATGAACGCCAGTCCACAGCATATGGCAGCACCAAACAAAATCACTCCCACCCATTCCTTAAAGTAAGAAAAAGCAGAGGTAAACCAAGAGGTAAAGTCTCCGAGGGTCACTGGTTCCACTCTGGTCCCATTAAGGTTCAGGATCTGCATCTGCAGTCTCGTCTGCAACCTCTCCAGCTCCTGCGACCAGTTCCCTTTCAGGTAATTTGATAGGTCTGTACTTTTAATAAAAGAATTATTAATATACTTATTGGGAGTAATGCACACATGCGATGTGGATGCCACACAACTCATTTGTATGACATCCATCATCCGTTCCATATTATGTTGTAAAATATCCACTCTCTGATTCACTAACATTAACCCTGAGGCGATATGAGAATCCACCTTTTGCAGGGTAAGCAATGCTTCAGAGGATTTTTCTGCTATCTGACTTATGGTGTCAGCAGTATCAATTTGATGGGCCATTGCAGTTCCTGCGGTAACTGCTGATGCCGCGGACACTACAATGGCTGTAACAATGGCAGCTGTGATTCCAAAACCTCTCTTTTGCCGAATAAGACTCGTTATTGGGAACTTCTCTGGATCTGCCTCAACAGGCACAGGGACAAAGATTGGTAGATGAACCACTAAGGCTAAGAATTTGGTTCCATTCCAGCATTGCGTCAAAAAACAAGTAACATTTGTACAATCTAACCATTCTGTATTATTTTGAAATTCAGCCAATATAAAGAAAAATGGAGGATTGACACAAACTTCTACTGGAGAAGTAGTCATATTAGTTGTCACATTATCTAAATGAGTAGAGGTATTGGAAAGAGTGGCAGAAACATTCAATATCTCATGAAAGGTTCCAGTCAGCAATGCAAAGGCTGACAGACTGGTACTAGCACCTGCCTCATTGCTTAAAATCCATTGGTAATATGGCCAAATATTTTCTTTCCCTGTAGCATCTCCTTTATCGTTCATTATAGCAAAATCTAGTGGGGGTGACAAAACAAAACCCTTTGCTATTTCTTTCCGAGGAAAAATTTTTGATTGACAA
The DNA here is from genome assembly GCF_000001635.26 of Mus musculus. Taxonomy (NCBI): domain Eukaryota; kingdom Metazoa; phylum Chordata; class Mammalia; order Rodentia; family Muridae; genus Mus; species Mus musculus. The sequence goes on from NC_000071.6 coordinate 111,089,533, forward strand.
GGTGAAAAAACTATAGGAAATGCGAGGTCCGGATGACACCAAGGCATGCTGCGTATAGCAGTAGCATTGCCAACAGGCCATCGTGATCTTTTGGGAATGGTCACCTTTCCCTTTATCATAATAGTGGTGATGTTTATAGGTGAAATTATATTATTTTCAACATCACCTGAGCCTGATTGCGCTCCTTGAGCAACTTGCGTTAAAGCATTAAACAACACTCCAGAGCTCACCTTATTTTGGCTAATGGGATCTGCCCAATTAGAGATAATCTTTTTCTTTAAAAATATACAGGGTGTAAAAGGTTTATCCACATTATGCACAAAGCATAGTGTATAATTCAAATGAAAACTAGTACTATTATACACCCGTGGCTCTTGAGGAGTTTGTCGTGCACAAGGCGCATCCAAATAACATTCCGTTGCAAAAAATAAAGGCAAGGTAGAAGAATTGGAATGTACCGGTAAAGGTACTGGCCATGATCTTACTATGGCCCACAAAGGTATACTTATCCCGGTCTCAATCATCAGGAGCAGGAGAATCATCTTGGGGTTCATCTTGCTCTTTCACGGTCCTTGTCAGTCGCGTCGGGACCCAAAGTGGATTTTCTTCACCCTGTGGGAAAATACAAATAGCTCCCCGGGATCTGATTAAAATAGGATCCGGGCCATACCATTTATTATCAAGGACATTTTTCCATTTGACCATTTCATTGGGCGATTGAGGCCATTGTCCGTGCCTTTCAGCTGGTGATCTTCCAGCATCATCCAATTTTAAAAAATTAAGAGTAAATATTGTAAGGGATAGAGCCATCTTTGGCGTCATAGCCTCTATTCCCCCTTTCTGTTTTTGCAAATATTGTTTCAGAGTGCGATGGGCTCTCTCAATTATGCCTTGGCCCTGTGGATTATAGGGCAATCCAGTAATATGTTTTACTTGCATTTGTTTGCAAAATTGGCTAAATTTAGAAGAAGTATATGCAGGACCATTATCTGTCTTTAACACTAGGGGCTTGCCCCATGCAGCCCAAGCCTCTAAGCAGTGAGATATGACATGAACTGCTTTTTCCCCTGTCAAGGGAGAGGCATGTAGGACACCAGAACTGGTATACATATTGTAATTTCCCAAAAGATGGGATATGCGTTACGTCCATTTGCCAAACATCTAGGGGTCGCAATCCGCGAGGATTAACACCCACGGAAGGTGCATTAACAAATTCTACACATTTACCACACCGTAGGACAATATCTCGGGCTTCTTTTCTTGTGAGCTTAAACTTTTGTCGTAATGTAGAGGCAGGGACATGATAAAGCTGATGAAAATTTTTTGCACTTTCTATAGAACTTTGTGATAGGAAAACCATGTCTCTGGTGGCTGAGTCAGCAATTGCATTTCCCTTAACCATAGGTCCAGGTAATGATGTATGTGCTCTAATATGTTGAATATAAAAGGGATGCTCACGCATCAGAATACAATTTTGTATTTTCATCAAAATTTCAGATACAGGACTGGACTGTTTAAAATTTCCGGCAGTCTCTAATGCTAGAACCGCATTAACTACATAAACAGAATCAGAGACAATATTTATGGGCATAGGAAATCTTTTAAAGACTTCTAAAACCACCAAACATTCTACCAATTGAGGGGCTCCTGGTGTAAATTGCAACCTTACAGCCTTTTCATTGATTACATAACTTCCAACTCCTGTTTTGGATCCATCTGTATAAATATCAATGGCTCCCTTTATAGGGGTATTAGCCGTTACCTTTGGAAATATTACTGGATGCAATAACATAAAATGTAATAACGGATGTTTAGGATAATGATTATCAATTAAACCAGAATAACTGCATCTAAGAATGGCCCATTCATCTATAGTAGCACACAATATTTGCATTTGTGCGACAGTATACGGGACAATTATGCTATCAGGCATTTTTCCAAAGTGAGTGATTGAAGTTTTTATTCCTTTGTGGGCCATATTTGCTACCATGGTGGGATAATGCTCTATAGTTTTATTAGGGGATATATGTGGATGTATCCATACTAAAGGACCATTTTGCCATAACACAGCAGTTGGCAGATTGATGGTGCATAATATGCATAGGCACAAAGGTTCTTGCTCATTTATACGAGTTAACTGTGCTGTTTGGATCGCCTTTTCCACTTTCCTAAGAACATCAGAAGCCTCAGGTGTTAATTGTCTCAATGAGGTAATATGTGAGTCTCCTTCTAAAATTTGAAATAAAGGTTTTAATTCCGAAGTAGGGATCCTTAAATAAGGTCTAATCCAATTTATATCTCCTAATAATTTTTGAAAATCATTTAGTGTCTTTAGATGGTCTTTTCTAATACTAATCTTTTGTGGGGTGACACATCGTAAAGTAATAGTGGCTCCTAGAAAATGACTAACATTAGACTGCTGTACCTTTTCTGGTGCAATACTCAAACCATTATTTTTTAAAGTTTCATTAAGCAAGCCATAAGCTTGCTGTATACTTTCTTCTTCAGGTCCACAGATTACAATGTCATCCATATAGTGACAAATTTTTAAGGAGGGGAAACCATCCCTAACCGGTTGTAAAGCTTTTCCTACATATAACTGACATATGGTAGGGCTATTTGCCATTCCTTGGGGTAATACCCGCCATTGGTACCTTTTATCAGGTTCCATATGATTAATAGAAGGCAAGGTGAATGCAAATCTAGGTTTATCTTTCTTATTTAATGGAATTGAAAAGAAACAATCCTTAATATCTACTACTATAATTCTCCAATCCTTAGGTAGAGCTGAGAGTAGGGGGAGCCCTCTTTGTACAGGACCCATAACTTGCATTTGTGCATTAATGGCTCTTAGGTCATGTAACAATCTCCATTTACCTGACTTTTTCTTTACAACAAAAATGGGGGTATTCCAGGGTGATTGAGTGGGCTCCACATGCCCCAGATCTAATTGTTCTTGTACTAATTCTTTAGCTGCTTTTAACTTCTCAGAGGGTAAAGGCCATTGAGGCACCTACACCATGTCCTCCGTATGCTACGGGATGGGCAAAGGCTCTTCAGTGGCCCCTAGAAAAAACCCAGCCCTTTCTTGTCTGCCTTTACAGTGGCTTTAACTGGTAAAATTCTACCTTGCAAAATTTTTCCAAGACCTAGTCCAGGTATATATCCCATTCCTTTCATCATTTCCTTGCTTTTCTGAGAGTAATCATTAGTCAATATAAAGTTCATAGCTGATAACACATCTCTCCCCCACAAGTTTACAGGCAAAGGGAGTACGTATGGTTGAAAAAGCCCTGTCCTTCCTTTTTTATCTTTCCATTGTAAGGATTTTGCACTTATAGTTGGGGTAGCCTCATATCCTAATCCTTGTAAGCTATGTGACGATTGATTAACAGGCCAAGAAGCAGGCCACCACTTACTAGATATAATGCTTTTATCTGCTCCTGTATCCATTATACCTTGAAAGGTTTTTCCTTCTATTTGTAAAGATATGTACTTTATTTTCAAACATACTCTTTCTACCCTTTATACATTGCTTTTGCATATTACCTGTTTTCTTATGTTGTTTAGAATAACTCCAACCTTGGGTTTCCAATTTTAAGCTAACTTTCTGTTACAAGCAAAAGGCTGCCTGCCCCTTTAAAAGCTCCATTTGCAATCAGCCTTCAGCAGGGCTTTTTCAGCTGTACTTGACTCCCAGCCACTGTGCAGCTAACTTGTCATTTTTTGCTGTGCAGACTGAGACTGCTTTTTTATTTTTCAACATGAAACACAGAACAACAATCATTCAATCATCCAAGCAAAAACAAACACGAGTTGACAGACATATAGACAATTTGGTGCACCAAAAAACAGAAAATAGAACACAGATATCCTATTCGAAGCTAAAAATATTTCCATAGGAGCCAGAGAGGAAGCAGGACGTCTCCCGTTTTCTGTCTGTCCCTAGGAGGGCTCTGAAATAGCTTATTTTCATTTTTTCTCCTTCTTCTAGGAATTCTGCACAGTGGCTGCTTCTAATAGTTACTCCTCTTTCCCTGAGAGCTATCTTTAAGCCTTTGATGAAGGCTGCCTCTTTAGTCCTCGAGAGGAGGGTAAATTGACTTAATTTTTTGCTCTTCATTTTTTATATTATCCTTTATATCTTTATATTATCCTTTGTATCTTTACATTTTATATTATCCTTTGTGTCTTTATATTTTAGCTTCCTTTCTTTTTTTCTTTTTATATTTCTTAAGTTACTTATTTTTCTGCGCGCGTCTTCTTTTTCCTTTCTCTCTGTTTCTGATATGCCTTCCTGGTACTCCTACAAAGTCGCTGCCCTTCCTTAACAGCTGGTCCCACACAAACCCAGCAACAATTACCAGACCCACTGCGTAAGAAAGCATACCTCTCAGAGACTTACCTTAATTTCTTTATACTTACTGGTACCACCGTTCCTCAGCTGAAGAGTTCTGAATCCACGCAGTTGAATCCTTCTCAGCAGTCTGTTTTGCAGGAACCTTTATTAACACCGCTCCCCAGCTGAAGAGTTCTGAATCCACACCGGATCCTTCTCAGCAGTCTGTTTTACGGGAACCTTTATTAACCGCTCCTTCCCCGCGATGCAGTTCTGAATCCTCCCTGTAGCAGGGGGTCTTCGCTCGTGCCTGAAGATGTTTCTTGTCCCGGGTTTTCGGCACCACTTCTTGCGCGCGCTCGACTCGACCAGCAAGAACGACGCTGCAACAGGATCCTTCTGCACACGTTTATTGGGAGAGCTTGATTGCAGAGGCGAAAAGACTTTTTGCCCAGAGCTGGTGCTGCTTTTATAGGCCTAGGAGAGGCGTGTCTCATACCCTGATTGGTTATGCACTAAGCCTCATTTGCATGTTCCTCATCTGATTGGCTACTCTCTCTCAGTACCTCACTGAGCCTCATTATCATACCTCATTTGCATGTCTCACATCCGATTGGTTATACTCTCAGTACCTTACAGAACCTCATTATCATGCCTGGGCCAGGCAGTGTTTTTGCAAAAAACTTTACTGCATATGTACACATTGGCTGTTTGTCCAATCTTATGCATGGTGGCCAGCAGTAGTCAGTGCCACTCAGCAACGGCACATGTGGCTTCCCACACTTACAGGTGTCTGGAGCCCTTCCATGTTTTCCTCTTCCCTCCCTCATGAGCCCCGCTTGCTCTAGCATCTCCTTTCCCCCTCGCTCTGCCCTAGTGGGCCTCTTCTGAGCATCCTTTCTTCGGTCTGTGGAGCTGTAAGGTGTGGTCCTGCGCATGCGCACCTTCCTGCATCCCAGAAGCCCTGCTCTGTGGTGTGTGGCGGCGACTCTCGGAACCATCACTATTTGCTCCTTGTGCTTTGCAGACATCGTTATCATCCTGCGTTTCTCTAAATTTCTGACACTGAGGCAAACAGATTTGATCTGTTGTGTCCTCTTGTCTTATTTTGTTTGTTGAATCAGGATGTCATTCATCCCAGTGCGGTCTCAAACCCACAGGGTAGCTAAGGCAGGCCTGAAAATCCTAAACCTCCCACCTCCCAAGGTATGTGCCATGTTGCCTGGCCTGTTTTGTAATTCTGAAATACAACAGAAAAACAAACAAACAACCCCCCCCCACACACACACACATACAAAAACCCTAAGAACCTCCCTAGCTCAGGTGCTTCTGTTAAAATACATGGCATAAAAAAATGCCTATAATTTTATGTTTAATTTTTATGGGTGTTTTGTTTGCATCCGCGTATGTCCGAGTATCACATGTATGCAGTGCCCTTGGAGGCCAGAGGAGGGTACTGGGTCCTCTGGACCTGAAGTTATAGATGATTGTCAGCTGCCACGTGAATATTGAGAACAGAACCTGTGTCCTCTGGAAGAGCAGCAACTGCTTGTAACCCCTCAGCCATCCCTCCAGCTCCAGGTTGTTTGTTTGTTTGTTTGTTTGTTTGTTTGTTTTGTTTTTTAAGGCTAGATTTCATCTTAGGGCAGGGAATATGGCTCAGCATTATAACACACTTGCCTAACGCATACTGAGTCTGAGTTCAATCTCAGGACTGCAAAGAGAAAGAGTTCCTTTTTCTAAGGGAGGATCAGCCTGTATTAATATAATTTTATTCCTATATAAATATACTATCTCTGTCTGTGTTAAAATTAATTTGATTTTTATTCTTGTTCTCTATTCTCCTAACCAAACTATCTGATTTACTTTATTTTTATCATTTCACCCATGCGCACAAACCAGTTGTGAGTAAACTTTCTTGTGGATATGGCTACATCATAATACATGCATCTCTCTATGGTCATGTCACAATACATGTATCTCTATGGTCATGTCATAATACATGTATCTATCTATAGTCACATCACAATACATCTATTTCTCTATAGTCAGGTCATGATACATGCATCTCTCTATGGTTACATCACAATACATGTATCTGCCTTAAGCCACTAACCAAATATTGAACTAAAAGTGAATACAAATTGAGAGGGCATCTTGATCTTTTGTCATCTGTGCAGAACGAGGCCGAGGTCACCAACAGCCATTCTCCAAGGATTGCTGAGGACTCCTGTGTGTTTCTCTCTTCTCTTCTGCTAGTTCAGTCATCTAAAGATGGTCGCCTTTGTGAGCTGTCACCTGTTGCGATCCTATCAACTCTGGACAGATCCATGGAGACTGCTTTAGCCAGTGCCCATGGAGGATGGCTGGCAAATGCTTGGGCTTTTCTCACTCAGTTCGAAGGCCTCCCCTTCATTCTGTGTCTGTGTCTGCCCCCTGTGAACACCCTCCCTCTGTGGCTCTTTTAGACCCAGTCCCTTTTCACAAGAGCCCTGCTTTGGAAATGTTACATAAGGAACATGGATTTTCTTCACAAGAAAGGGATCTGGTCCCAGAGATGCCGTCTACTAGCCTACTGACTCTGAGATGCCATTGCTTCCTCTGCCCCGCCTTTCTGTGAGGTGGGAAGGATGATGCTCATCCCATAATGTTCCAGGAACCACAGGAGTGAGGCAGGCCCTGCAGGCCTTCTCCTCTGCAGATGCGATTCTTCCTTTCCTGGTGCTCACAGGGTACCCAGGTTCCCCTTTCCTTCATGTACCCTCACTGGAAGTCACACTCCGGTCTCAGCATCAGAAACCTGACTTCACTGACAACACTGTGATTTCCAGCATGCCATTTCCTCCGTGAAGCGCTGGCCTTAGGACCACTTAGGGTCCCTGGTACATCGACAGTTCTCAGATCTCCAGCTGGGGACTGCACCCTCCACTTCTAGATTGGGCAGACTCAGATGCAGCAGATGCTCTCACACAGTCCCTCCTTATTGCTCAATTCACTTATGGATATTAGGCTGTGTAGATCAAGTGTCTGGGGAATCCCCAGTTCAGAAGTGTTCTAGTGTGGAGAGCTGTGCCTCTCAGAGCTGGCAAGTGTGGCAAGCCTCTTAGCAGAGGGCGACCAACCCGACCTCCTATCAGCCTCTGCTGCATTCTCACAGGCTCCCAGAGTGTCAGGAAGTGCGACTTTATTCTTCTTAAATTCCCAAGGACTTTACATTTCAAAAACCTACAGCAGGGGCTCGGTCAGTGTTGCAAAGGGCCTTTATATTCCTATGGAATCGGTTTGCCGCTGGTTATTTCATGTATTATACATAAATTCTAGAAAGAAAAACATCTGAATAGCTACAGGCTGCCAAAATTCTGTTCTGTCTAATCTGCTAAAAATCACAAAATTAGTCCCTCTGATGATAGCACAAGTTTATCTTAGAACAGGAATTAGAGCAACAGACTTGGAAACTGTCTCAGAGATTATCTTTAGATTTTTAAAAAGTGTCTTACAATCTCTTTCATCAAAAGAAACACAGTTGGCTGGATACAGTGGCCTGATCCTGTGGTCCTGGCTACTTGGGAGGTTAAGATGGGAAAATGGCTCACAGCCAGGAATTTGAGACCAGCCTGGGCAACATAGAAAAACCCTAACTCAAGCTTCTCCCTCCCCTCTCAACCCAACTGCTGACTGGAGATTCTGGCTAGTGATCTAAGAGATATAATCTCAGCTTAAGCAGATAAGTTTTTAAAAGGAAATTACACACAGTGAAGTGGGTGCTCTGTATCTTTAGATATACGCAGAGATGTACACATGTACATAGGTAGGTGTCTGTGTGCGCACATAGCCATGTGCATGTGCACATATACACGTGTGCGTAACCATAGCCACAGCCGTTGCCCTTGCACTTGGCCGTGTGAGGTCAGTTTTGAAGGACAGACATGTTCTTTCAGCCGTTGCTCACTGTCTTTCCCACTAAGCCACATCAGCTCCCGCTGCTACCTAAAATGCCTGGTCAGCTCAAACCAGCCTGTTGGGGATCTCTCTAGCCCTTGTGTCTGTCTCGTCCTGGCTCCCTGTCTAAGATACCCCTTTCCCTTAAGGCGCCTCCCACTCAGAATAAAAGCAGCAAAGAGTTTAAAAGCTATCCTTTAACAAGCCAAGCTCCACCCCCTGAAGCTTGAGCACCCTGGGTAACGTGGCTCTCAAATCACTTTACATTTTGCTTGGCAGTGGTATTTAGTGTATTTAGTGCTTAATGTACTTATAGTTTCTTTTTGTCCACTTTGAATGGGGATTTCCTTTTTTCTTTATAATTTCCCTCCCATCTACCCCCAAACTTGCCCAAGTAGAGGTTTCTCTTTCCTTCTTGGGGGTTTCTGGACAGCTCCTCCCCATGGTCCTCTGTTACAGTGTTATCTCTGCTGCTGTCTCAGGGCTGCACCGTTGCTGTGGGAAAGCCTGTCTTGTTCTGAAGCTTGGGCCTATGCCTGCCTCCGTCATTTCAGGACAGGCGGCTGAGCACCTTCCCCGTCTGTCAGGAATAACTATTTTCTGCCTTCCACTATAAAAGCTGAAGCATCCAGTCCCAATGTTCCCACTCACCTTTGCAGCCGAGACCCAAGCTTTGAATCAGAAACTACAGATCTAGTGAAGAGAGGGGTCACATAGAATTTATTGTAATGGATGGCAACATCCTTTTCTGATAGTTGTGCTCCGTGACAGGGCTCTGCCAGGGGCTGGAGACTGCATCTCCACAGTCCACTGCATAACTCAGTGGATTTCTACTTAAAAGCTGCCAAGTTCTCTGTAGCTTGCAACCAAATCTTCCTGCTTTGGCCACCCAGTGGCCTGGAGCCCTGCTGTGGACTCTGACTTTGCCTCTGACCCCATCCGATTAACCTTAGCTGAATCAGATAAATGCCCAGATCTTTGTTTGAAAATGGTGGTACTGCTGGTGTCTCATCTCTGGTTTGCTAGGTGGAAGTGAGGTGCTCACTGCTGAACACCACTGTCTGCCGGCCAGGCCTGGCCCACAGCAGGGTGCGGGATCTTGCTCTTGCCATTCTGGGGTCTGCCCCTCTTCTGTGTAGCAGTTCCTGCTCTCTGCTGCTGCTTGTGCTCTCTGTGTTTAACCCCATTGGCCAGTTACTGCTCACTAGCACGCTGCTGCTTGCATCTTGACAGGAGTAAAAATGTTCTTTGTTCTCTGTTTACTGATCTGATTGAAGGGAAAATGCTTTAGGCACCAGTGAGCTTCAGGGTTTCCCTGGCGATGTTGACTCAGGCGAGAGAGCTCCTTAGCAGAGAACTGAAAAGTCATAAATTGTGGCCTTTGGCCAGGAGGTGAGGTTTAAAGAGACCAGCATGGCTGCAGGCTTGGTGCATGGATTATTGGAACCACTACTGTGAGGGAGGTTTCCAGACCATGAGAGGCATAGTCAGAACTCTTTATTATCTCTAAAGAAAATAGGGAAGGGTGGGGCAGGAGCTTGTCATCCTTATCCAACACCCCCCAAATGGAACTGACCCCACATGGCTTAATGACCTCTGACCTACACCCCTGACTGTTGCCACTGGAAGATAAAATGGGCTAAAAATGGGCTAAACATTAATTTTACCACCTTAAAGCTCACCCTGGTACAGGGGATGGTTTTCTTCTGGCGTGGCTTGCTGGTATTTTGGTGTGTGTGTGTGTGTGTGTGTGTGTGTGTGTGTCAGAAGTAGCCTTGAGAATGGTTGGCATTTTGTGGATACCCTTTACTGTATCTTCTAGGAGAGATTGCACGCAGGTTGCTTTTGATGATAGGCGTGTTCAAGACTCACTCACCAGTGAGACAGAGAATGGGATTTTATCAGAGGTCTTCAGTGTACTACTTGGCTACTCAAAATAAAACATAGCTGACAGAAAAAACACATCTCTTGCCTCAAAGGGGATAAGAGAGAGTTTATCTGGGATCCAGATATGAGTTAGGGTGGCCTAGGAATACAGATTTAGCTTACCCCAAATTCCATGTTCCAATAAGGTAGCAATTTCATTAACTTTTCTGTGGTGACAGAACAAAGAAAACTCATGAATCAAGACACTTTCTGAATTCACTACCACTGCATCCTGAAGGCAGGGGATGGGAGAACCCTGTCAGAGACCTAAGATGCCGCCTGACACACCACCCTCAGCTTTTGGTTGGTGAAAAATCTGTAGTTTTACTATTTGTTCCAAAAGAGAATGGCTGTTTACTAGACTAAAGATGGTCCAAGACTGATTGCAGTGAGGCTCTGGACCTTCCATGTTCCAACACCTGCAGTGACCACAATTTTAATGAGCCAGTCAGCCTCCAAAGGTGCAGCTGCTTTCTCGGAATTCTCATTCACAGTAGGCAACAGACTTATCTGGGAAATATTCCTACTGAGCAAACGTGGAACAATTCTAAAACAAATTGATACCGAAACTGTACATTACAAGCCACAGATGAAGATGTGTTTAGATACAGGAGTATCTGAACCAGAGTATCAGCTGGAAAGTGGAGGGTGGTACCCAGCGGAGGGTGCCCAGAAGTGTGGCCTTGTAATGCTCTGAGGAGTGAGACAGACCAGGACCTTTCAGGAGATGTGTTGCATTGTGAGCCATGAAAGCCAGAAGAGAGGATGAGTGTGGCCACACCCACAGGGGAAGGAACTGGGAGATGGGTGGGTATCACTGGTTGTAGGCCATCATGTGGTGGGAGGTTCCAGCCTGGAGAGCTTGTGCATGAACCAGACCGCAGACATGTTTCTAACGCATAAAGGAAAGACCGCTGTGCCTACCAATCTTCATTCTCTTGTTTTCTTTTTCTTCAGACACCCTGGAGCCCACTTACCAGCAGCTTCAGAAAATGAAACTGGACAAGAGTCCCTTTGTGGTCGTGTCTGTGGTTGGGCAGGAGCTCCTGACAGCCGGCCACCATGGGGCCTCCGTGGTTGTCTTAGAAGCTGCCCTGAAGATTGGCACTTGCAGCCTCAAACTGAGAGGCTCTGTCTTCTCCGCCCTGAGCAGTGCACACTGGTCTCTTGGCAACACAGAGAAGAGCACTGGGTACATGCAGCAAGACTTGGATGTAGCCAAGACCTTAGGTATGTGTCCCACCTGCATGCAACAGAACATTTAGCTTCAGGGCCACAGGTTTCGAGGATCCTCGTACAGTAAGGGTCCAAGGCTCCCAGGAGGCCTTGCAATGTGATGAGCATGTTCATAATCTTCTTCATGGCCTTCCAGCTTACGGTTTTAAGGTCCCAGTTGCTGGGTCTGTGGGTGACTCAACTTCATTTTAATATTGGCCTCTAAGAGAACCCACCAAGGTTTGTCAAATACACAGCACAGGCTGGGTGTGGCGGGCCACGCTGAGAGGCAGAAGCAGGTGGATCTCTGTGAGTTCCAGGCCAGCCAGAGATGTACAGTGAGAGTGTGTCTTAGACGAAACAAAGGAGAAGTGGGTGAGGGGTGGGCACAGCATATGCGAGGTTCAGAACCTGCACTGTGGAGACAGATGATGGTGTGATGTCACTGCCACCTACTAACTGGGGGCTTGGCACTTTGTTTCTTGGTGTTTTGGTGGCAAGGTCACAGTATGTAGCCCAGGCCAACCTTTTTCCTGTGAGCCTCTTGCCTCCTTGCAGGGGAGAATAGGAGGCATGGCTGTGACTGTGGCCGCTGCTGTACTGATGATTATCCAGGGACTTTCAGGTTACAGGAAGGAGGGCTGTGGGGATCTGCCATCAGATACTCATAGAGAAGTGATGTATGAGAGGAGGCCCGGAGTCAAATGGCTGAACCAGCAAGCTGATAATTGCTCAGAACCAAAGGTCATCTGCAAAGCGAGGAGGACACCCCCAACAGCAGCTGGTTTGTGTCTCGGTCTGCACCCTCCCATCCGAGACCCCTCTGCCCCTGTGCACGTGTGTGTTACAGTAATAACATTTGTCCACAGAGTTAGGTTCTGGGATCTTATCTCCTGGTATGGAGTCTAAAGGAAAGTAACTTAAATCCTAGCTAGTAAATTTGTGGCTTTTAGCAGAAGCATATATGTTATAAATAATGCTGTAACTTAAAGAATTTTTCTCCTTAAATCCAAATCAGGTGACCAGACAGGAGAATGCCGAGCTCATGGGAACCTAGGCTCTGCATTCTTTTCCAAGGGGAATTACCGAGAGGCCCTCACAAACCACAGGCATCAGCTGGTGCTCGCCATGAAGCTCAAGGACCGGGAGGTAGGAAACTCACTTGCAAACCAATGCAGAGCCCCTTTATCTGTGCAGGAAGCGTGCGGGGCGCCTTAACATCTCCGGAAGTTCAGTCATTGCGACTGTCATGCCTGATCAGGTACTGAATGTCAATTGCATAGTCCTTGGGTATGTACAAAGAGAGAAGGTCTTGACTCTGACGTCAGGAGCAAGCAGCCTGCTCAGGTGTGTCGTTCTACGTCCCTTCAAGTGTGCCATGAAACTCACAGGGAGACTGGCAGGGAACTGCGTCTGGTGACACGCTAGCTCACACGAGCTTTGTTTGTGATCTAGTGTTACGATTGTCCCTCCGTCATTTTGTTTCCTTGTTTGAGAGAAGCCTGATGAATTTACGGGAAGAGCCAAATGTCACAGTGAAGACCGTACTTGCAGTATCAACTGTGACTTTCTTTGAAAGTTGATATCTAGCATGGCTGGCACAGTGAGAAAGCCTTCCTGTCTGCTCTTGGGCAGAGGGTGGGCTTGAGTTTCAGGTGTACCCAGCCCTGAGTCGTAGCTGCACTTCCTGGCTATGGGGCCACCTTCCTTTCTTCTGTTCTATTCGGGGCATGGTGACTGATCTTCCCTGTCCTGCTTTATGACTGCACAGTTGTGTAGGGTCATGTATAACATATGTGAAGTGCTGGTGTAGTGCCTGGAATCCCATGGCTCCCTTCCATTAAAGCAGTTTTATAAATTATGGCAGCTGGGCGGTGGTGGCACACGCCTTTAATACCAGCACTTGGGAGGCAGAGGCAGGCGGATTTCTGAGTTTCAGGCCAGCCTGGTCTTCAGAGTGAGTTCCAGGACAGCCAGGGCTACACAGAGAAACCCTGTCTCGAAAAAACCAAAAAAACAAAAACAAACAACAACAACAACAAAAAAGGGTCAAAGTGTGGGGAAGGATAAGTTTATAAGTCAGTTCATATGTTCAGTTATATTTGCTTGTTGGAGATTTACAATGGGATGTTATTACAATTATATCATTTAAGCAACAGCCAGTAACTTCAGGTTTCTGGGGTATCATTGGGTACCCATGCTAAAAAGAACCAGGGGTTTTAAAACAGCATTTGAAATACATGCAGAGAGCCTGTAGTCCCAGCTCCTGGCAAGATAGAGCAGGAGGATGGATCCAGTTAGAAGCAAGAGACTGTCCTGGACAGCACAGTGAGACCCTGTACCAAGTGGGGAAAGCTGTCACTGAGGCAGCTCAGGAGGGACTGCAAGCCTGACAACTGGAGTTCCATCCCTCAGACTACTTGGTAGAAGGAAAGAACCTACTGTCCCCCTCCACCCTCCCTCCAAGTTATCCTCTGATCTACAATACACACACACACACACACACACACACACACACACACACACACACACACGCACCAATAAGCAGATACCTTTAGCCCCAGCAAGTAGCATTGCTGAGAACTCTGAACTGGGCTGGAGCACATGAAGACTGTATTTCATTTCACTTCTCTTTTATTTTAAGGAAATGTGAGAGGGCTGGATTAAAAAGGTGCTTGCCTCTGTGCATGGCTGGCCATTTGCTCTCGTAGGAAGGTGTTTGGAGGCTTTGTCAGCACTTTCATCCTCCCCTGCTTATCATCCGTTCAGAAAGCCCGGCTTATTATGTTTATTCCTAGTTTATTTTGAGACCAGGTCTCACTTTGTAGATGCTGCCCTGGTTAGGCTGGAGCTCTGTGTAGACCACACTGGACTCTTCTCCTGCCCCATCCACCTGAGAGCCAGGGCTACAGAAAGGCGTGTGCTGCAACTCCCAGCGGAAAACGGGGCTTGCAAAGACAAATGTACCAGTGGTATTAAGAAGTAAGAGCTGGCCAGGTCCTGAAGGGCAACACAACTGTCTACAAATATGCCAAGACCTTCATTTACCTGTTCTATCTCACCTGTGAGGTGTTTGCTTTGGCCCAGCTTTGGGAGGGTGGAGACACTCACTGTGGTCTCCTCCGTGCTGTGGTTTTTCTGTCTCTGGGCTTATCTATCGCCTGGGATTATATATAGTGTGTGAACTATCAATGTGCAGTGTGTTCTTGGGAAATGATCGATATGAGAGCAGAGGGGGCCCCGAGTGACACCAGTGCTTGCTCCCTCTCTCCAACTCTCTGACCGTGTAGTGGCCACCTGCGCAGGCATCTGCCACCTTCCTGGTCTGTGGCATGTCCACTGCTGTAGTAGCTGCAGATCTGCCTGTCAGGAGCCCATGGCCCAGCCTATCCGCAGAAGACAGTCCCTTACAGGGCTAGCTTTAAACACATTTCCTTCTGTCCCGCTGTGAAGGATGGAATGTATCTAGCTGCCATGACCCTTGTGGAGCACACCCCCCCATCCTTCATTTTTCCTCCACCAGGAATAGAACTTGGGCTCTCCCTGAGCCTCTTGGACACTGCATCCTCTTCCAAGTTGAACCCCACCATTCACTTCCCCTCCGAGTTAAAGATGTTGACGTTGTAACAACTTTAGCAGTCCTCTTCTGGTTTGAACTCATTCTGACGCCTCTTGCTACAGGTCCAGACTCCTGCTTGGTGTCACTCGAGAGCATGCCTTCTGTTCCCAGGCTAATGTGGACCTTTGTGTCTCTCTTGTTTGCCTCTGGAGTTTTAGAATGGCTTCCATGTTCTTTACTATTAGAAATGTACTATTAGATTCTTGGCCCCTTCTTTGAATTTTTTTTTTTTTTTTTTTGCTCATAACTCTGCTTGTGGATCTGACACATAGTAGTGCTCACCAATTCTTCCTTTCCTTTTGCTAAAAACATTTGAGATGGACTTTCTCAGCCCTGACCGTAGTTTCCTGTTGTATCCAAGAACTCAGGATTTGTTCGTTCCACATGACTGACCATGTTCCCTTCCTGCTTCATCTCCACATTGGTGGGCACTGTGCCATCTCTGCGCCTCCATCGGCTTGACTTCCAGGCCCCAGGTCTGAGCGAGGTCGTACAGTGTTTTCCTTATAGTGAGTTAACACAACACTCAAACCTGCTGTCATTCCCTGCTATTAATTTGACACTTGGGTTGTTCCAGGATCATGGATGCTGTGGACATAGCGTCTCTCTTAGCTTCTCCTCCTCTTCACATGACGGTAGGGAGTGACACCAGGACCCTGCCCATGCCAGACAACTATTCCAATACTGAGTGCTCTTTCTAGCCCACTCTGAATCTTTTTTTTTCTTTTTTAATGCTGTTGTTTATCTTATATATGATAAAGTAAATGTCTTTATTCCTATGTTGTTGAAAACTACCCAGTAATAATCCTGGAGTTCACTGTGTCAGACCTTGGAGGAGTGGGCAAAGGGCAGCAGCACAATAGTGTATGTTGTGTTTAGGTTGGAAGTTCTAATAGGCAAGTCTGCAGCTCCTCCAGAAGCCCCAGGTACAGGCGGGGCTCGGTGTGAGCATGCGCACAGAGCGCCCACCCCTCCACCCCACCCCCGCCCCAGCCAGGTGTTTAGTGCACTGAGATGTGAAGACTCTGCTTAGCAACCAGCAGTGAGTCCTGTCTCAATCGATGCTAGGTCGCTGTGAGCTAAGACAGGGACTGGTCATCGTCTCAAGGGGTCTTCAGGAAATGGCTGAGATGCTGGGATATCTGTTGCATTATGCTGACATGATAAGAGTTTCATTTCTTTAAAGATAATATTTGTTTTGAACAATTACGTAGAAATGCATGGAGGTAACCAAGCTTTTGCCCACCATACTGTTACTATTTCGGACACACTCTGTTAGCCATATGCAGTTCTGTTTGTGTCGATTCAAATCAAAGCTGAAACCCCTTTTGTAAGATTGTTTTTTAACCTTCTCCACTGACCTTTTTCTCCTGAATGTAAAGTCTTCTTCATAATGATCCCACCCTCCTGCCCGTCTCATGCTTCCATATTTAGGGGTTGCAGGTGTTTTGGAATTATAGAATGTGAGGCAGTGCCACAGTGGCTAAGCCGGTGAAAGCTGTGTTCTGTTTTATCTTTCCCTTGGGCTGCGTTACAACACACCCGCTTCTCTGGGAAATGCTTCTTGAGTCTTCTAACACTCAGGCAAATTGCCCTCAAGAAGTCTGTTCCAGTCTCACCAACAATGGGGCCTGGGTTTTGCTTCCTCACCCACTCCAACACGAGGCATTAATATTAGAATGTAAAACTCTGCTGTGTAAGTTTAAAAAGTAGCATCCCGTCTGTGTTTGTTCAGAGACAGGGTTTCACTGTGTGGCCCTGTTGGCCCGGAGCTTGCTGTGTAGACTAGGCTGGCCTCGAACTCACGAGCTTCTGCCTCGGTTGCTGTGTCAAGGGCGTGTCATTCTGTTTGTGTGGCTTTGGTCAGTCGGATGAATTGTTTTCTATTGTTCCATATACAACTTCACTCTCTGGAGATAACGAGGTCTCGCTCTGTGGCTCAGGCTGGCCTGGAACTCACATCTGTAGCCTAGGCCGCCCTGGAACTTGTGATCTCCCTGCCTCAGTGTCCCAAGTGCTGGGATTACAGGTGTGTGCCTCCAGGTCTGGTTCCTGTCTGAGTCTCTGTTTCCTGTATGGGTTTTGGATGTTTTGTAAGGGCTGGAGTGTCTATCACCCCACTGCATCTGGAAACTGTGTGTTAAGTATTGTTAACGTGTGACACGTTCACTCACACCTGCTTCGACCAGCTCCCACTTCTGCTCCTTTGGAAGATGTTATACTCCACTCTGCCTGCTTTAGCACTTCAGGATCACTTGTTACACTCTGGAGAATCTTCCCTTTGGATTTCTGTTTGAGCTCTATACATGCTAGGTGTGGGAAAATGATTACTACAGGGAGTCGCCCATGCAAGAACCAGCCCTGCTCCTTCATTTATTCTTTATACTTCTTGCTCACATACATTGAGACAGGTCTTCCCGCATCTTCATCGAGCCTGTGGATGTGGTCCCCTGTGCCGTCTGGCATACCAGCACAGGAAAAGGAGGAGTCCGAATTCATAAATAGCCAAGTGTAATTTTCTCATAGCAGTTTCACCAGCCCAGGACTTTGGTTGATCCTGTGAGTTCTCCAGAAATGCAGACCTCCTGCCAGTGATGGCAGTTTGTCCTGCCAGCTTAGGCAACTTTTATCCTTTGACTGCCTCACTGATTAGAATTTGAAGTGCTCTGAGTGGTGGCCACACCCGCCAGCATCAAAAGCTCAGCCTGTGATCTGGGCTAGCTCACTCTATTTGATGTTTTGTCGCTCATGCCTCTGGTGTGTGACAGCACTCCATGGGCACCTGTGCTGGGACAGGCTCTCCTCAACACTCTTCCAGTTGGTCTTCTTTGCTCCTCTCATAGACAGTTTGTTTCTATATCCACACCACATAGGCAATGATACCATGTATCTGTATAAAGTCTAAGAGCTACATTTGAGAGAAAACATGATAATTCACTCTCTAGGGTTATCTCCTCTTGTGTCAATTTTCTTGCAAATTTTCTTTACCCATTCCCCTGTTGAAGACACATCCATAGTTCCCATAACTTGGCTGTCATAATGTATCCTTTTAAATGTAACATTGTCTCGGTGACATTTAGTTGCATGTTATATGTTCTGTTGCATTATTTTTATATTGACATAACACCCTCTGAAGCAAAGGCAACCCCAGTAAACCCTGGGGACTGGAGATAACCCACCACATCCTGCTACCTCGTGCGTGCATCTGAGCTCTGGGAAACTTTAGGATTTTACCAAACAGTAAGATGGCAACTTGAAAGCCATTCATCTGCTCACCTTTAGAAGCAATGGGGTTTCCTTTTATGCAATTACTCTCAGATACTTAATAGGGGAGGTGATACCTTCGCCACAGGATTTTTCATTGAGAGTAACCTTCTGTCTCTTTTAATGGCTTCAAAATTAATTTCAGGTGCCCACAGAGACCTTCCTGTGAGTGAATATTAATTGTCAGGAGGGTCCATAAATTACATTATATTAAATGTTCTCGAGTCAGGAAATCTGATATGCAAATGCACAAATGCCTCCAAAGGTCTTCCCGGCCTCATTTCTCTCCAGAGCACTGTGTTTCTCTATCCATCTGATTTGCCCCCCAGGACCCCACTTTGGCTCCGTGCACCTGCCTCAGCCTTCAGCCTCTGCCTGCTGCTGAACCGCTCTTGGTTTTTCACTGAGGCCACCTCCCTGTCATGCTCATGACTCTTCTGGTGACTGGATTCTCTTATTTCTGCAGCTGGAATCTGTCTTTCCTCGCTATCATTCTCTTTAAGAAACTCTATGAGTTGAGAAGAAGGGGTGTTCACTCCAGGGTCTGTTAACATGGCCCAAGATACAGAAATGGTTGAGTATGAGTTTAGGTATCCCACAACCTTGAACTTAAATTTTGCCCCTGTCGATAATTGCTGTGTGGCCCCGAGACAGTCCAACTCTTTAAATGGATGGATGGTCATTCGAGTTGTTTCATTTTCTGGGGCTTTAACAGCTTTTCTTTGAATCTTCTGGTGAACAACCCTTATTTCTTAGGTCTTTGCTGACACGTGTTTAGAATGATAGATTTTTGCTAGTTATCTGAAGTGGTTGTAATGAGGTGTGTCATACGCAATTTAAGGGATTCCTAAACTTCAACAAAAAATAGTTAAAAGTGAGTAGGGGCACAGGCATCTGAGCAAGTAACTTTGGATACTGTCACGTGTAGTTAGGATGCTGTTGTGAGATTAAATGTTATTTCATAAAAGCTGCCTTCAGAGCACAGAGCTTGCAGCTCTAGGATTCTGAAAGGATTCTGCTGCTGTCCTAGGGGTCCTTGGGGATCCTTGGGGGTCACTGTCTCCTCCTGGCTTTATCATCTGTGTGTGCACCGTATGTAACTATGGAATAGCAGTGCCTACTCTCGGGTAACATGGGTTTATCTCAAATATTTAAGAGAAGTAGGCACTGCTTCGAAGAGGCATTTTCTTTTGCTGGGTGGCTTTGTATACGTATCTCCTGTCACACTGGAGCGTGCAAACGTCCCGGTTTCTGAAAGTTCTAGTTTTCTAAGTTCACCCTGATTCTGGTTTCTTCTCTGTGTGACAATTTCTTACACACTTTTCTCACCTGCCCTTCTAAAATTTAGTTCAGACCGTGAAGTTACCTGTTCATAAAGCTTTGCTAGGTTCAGTTGCCTCTGGGGGGAATCTAAATACTTTCATAACCATCCCCACGGCCTTTCCACTGTTCTCTCTGTAGCCCCTGTGGGTCCGCTTGCCATAAGTTTGTCCTTCTGCACATTAGCTCATTCTGGTTCCCCTGTGTGGAAGCTCCTCTTTCGACCCTGTTCAGTTTGCCTGAACATCTCTGGATCCCCAATGCTCTTTCCCTGTTCTCATTGTTTCTATCTGACATTGTGTGAACTGCTGATGAGGTCCAATTTAGCGTTCACTTTGCGGCCTGCTTCTGGAAATGTATGTGTCTCTCAAGGTCACTCGGCTTTACCACTTCAGTATCTGCACTTAGATCTGTGGCCTTGCTCGGTTTGGGGCAGAGAACAAAGTCAGGTTTCTTCCCATGGATCCAGCCCTTGAGACCCTGCAGTGCGTGCTGCTGTCCCCATTATGTCCTTCTGTCATCATGCAGACAGCACAGACCTTCTAATGAGTCTCATCTCTGACACGGCCATTCTCATGGCTTTGTTGTAGGCTGAGATTGTGCTGGCATCCCCCTCTTTCTCTCCTACATGTGGATGTGATGTATTCCTGAACCAGCTTGCCAGCCCACTTTCTCTAGACATCCAATTGCAGCTATGATTAGAATAGATCTCAGCTTTATATATTTATTGGACAGTGGGGCTATAGCCCATTTTCTGTGCACTTAAATATAACTGTGTATATATAAAATACCTAGTTGTGTATTTCTTTTCTTTTTCTCATTTTCAATGCCAAGAAAATATTTTTGTAGTTTTGTTTAGCAATTCTTATTTGTATGTATTTATGTGC
The DNA here is from genome assembly GCF_000001635.26 of Mus musculus. Lineage (NCBI taxonomy): Eukaryota > Metazoa > Chordata > Mammalia > Rodentia > Muridae > Mus > Mus musculus. The sequence goes on from NC_000071.6 coordinate 111,110,042, forward strand.
ATTTATGGGGCACGTAGGACGTGTTTGATTCATGCACATGAAGTACATGCTCAAGTAAGAGTAGTCAGTAATACTGTCTCCATGCGCATTGCCTTTCTGTAAAGCTTTTTATTTCACTTTTAACTATGTGCATGTGTCTGCATGGGAGGTTGTGCACCTTCGTGCAGCATCTTTGGAGATGAGGATGTCTGATCCTCTGGAGCTCAGATAACACAGTTGTGAGCTGCCTATCATGGATGCTGGGAACCCAGCTTAAGGCCTCCGCAAGTGCAGCATGTGTGAGCCATCCCTCCAGCCCCCTATATTATCATCTCTATGTACTGAGAATCTTCTGCTTCTTTTCCTCTACCTATTTTTTTTAAAGATTTATTTATTATTATACATAAGTACACTGTAGCTGTCTTGAGACACACCAGAAGAGAGCACCAGATCTCATTGCAGATGGTTGTGAGCCGCCATGTGGGTGCTGGGATTTGAACTCAGGACCTTTGGAAGAGCAGTCAGTGCTCTTACCTGCTGAGCCACCTCACCAGCCCTCCTCTGCCTATTTTAAAACCCACAGCATGCTGGACACAATACACTTACCCCTGTGCACTCTGGAACACCGGGGCTGATTCCTGTTATCTTAGTGGTGTGTGGCTTTTCTCTGTCCCCCTGCTTTCCTACCTGTTCTGAGACCACGACTATACAGTGCTTTGCTGTGATGGAGGACCTGCGGTGCTTGTCTTCCCTTGGCTGTTGTGCTCCATCTAACAAGATGTCCTTTCTCCCCACCCACATGGCACAGGTGATTTCATACTTTATGGCCGTGTCTCTCTACATTAGAAAAATCTATTGGTCAACTTGGGTTGACAGTGTTGAAGGGGACTCAGGTATCCAGGCATCTCCTGAGGCATCGAGATCATTTTATTTCATATAAACCAGCAAAGGAATTTTAATTTTTTTCAAGGCATCTTATCTGTTTTACACAATGCAGTATGTCTTGAACACTGTGCCAGGTACTCTTGCCTCTTTGATAATAGCCATCTGTCCTAGAACTGGTGGATCGCCGTGAAGGGACACCATGACCACGGTGACTCTTTAAAAAAAAAAAAAAAAAGCTCTCTAACTCTTTTCAGCTTTCTTGACTGCAGCATGCTTCTTTCTCTGTGTCTGGTTCCACTCCCTCTGAGCATCACATCCTGGGCAGGCACCCCATGGCTCTGACCTGGGTCTCCAGGGTAGTATTAGGGTTCCGTTTCACAGCTTCAAGCAATGGTTTCTCCCAGTCTCTGTGCAAGGACACCCCTGGAGCATGCCCGGCCTCAGCAGCTTTCCTTAGCCATGGAGGGAGATTCCTCAACCCCTTTTTTGTATCCCTCACTCTAAAACCAGAACCAAGTGACCTAAGCCACCAAGGTCTTCCGCTTGCTGGGGCTGGGACTTGGCCTCCTTGCAAATTCATTTGCATCAGCTTTCTGGGTTTGCTGGTTTCCTTCACTGTTTAAGCTCCCTTTTATTTTATTTTTCCACAGCTGTAAGCTCAGCTGGGTGGGGTCCTGCCCTGAGGTCACTGCTCTCTTTATTCCATACGGGCGGCGTCAGGACTTCCTTTAGGAGTTTTATCTCCTTGAGCGCTGGACTCAGCTCCATCACACTTCCTGATGCTCCTTTTCTCTCCAGACGGTACACTTTTCACTTTCCCTTGCTCAGACTGCTCCTTTTCATCACAGATCTGCATGAGAGGGTCCACTAATCACCAAGCAACAGAATCAATGCTCGGCTGCTCTGAAATCTCCTCTACCTACGCTGTTAATCCAAAAACTCTATCACTTAGCCTCAGGCATGTTTTTCAGACAAGGGCAAAAAAGCAACCACATTCTTCATCAAAATGTCAGGAGAATAGTCTCTCGGCCACTTACTAATATTCTTCTCTGAAATTTCGTGAGTTGGGCCCCACATCTCAAATTGCGCTGGGCACTGACTTCCATGTCACTGCTCAGATGGCCCTCTAAGCCCCACTTATTGTGTTCAACTGCTTTCCTAATCTAAAGTGCCCATGTCCACATTCTCCAAACAGGCAAGACTGTCTCAGCATTACCCTGCTCCTTGGTACCATCTGTTGTCTTAGTCATAGTTCTATTGTTATGAAGAGACACCGTAACCAGGGCAGTTGTTTAAAAGAAAGCATTTAGTTGGGGCTGGCTTACAGTGTCAGAGGTTTAGTTCGTTGTCATCATGGTGGGAAGCATGGTGGTAGACAGGTAGACTGTGCTGGAGAAGTAGCTGAGAGTTCTACATCTAGATTCACAGGTAGCAAGAAGAGAGAGAGAGAGAGAGAGAGAGAGAGAGAGAGAGAGAGAGAGAGAGAGAGACTGAGACTGACTGAGACTGGCTTGAGCCTTTGAAACCTCCAAAGCCCAGTCCTAGTGACAAACTTTCTCTGACAAGGCCACACCCCCTCCAACAAAGCCACTCCCCCAACAGTGCCACTCCCTAAACATTCAATGGCCTATGGAGGCCATTCTTTTGTCTTGTTTTTATTTTTGAGACAGGGTTTCTCTGTGTGACCATGGTTGTCCTGAAACTTGTTCTGTAGACCAGGCTGGCCTCCAACTCAGAGATCCACTTGCCTCTGCCTCCCGAGGGCTGGGATTAAAGGTGTGCACCACTACCACCCAAATTATGGGGCCATATTCCTAGCATGTCTGTGGTGACAACCATAGTCATTCTGTTTCATATGCCTTTATGGTTGCTGATGCTTGATGTGTTTTCATATGCCTTAAACCATTTATGTCTTCTATACATGTATCCAGGGGCTAGAGAGATGACACTCAGCTGTCAAAGTATTTGAAAAGAACCCACATGGTAGCTCTGGACCCCCCACCTGGTACCCAGAAGGAAAGAGCTGCAGCTCACATATACTAACTGTCGTATCCATTGGGTCAGCACACACCACATGTTGTGCCTTTGCTGTGCAGATTAGGAGGCGACCATTGCTCTCATCCTTGGAGGCTCTACCCTCCTGTTCCAGGCCAAAGCTGGTGATGGAGGCTCGTAGGCTGGAGAATCTAGGCAGTGGCAGGAGCCTTAAAGCTTCCTCAACTCGCAACTTCCAAGCAAGTTTTAGAAACTAGAGCAAGTTTTAGAAACTAGAAAACACAACTATATCTGATTCACTCCCCTTCCTTTTTGCAGTTATCTCTGCTGTTAAGAGACTAAATTCTAAAACTCACATCAGTGAGGGTTCCTTTTACAGGCTCAGCACGCTACTCACAAAGGATCTTGTAAAGTGAAATACGACTCTTCATGATTATGAAAGCGAGGTGAATTATGACTGCCAGAGGCTCCCGGCACCTGTGGGTTTGCCAGGCCAGGAGAAAACGGAGCTTCTGGGTCTGCGTCAGCCGCAGGAAGTTACTTAGATGTCTCCCAGGGACCCCCCTCCACCACTGCACTGTCTCCAGTGCTGTTTCCACACAGTGTGTATTATATAATCTGTACTAGTGGTAGTGTGAAATCCATTAAAAGGTCTGTGGTATGTGTGTTGTGTGTGCATACATGTGTGTAAGACAGAAAGAATGTGTTTGGGGGTCTTTATTTTACTTCTAGTAGTTGAGGGAGTAGATTAAAATGTAAAAAACATTCCGTTTGAGCCTAGAGCTCTGTCCTCACGGGGAGTATTGAGTTCACAGGGGAAGGCTTGGCAACCTTCTCTCTGTGTCTCACAGACCTTTGAGAAATGATCAGGACAGTTACACAGTAACTCAGGTCACCTGAGACAGCAGGACTTGAAGGAGAGGCCGTTGGACCCAGTGCCGAGGGTGAGGTCTTTACATTATAAATCAGCTGAGTCAGACCTCTTAGGCCCGAGGCCAGTTATCAAAACTTCTCTTCAGCCCGCTGATAAAACAGTGATGACATCAAAGGAAAGAGCATGTGCAGCAAGTTTGCATGAGGCTGCTGCAAAGCAGTGTGCTTGCAAAGCAGGCCGCCTGCAGACAGTCCACTTCCCCCTATAAAACTCTGCATCATCACCACCACCATCACTACCACCATCCTCACCATCACCATAACCATCACTACCACCATCCTCACCATCACCATGCCTCCTATCATATTTCTCCCCGTCCTCTTGTAGCCACCATGTCTTAGCTGATGGAATTCTCGCTTGCTCAGACAGTGGCCTTCTCCTAGGGTGGCTTCCCACAGTGAATGCTATAGAATAAGGCCATTGGCTGAGCATAAATTCAAGGTCACTAAGAGTTTAAGGTCATCCTCAGCTACCTGGCAAGTTCAAGTCTAGCCTGGGCTACATCAGACTTGGCCTCAAAAGAAACTCTGGTATTTCTAAATCTCTTAAAGTAGTCCCTTACTTATTTATTGAGACAGAGTCTCACTTTGTGGCTCTTGCTGTCCTCTAACTTGCTATGTGGCTCAAATTGCCATCAAACACACAGAGATTACCAGCCTCTACCTCCCAAGTTCAGTAACTGATAGCACTACACACACACACACACACACACACACACACACACACACACACCCCTCTAGACATATAAACAACAATTTCTTCACTACAGAATACCATTTCCAGCAGGAGAGCTGCAGTGCCTCCCTTCACACATGAGAGGAAAGTACGTTTCTTGTAAGAGGAGCATTGAGCATAAATGTGCATGTCTGTCAGGAATGGTCGAGGCTCGGCACAGTAGGATGGCCGCATTGCTGGAGTCAAAAAACATTCCGCCCTCCTACACCTGGGCGAGGTTTCTGGTTCCTTCGGTGCCTTGAGATCCTGTGAGAAAACAGGAAGAGCACATCAGTAAGATGGCTTTAGCAGGCTGTAGCACAAACTGCACACCGGTTTTATTGTTTGGAGCAAATCATGACGTAAAGTCATTCTGTCCTTGTTGAAAGTGCAATGCACACACAGCTAGAAGGCCTCCAGAGCTCGCAGAGCAGACCATGGTTGTCTGGAAAGCTGCTTTAGAAACAGGGGTTACAGAACTGAGCTCGGTGTCCCCGCAGAGCTGTGTCTCCCGTCCTGTGGATTAGTAAATGTGTACTCTGCCGAAATGGACTTTAAGAGCCCTCTAAATAGAATTCAGGGTTCTTTCTCTCTCCCCCTAATAAAAAAGTTTGTTTATTTATTTGTTTATTTTCTTAATTATGACTGGGAACATAACTTAGTTTGCAGAGTCTTGTTGGGTGCAAAAAGTCCTGAGCTCGCTCTCTGGGGCGGTGCACACGGGCATCCGGGCACTCACACCAGCATCCTGGCACTCAGAAGGCAGACACAGGTGCTCGGGTATCTTCGCCTTTATGGTGAGTTTGAAGCTACTCTGTTTTAAATATCATACAAACATTTTGACTGGCGTAGAAATCAAACACATTTATCGGGAGTGTTGCATTTATAGGCCTTCTCTTCCTGTGCTGGGGGCTGAGGCCGTGCACACGCCAGTCAGACGCTTCACCATCGCTTCTCAGTATTGGTATCATTGACTGCTGGGAGCCATAGCTACCCTACTGTACTCTAAGCATCAGGAGTCAGTCCTCTTCAGAGCAGCCTGAGTCCATTAACCACGGTGGGCCCATCCCCCACACAGCCTTTCTCCGGTCTGTCAAGTGACCGGGGTTGTTCACGCACCACAGCCTCCTATGCTTCTGTTTCAGTCTTGTGGGCACTCTTAATAAATAAAAACTCCCTCATAGATCCTTCTGTCTTATATTTGTCTATCACTAAAATCGGTTCTCCATAGAAATGTCTTAAGTTAGATCTAGATAATGTTCTGTAGATGAACTAGGAACGGAAGCTACTGCTTCTCCGGCTGACACAGTCCTTCATGTCTCAGTTGCAAAGAGGAAGTGACTGGAGGACACACAGCTACTGAGCAGGAGGAGGAAGAGTTGTGTGTGTATCGTCACAAAGCATATCTGTGTTTCAAATCGGGTTCTGTTAGGACCCATGTGTTTAAGTGAACTTCTGCTGAAATCCGATGTGTTATGGAGAGTGGATGAATAATTCCCCAAATGGATTTTCTGTGAATTTCGCAAACTAAGCATGCCTTTCTAAGTTCTGCTCACTCCATTGTTTCCAGCTGTTCAGGAGTCCAGGCCACAGGAAGGACGAGGGCTGTCCTGAGGAGCCAGGGCCAGGCAAAGTTTCCTTGGTTTTTGGTTCCTCTTGTACCTCCCCTCGTTCTCAATGCTACTCCACCCCATTAGATCCCTCGGGGCTCCGGCAGCTTAGATTTTCTGTTGCTTGAGCATCCCTCTGATTTGTGGATTCTTTGCAGTGTTTATGGTTTTTTGTTTTTTGGTTTTTTTTTTTGTTTTGTTTTTTTTTTTTTTTTGTTTTTTTTGCTTTTGCAGTGGCCTTATCAGCTCTTCTCACAGGGTGGCCAGAGTGTGGCCTGCTTTGTCACTGCCACCTTGAGATTCACTGAGGCTTGAATTCTGTCTTGAAGCTTTTACCCCATTGCAACATTCTCAGGCATCATCTCTTAAACGCTTTTCTATCCCATGGTTTTTGTCCTCTCAGTCTCTCAGAATTGAGACTGTTTCTAACCTTATTTCTGTTTCCTCCCCCTCCTAGATCACACACTTCTCTCTCTTGTCCAGCTCTTGTATGGGTGTTTGGCTTGCACACACATCCACATGTGCCATTGAACATCAAACCAGAGTCTTCTCAAAGAGTAGACTGTGCTCTGAACCACTTAGCCATCTCTCTAGCACCTATTATTTATTTTTAATTATGTGTATATGTGTGAACATGTGTGTGTGTCTCTGGATATGTACACATGGGTACAGGTAATTTGGAGGCCAGAGATGCAGCATCCCTGCAGCTGGATTAAAAAGGGTTGTGAAATTCTTGGCATGGCTGCTCCAAACCCAGTTCAAGTCCTCTAGAAGGACAGTGCGCACTCTTGGCTGATGAGCCGTCTATCTCTCGAGTCCTGAAATTGTCTTAAAGTACATTTTATTTCTTATTGTCTTATTTTATTATATTAACTTTTATTTTATCTGTTGAGTGTTCGTCTTCATGTCTGTGCACCACATGCTTGCATAGTACCTGCAAAAGGCAGAGGAGGGCATCAGACACTGAAACTGGAGCCGCAGATGCCAATTATCCACCATCTGGGTGCTTGGAAATCAAACCCAGGCCCTCTCAGCCACCAAGCCGGCTCTCTTGCCCCATCTTAATGAGGTTTTAGTTGAACATTTTCATATCACTTACTTCACATCCCACCGCCAAGTTCATGGATCTGTTTCCGTTTTCTTTCCATTTCTCCTGGTTCTGTTGTGCTGGTTCCTTTCATACTGACTACCGACCATGATACCTAAACAGTGCTCAGCATATCTTAGTGATGTGGTCTCTCCTGGGATGGGGGCAGCTTCATTGATATCTGAAAGGCATTTAGAGAAGGTCATCTTAATGGAGAGAGATAAACCCTGGGATGATCCTAACACCTGTTTCTGCCCATTCTCTCAGTTCAGCTTTGCTCTTTGGCTTGGTCCTCACTCTAAGCCTGCGGCGCTACCATTAGAAGCTTTTATTTTTATCTGTGGTCCCAGAAGAACACCGAGAGCAACATTATCAGTGTGTGTGGTTCTTGTCTTCCCCGTCGTCACAGGTGGGCACTGCCTCTGAAGTCTCACAGTGAGACGCAGTGAGGGTGGCGCAGAGTCAGAATGCAGCTTCCATGGTGCAGACACTGTAAGTCATGGCTTCCTTAGTAGCTTTGAGCTAGTTCTATCTGCTGGTGTGGGGGCTGCTGAGCAGCTCTGGGAAGAGTCTGTACTTCTTGGCAGCCACCTCACGCTCACCTTTCTCACTGGATGACTGCACACCTAGTTTTTGCCTCTGCCAAGGGTCTCTGCTCGTCTATCCTGCCCCTAATGCCCATGAAGCTCACTGGTGCCTGAAGGTGGCTGTTGAATTATACAGCTCTGTTCTACTTGTTCCTGGGAGCCAGTTTCCTCTGCTATGAAGCAGTGTGTTGTGTGTGTTTTATAAATGTTTTGATTCCTGATGCTATTTATTTAGTACTACATCTGTGGACCAGATGAAGATCACAGACTGTGCTTAGCCTTCATGTTACAGCAGTGACAGCCAAGGCTCTGACAGATCCACCAGAGGACACACAGACAGCTACTGACTGTTCGGTCAATGGCTTCCAGCTTGTCTATTTGTCTTACCACTGCTTCACTGAAAATGGAGTATTTGTGGACTTTCCTCGTTACCTGAGATTATAAACTATAGTTTTTTATGATCTCAAATAACTCGACCTTGCCTTGATTTGTTTGCGTTGTTTTCTGATGGACTTCATTCAGTGAGAAGAGAGCTCTTGTGCAGGGTCTCGGCAGAGATGGAAGTCCCACCCCTGGTGAGCAGTGTGGGCATGAGACTTGGAATCCATCTTTAGCCCATTGTCAGCGATGACTTGAGTCTGGAGGGGATGACACATAGCACAGCACACTTTCTGCCTGTCTGAGAGGCTGTGATCATAGCACAGCACACCTTCCACCTGTCTGAGAGGCTGTGATCATAGCACAGCACACCTTCTGCCTGTCTGTGAGGCTGTGATCATAGCACAGCACACCTTCTGCCTGTCTGTGAGGCTGTGACCATAGCACAGCACACCTTCCGCCTGTCTGAGAGGCTGTGATCATAGCACAGCACACCTTCTGCCTGTCTGTCTGTGAGGCTGTGACCATAGCACAGCACACCTTCTGCCTGTCTGTCTGTGAGGCTGTGACCATAGCACAGCACACCTTCCACCTGTCTCTGAGGCTGTGATCATAACAGCACACCTTCTGCCTGTCTGTCTGTGGGGCTGTGATTCATAGCACAGCACACCTTCCCCGTGTCTGTCTGTGAGGCTGTAAGGGATACCCATGATCTATAGTCTTTACCCCACCAACAGCTGGAACAGTGTGGCAGCTTGCTGCATGTGGCAGCTATGTCTTGAGCTTCACCTGCAGTTTATGTTGAGAGTATTTGACTATTTCCTACCAGTAAAATCAACTGCTTTTGAATCACTTTATGAATGATGTTTACGAAGTGGAGCTGACTCTGGCTTACGTATCCTTGGAGGAGCTGTTGGCAGTGGCTTTTCTGGCAATGTTTTTTGACTGAGAGTGTCTCCTGTGGCACAGGATTGTGTGAAGTTGTACCTGGGTAGTATATCTTTTAGCCTGTTAAAACAGGTGATGGAAACAGATGAATAGAAAATGACATTAATGGAGAATAAATGTTACTCAATGTTTGACCTCTGTACTCCAAAAGCTACTTTAAAATTTATGGGTTAAGAAGTTTCAATGGTGGAGTGTGATCTGCATTCACTAACAGTCGGCAAAACCACAGGGTTTCTCTGAGTTCTCAGCTCCAGGAGACACACCATAGATGTTAGACAATGTCTCATCCAGAGACTGCTATGTAATAGCATTGCCAGGGCTGTAATTTCCTGTGCTGTGACTTTCCTCATGTCTGAACTTTTGTTTTAGAAAGTAACTCTCAAGGGTCACATTTGGAATTTCTTCTTCTTCTTCTTCTTTTTCTTCTTTTTTTTAATGCAATTTTAGGATTCAAACGTTTCCTCAACCCGAGTGCGTGAGTGCATGAATGTGTGTCTGTCTGTCTTTTTCTGTTTGTTGCCTCTCAACCCCCCCAAATTAAAGGTCTATCAAATGAAGACAGTGAGTAAACAAGAGACAATTCAATCGTTGTTGGGTATGGCATTTAACTGTCACTCCTGCAGGTAGTAGCCCTGCTCATCCTGACTGTTGGCTATGCGCCTCCTTTAGATACGCATTTCTTCATCTCAGTGAAACATCTTTAGAATCACACTGCTTCTCCAAACCCTTCCTGTCTAGCCAGAGCTTCTAAAACCCACATCACAGAACTCTATGTGAAAAAGGACTTCAAGTAGATTTGGCAAGTTGTAAATGAAAGTCCTTGTCACATCCGAAGCTGTAGTATTGTGTCATAGAAGTCAGTAGTGGGGCACTGTGCTGAAAGTCAAAGCTTATCCCCAGACACTGTTGTTAAGTGTAGCTAAGTAGGTCTGCTGAGGACAGCCAGTGTACAGAAATAACTTTAATGAACAAGGCTGGGGACAGTGTTGGGAGACCATGAGACTTGAAAGGAGAAATTAAAAGTAGAATAAAGGATTAAGAGAGCAAAGCAGTGTGCTTCTAGTTGGACCAAGCTCCCTGGGGGACCCTGAATTCAAATTCTTTTTAACATGCATTTGAATTTTAGCTTCCAGAGGCCCCTGATGCCCCTGAGATCCAGCCACTCGCAATGGCTCCTTCATCTCTTGGCCCTTCAGAAGCCTCCAGTTACAGCCTTGAATTTAAAAATAGCAAGGAAATAAGGGAAAATCATAAACCTGGCTATAATAAAATTAGTGCTTGCGCGAAAGGCTATATTGCCAGGGAACAGCTTTTAGAAGCCCAGGTGCTGCCAAAAGGCCGCTGGGTGTTGGCAGTCACCTAAACTTTACTGGCCAGCTCACTGCAACCTGAACGAGGCATTTTATTAAAGGTATAGCAGCTTCCCTCCACGTTCATGAGTGTTAACCGTTGTTTTTAAGTAATAAAAATGGGTCAGAAAAAGGACTGCCACAAGAAGTAAATGTGTGACTTCCCTTACCTAAGTGGAAGTCAGAAATGAGTAGAAACAGTGCACCTCTCAGGCAGACCATGACAGAGTAGGGCCCAAGGAACAACGGACCTATGTGCAAATGAGCAACAGCAGCAGGACACCATACCCATTAATCTGCAAAGGGAACAGTATGAATCAGATGTGAGGTCTGGCAAGGATCCTTGCACTTCCAATTAAATGTGCCGGTAGAAGATCTGGAATTCTCATTAGTACTTGAAAGGAGAGCTGATTCTCTTTCAGAATCAAATATTTTCGAACTCGTGTGTCACAGAGCCCGCTCTGGTTCAGTGGTCTCCCTGTGAAGTATGCATTACCATGGCAATTGGCTCTCCTCTCCAATACATCATTAACACAGATGAGCCTCACAGTGAGTCTTTCTCCGATGTGTCTCAGCGACCTGGCTGAGAAACAGTCTCCCTAACCTCATGAATCAATCTCGAGAAAGATACAGTATGTCTCCTCCACGCTGTCTCTGCAGCTGAGTTTGGGGCCCTCTTCTGTGACCTAGCTGGCAAACCGTCCCCCTGACCTCATGAATCAGCCCTGAGAAGGATGCTTGTCCCTGCAGCTGAGGTTGGGGGCCTCTCCTGGGCCACTGCAGGCAGCAGCTTGTATTGTATTCTCCACAGTGTCCTTGTTTCTACAAGTGTTGGGAAGAATGAGCCAGATGTTGTCAGTCCTGTTCTTGTGAGGATCACCCAAGTGAGAACACTGGTTAAATCTAAAGCTTTCATTTCTCTGAGCTGCCCCACTCCCCAGGCTCAGCACACCTGTGCAATGCTCTGACCCCAGCACACCTGTGCTCCCACTCCCTGACCCCAGCACACCTGTGTACCCACTCCCTGACCCCAGCACACCTGTGCTCCTACTCCCTGACCCCAGCACATCTGTGTACCCACTCCCTGACCCCAGCACACCTGTGCTCCCATTCTCTGACCCCAGCACACCTGTGCACCCACTCCCTGACCCCAGCACACCTGTGCACCCACTCCCTGACCCCAGCACACCTGTGCACCCACTCCCTGACCCCAGCACACCTGTGCTCCCACTCCCTGACCCCAGCACACCTGTGCACCCACTTCCTGACCCCAGCACACCTGTGCTCCCATTCTCTGACCCCAGCACACCTGTGCACCCACTCCCTGACCCCAGCACACCTGTGCACCCACTCCCTGACCCCAGCACACCTGTGCTCCCACTCCCTGACCCCAGCACACCTGTGCACCCACTTCCTGACCCCAGCACACTGTGCTCCTACTCCCTGACCCCAGCACACCTGTGTACCCACTTCCTGACCCCAGCACACCTGTGCACCCACTCCCTGACCCCAGCACACCTGTGCTCCCACTCCCTGACCCCAGCACGCCTGTGCTCCTACTCCCTGACCCCAGCACACCTGTGCTCCTACTCCCTGACCCCAGCACACCTGTGTACCCACTTCCTGACCCCCAGCACACCTGTGCAATTCTCTGACCCCAGCACACCTGTGCACCCACTTCCTGACCCCAGCACACTGTGCACCCACTCCCTGACCCCAGCACACCTGTGCACCCACTCCCTGACCCCAGCACACCTGTGCACCCACTCCCTGACCCCAGCACACCTGTGCTCCCACTCCCTGACCCCAGCACACCTGTGTAATTCCCAGACCTCAGCACACAGGACCTTGATTTCCCTGTGCAGTATGCTGAGTGTGGATATAGTGCCAGTGGTGTCATCTTTATGGCATGCATGCTTCAGCATGCCCATTAAGATAAGATACCTGACATTGAACTGTGAAAATGTCATGGAAGGGTTTCCTGGAAGCTGACCAGCATGGGTTCCGGAGGACATGCTCTCTGTCCTGAATCATTCCTATGGAATGTGAGAGTAAGTCATTTCAGAGACATTGCAAAAGCAATGACTGAAACCTTGAACAAAGACTCTTGAGCTGGTAAACTCTCTAACTGATGCCCATGGTACTGAAATGCTTAGGAAAGCCCACTTCTGTGGTGGTACCTTGGGGTGAGGTTCTGCATTGTGACTGGCTGATAAGGCTTAGGCCAGGTTTCTCCTCTGTCCTGCATGCCAGTCTGTCAGACATCCAGGCTTCATGTTTACTTTTTCTTCTAGTTTGTTTTATTCACAAAAAAGAATTAGTCACAGGCGAAGGACCATCGAAAGGCTTGGGTCCTCCTCCCAAACTTCACAGTCGGTAGCTTGGCTCAGCTTCAGCACTGCAACAGTGCGCTTTGCATTGGCACAGCCCTGCCTTTATTGTCCTGGGTGACTGTGTTTAAAATGGGATAGATTTCTGCAGCTGATAATGCGTCGTCTTCATCGATACGCCAAGGCTATTGATATGCCTGCTGGAGGAGAAGCACTGCAGGAAATCGGAATAGAAATGGAACCGCATTTTCTTCTTGCTGGAACCTGTGCTTCTGTCTAGCTAGGTAGCTAGAGACAACAGAAATTAGAAGTATAGAGCCCTTTGTAGGTCATGCGATCCAGTGTTTAGCACAGTCCCTGTCGGTCTCTGTGTGCACCAAGCTACATGTTGCAGTTTCCTCAGATATGTGCCATCCTCGAAGTGTAGTGTACTGGATGTCTTCTGACTTTGAACGTAAAAGCAGTGTCATAGGAAGGGATCTGCTCAGTACTAAAATGCCAATTGCTCATCAATACCTGAAGAGTGGCAATCCCCAAATCTTCCTACACACAAAACTTAGGTCCTGGAGCTGGTGTCTGCCATGTGGCCGTTGTCGCAGTACCATCCCCGAATTTGTGGAGCCACTGAATGAACACCAGTGCTTACTAGTCGTGTTTCCTGTTGCCATAGCAACCACAAACCCTCATTTGCTTGAAACAGCACACATCCATTTAACAGCTTTGATGCATGCTGGGCTTGGTGCATTTATTAAGTAAGTGTAGCCTCTGCAGCTAGAGGCCTTCTCATCTTACCTAGCCTCCTCCTCGGCCAGGCCTCCCCTGGGGTGGCCATGCCTGTGTCAGGCCCGTCCAGCAGCAGGTCTCCCTGGCCATGCTCTCTTGAGCCAGGCAAAAGAGCAAATAGTCACTAACCTGCTTTCAGTCCCTCAGGTTATGGATTCCATCAAGCCACATCCCCAGAGGAAGGAGAGACACTGCCATTGCCACCCTACTCCAGGGTGTGGCGGCTCCTTAACCTGATAAGTGGGTGTGGTCGACACTTTCACGTACGCTGCTCTCAGTTTAATTCCTTTTGAGAAACTAATAAAGCAAATGGTGGCTAGAATTGCAGGACTTCATTGATAAATATACTATTGTTTTGAAACAATCATCTTATAGGTAAAAATAGAATGTGATCATTTAAAATGTTCAATGGACTGTTCAATGCTGTTATTCCTGAAGAAAGTGAAGGTTCTGAAACCACTCACAGCATGGGTCACCCTGCATTTAGCTCTGGAACTTCCAGCCATATTTCAGACTTTTTTTTTTCTTATACAACTCTGTGTATGTCATGGGCACCTTCAGTTCAGGAAGTCTGAATCCCAGGTCTTTGTCTCCAGCCCTTGTCAGAGGACATGGAACTGCTCCATTCTCCATAGCAATGCCATGAAGGATCCGTGTGATTGGTCTTTGTGTGTCTCATACACATACCTGTGTATTTGGATGATATCATGTATAGACTATGAATCAGTCTGTTTACCCACCCACCCACCTACCCACCTATCCACCTACCCACCCACCCACCTATCCACCTACCCACCCACCCACCTACCCACCTATCTACCTACCCACCCACCCACCTACCCATACCCACTCACCCACCTATCTACCTACCTACCTACCTACCTACCTATCCACCTACCTACTCACCCACCTACCCACCTCTCCACCTACCTATCACTCTACCTACCCACCCACCTATCCACCTATCCACCCACCCACCTATCCACCTATCCACCCACCCATCCACCATTATCTTTTAAATCCTTTTCTTTTTCCTTCCCAGAAGCTGTGTGGTCACCCTCCTCCTCCTCTCCTGAACACACTAAGCCAGCAGTTTTCAACCTATGACCCCCTCTGAGGAAGGTGTCAAATGACCTTTGCGTGGAGGTCACATATCAAATACCCTGCATGTCAGACATTTACATTATGATTCATAACAGTAGCAAAATTACAGTTATGAGTAACAATGGAATAATTTTGTGGTTGGGCGTCACCGCACATGAGGGACTGTATTAAAGGGTCAAGGTGTTGGGAAGGTTGAGAGCCACTGCACTAGACACTCTCATTTACACTCATTTAGTGTTAGTTCCCAACTGTTGAGTTTTTCTCCTTCCTCTTCCTCTTTTCTCCTTCCTTCTTCCTCTTCACTCTCTATTCTTGATCACTGAGACCTGAGAGCAGAGTTTCAAAGTGAAAGTTTAACCATGATATCTCCCTGTATCAGATCCACGGGACCAGACCCACTGGAGCCCACAAATCGGTCTGAACTCATTAACCACAACTGTCTACGACCCAGTACTGAATTCTCTCTCCACTCTCCGTTACAACAATAGTGTTTCTGGATCCAGATCTACCTTACACAGCCTCCTACTCCCTTTTTCTTGAGATAACATTAGGTCAAGCTCCATCTAGACAGAGAGACAGACAGACCCACCTGGCCTTCTGCTCACCTCACAACTCTCTGACTTCTAAGTCATTCTCAGACTCCTGAGCTGGCCATGCCTGTAGGGAAAGCCTTGCTTGTCCACTGCCACTTGGGATTTGTGGGCTGTCACATCTGACATCGAAGCATCTGTTGTGCAATGGAGAGGTGCTGCCCCTCTGCTCCTCCCCGGCTCTCAGCAGGTAACAGTCATTCCTGGATCCTTCACACAGTTTCCCCCCACCCCACCCCACCACTCCCTGCAGCCCCAGCACACGTTTTTCACTTTAGGGAGGAAGCCTCATATTTGATTGTGTCAGAGATCAACCTGTTGAAGCAGAGACTGAGTGGTATTATGGGCTGACTTGCTAACTTACTAACTTACTTACTTACTTTCTTACTTACTTACTGAGATACGTGTATCATGAACACATTGCTTTGAAAGCTGTAACTTTAATTTTGCCTTCTTAGCGTGCAGAAAACTCCGTCTCGTTTATTAGCCAAGAACCATCATTTGCATAAAGTCTAATTTACAAAGTCAGCGGAAATAAGCGTTTGTGTCAGGTACAAATGGATGTAGCTGTTGAAGCCGCAGGGCTTCTCTGTGGACTGATGACCCTGGTCTCCACCCTGCCTGGAAGCACAGCGGTTGGCTGGACATTAGCCCAGACCTTGTTTCCAAGTCTTCCTGGTCTCCTCGTCCTTGTTATCGAGTTGCAGAGACAGTGGGGTGAGGGTGGTGGTGGGGACCGCATGTCTAAAGTGCCAAGCTCTTCCGTCTGCTCTTCACAACATCTGTGTTGATCCTGTATCATGTCAGTTCAGACGGGAGTCTCCTGTCAAATGTTTCTTTTGAAAACTTTTATTATTTTTTTTTGTGTGTATTTATGTGGTTAGTGAATATGTGTGTATATGTGCATGTGTATATGTGTATGCATATATATGCATATGTGTGTGTCTTTCTGTCTGTATGTGTGTCTGTGTATGTGAGTGTCTATGTGTATGTATTTCTGTGTGTTTATCTCTGTGTGTATAATATATACATGTATATATACACATGTATGTATGTTTATGTGTCTGTATATGTATGTGTGTCTGTGTGCATATGTGTCTCTCTGTATTTGTGTCTGTGTGTATGTATGGGTGTATATCTGTGTGTATATGTCTGTATCTGTATGTGTATAATGTGTGTGTATGCATGCGTGTGTATATGTGTATGCATGTGTATGTGTGTAAATGTGTGTGTCTTTCTGTCTGTGTGTGTGTCTGTGTATATGTGCGTGTATGTCTATGTGTGTATATATGTGTGTGCATGTATATCTCTGTGTGTATGCTTGTGTATATGTGTGTATGTGTGTGTATATGTGTTTATATGTGTATGTGTGTGTATATATGTATGTGTATGTATATCTCTGTGCGTATGCCTGTGTATATCTGTGTATACATGTGTGTGCATATGTGTTTATATGCGTGTGTGTGTGTACCTGTGGAGGCCAGAAGAGCCTTTGGATCACCTGGAGCTGCAGGCTGCTGTGAGCTGGGTGCTGGGTGCTGGGTGCTAGGAATCCAGTCAAGGCCCTCTGCCAGAGCATCAAGAGCCTTTGCCCACCGTTACATTGTTCCAGCTCCCTGTCAAATGTCTCTGAAACAGACTCTTAAAGCATTAAATCACAAAAGCCCTTAAGGATCAACTGACCCAGGGTCTCGTGGCCTGGGCTCAGAGAGCAGGGATAAAGAGTTCTTGATTAATCCCTCTCTCCTCCCCTTTCCTCCCCTTCTTCTGTGTGGCATGCTTTTAGGGATGGGACCCAGGACTGTGCAGGGCTGGGCAGTGCTCTACCGTACCTAGCCCTTAATGGTAAAGGGCTTCTGTGGGCCTAGTGGGCGTGTGATAGCTGAGGTTAAGCACTGAGCTTAGTAGGCTCCTCTCTGTAGGCATTCATGGAGCTCCAGGTCAGAAGGGAGAGATGAGCCAAGGGCTGCTCAGATATCTGAATTATCTTTATGTGGACTGCATATTAACATCAGTTAGAAAAGTCTACTTGCAATAGCATGTCGGCGGAAAGAGTACGTTGTTCAAGAATGAAAGACCCACAACGTGAGGACTCCCCCACGTTCTGACTCAGGAGAGGCGACACCCCAAAATCACCAACGAGAAAACGGTCTTGTTGCAAATTGCAAGAGGATTTTTATTCAAGAGCGCTCTCGGGCCCACGGTCATACACCACACAGGGGTAGAGGACTGTGGCGCGCCGAGTAGCTGGATAAGGGGGTATTTAAAGGAAGAAACCACAACTCAAGGAAGTGGGGAGGGCTTTGTTGGAAGATACCAAAGATACCAGTTAAGAGTCACAAGGAAGTGTAAAGTTACAAGAGTCACAAGGAATACCTGGTAATTGTTAACTTTCAAGACAGCTTCTAAGAGCCCCTAACAATAGCACATTTGCATTGCAGGTTCTGGTAATGGCCAGGGTGACTTTCTTTGAATGAGCACTCTTTGAACCCAGGAAGCGGGTGGGGAGAGGAATGTCGCTATCTCTTTTATGATTAGCATACCTTTACAAAGGCCACATTCCCAAGCCTGGGCCTAAAGGCCTAGAATTCTGTTTTTACGTTGTTATACTTTCAAGACCACTGAAATAGTTGGGCATGATGGCCACGCCTATAATGTTAGTACTCTGGAGGCTGAGGCAAGGGAATTTGACAGTAGCCTGGGCTACATAGAAAATTCCAGGCTAGCCTGAGCTGCATAGCAAGACCTGTTACAAAGAGAAAAACAATCTTATGAAAATACCTTTCTACTACCTGAAGAATAACAACCATACCGTGGGATGTGGCTTGTGAGACTGTAGGAGCTGAGCTTGTCAGTGAGCCAGGGCAGATGACTGCCAGGCACCGTCCTCACTGCAACTCCTCACAGCACTGGGCCCCTCCGTTGATCGAGCTAGTGGTCTGCATCCTACTAGAATGCCATCCTGTCATGACAGCTTTTGTGTCCTTAGGCCTATACTGTGTCCCTCGCAATTACTACATAGCTTTGCACACAGTAGGGGCTCAAGAACTATGACTTGACAGAGGTGATTGTCACTGGGAAAAATGAACAGTCTGAATAAGCCTAGGCCGGTAAGGCAGGTGCAGTCACCCCCTCTCCTCCGTGGCCATGAGGGGCTCAGAGGATCCAGCAGGATGGGAGGCCCCTGCAAAGTCCTCTGTGAGAAAGCAGAGAAGAGTCATCGTGATCGTGCACAGTAAACATGGTTGTGCACATTTCCTGAGCAAGGAGGAAATAGATTAGAAAACAAGGTTCCTGAAATAGGAGCAGGCTATGGTGGAGGAGGAAGAGAAGGAGGCTTCACCCTCTTGGAATTGCAGCTAGGGTGACTTGAGCAGGCAAGGCAGCCCTGTGTTGTGGCCTGATGGTGGCCCTTGTCTTGAACCTAGGAACCCTAGGCAGGGCTCCGAGTCCCGGTGAACAAGTCAGGCCGGGGCAGAGTCCTTTCTGGGCACTGTCTTTCAGGCTTGAGGGCGTTTCTATTATGTTATTTGGTTTTCGGGTTTGGGGAAGCTTTTCCTTTTATTTACTAAGTCCATCAGGGTAAAAATGCATTCTTCCTTTGTCTTTTAGAAATAATAGAAAGGCCAGGTTGAAGATACCGAACTATCACGATAATTCTAGTTCTCTTCACAAAGAAATGGATTTTTTTTTCTCTCCCAGATTTCAGGTTTCTTTCTGTCATAAACTTATCAGGAAGAATGAAAGAAAGACATTTGCCCCAGCTCCTCTCTGTGTAGGGAAGACACACTCCTGTTCCATTAGCGAAGAAGCTGCACAGTAACTCCCTAAAGAATGACTACTAAGTGTGTCCCCTGAGACACAGCCTGGTCTCCAGGACAGAACCACGGAGGCTGGCTTCCTCTGCTTCTGTGTTTGCTTTGTTAAAGCCTCATGTTTGGTCCCCAGACAAAGCACAGGCTCTCTGAGTTCCTGGAGAATGTACGTCTCCCACCCCTGCTCCTGCCTTTTCTCTGAAGTGGCCGCACAGAGAACCTGCCTCCACCGAAACGGCAGAATTGTGAAGACATTTTCCCTGATAAATGCGTAGACAGTGGATCTGAAACGAGTGGCAGGAGCCTCGGGAGTGAAAGGTCCGGGCTTCGAACAACTTTCTGTCTCTGCCCCCAGCGTCTCCTTCTGCCCTTTCCTCTCTTTGCAGTTTTCCCTGAGAGAAATCATGTGACCATGCCGCCACAGTTCTGAGTGCCAAATAGCTAAGTGTCTTCAAAATGCAGCGTAACACTTTTAAAGGCAAATAGTGAGGCTGTTTCATTGGGCATTCCCACGACTGCTCTTCTCAGTGGGTTCTAGACATCACACATAAATGTGACTGGCTGCTCCTTCTTTCCCCACAAAAGTCATATGAAACCCTTTGAGTGGCCTTCCATGTTTGATGCTCTGTCCATCGAACACACAGCACATTGTTTTTTGTTTTTGTTTTTGTTTTTTGTTTTTTCCGAGACAGGGTTTCTCTGTGTAGCCCTGGCTGTCCTGGAACTCACTTTGTAGACCAGGCTGGCCTCGAACTCAGAAATCCGCCTGCCTCTGCCTCCCAAGTGCTGGGATTTTTATTTTCTTAGAAATGTGATAGGATTTGCTTTGAGGATATCTGTAACAGTCTATGCTAGCTTTTTTTTTTTTTAAATAGTGTTTATATTTTATAGACACAGTCGTTTCTTGTAGTTTTGTGCCATACCTAGGTATTTTCTGAACTGACATCAATTACCATATTGTCAGTATTCCAAGTCCAAGATGAAAATTACAAAATGTTAATTTGACATCATTATTGCAGCTGCTGTCAAATTGTCCCTTTATGGTTTAGTAACACTGTTTTCCCCTTTGCACACACAGTTTGCTCTTGCATCTTCAAAGTTGTAAGTGCATCCCACCGATTGGTTGACCGACTTCTTGAGCGGGTGAGCTCCTGTTGGAAGCCTTGCTTTATGGCGCTGTCCCAGTGAGAAGCCGCTTTTCTGGCATTCGCCAGCTTCGGGTCACATGCAACTACTTCTCTTCCTGCCGTCTCTGCTGGGAGTTTGTGAAGTTGTTTATTCTGTTACAGCTTGTTTGACTTTCACATAGGCCTTATAGTCTAATACAATTGAGAAAAAGAGAAAATTTATGACCTTGTCCCTGCTCCAGCCTGTGCATTCTTATCCTCTGGATGGTTCTTTGGTTTCCGCTGGTAGTGAGGAAGGGCACAGGACTAACTCCCGACCATTGAGGTCCCTTGTCCTTGTTTCAGGAGCTCCTTGGCTCGACCCGAGCACCTTCAGCCTTTGTTCACATCTTCCTTCCTTCCTTCCTTCCTTCCTTCCTTCCTTCCTTCCTTCCTTCCTTCCTTCCTTCCTTTTCTTCCTTTTGGTTTTTGAGATAGGTCTTCTCTGTGTAGCCCTGGCTGTCCTGGAACTCACTCTGTAGACCAGGCTGGCCTCGGAACTCAAAAATCTGCCTGCCTCTGCCTCCCAAGTGCTAGGATTAAAGGCGTGCACCACCACTGCCTGGGCCTGTTCCAGCACAGCTGCCTGCAGGGCCAAGATGCTGATAAGCAATGTCTATTACTTAGGGCATACGCTGACCCATCAGGCATACTATATACATAATATTGGTTTCTAACAGGATGAACAGAGAGTTCAGAGGACAAGGGTCTGTTCTTTGGGGACAACTTTGGAGACTTTCTACTGAATAGTTTTCCATGGACATGGCAAAATAAATAAATGAATGAATAAATAAATAAGATTCTTCCACAGACAGTGTGTAAAAGCTGACTCTACCCCCCTCCCCTCCCCAAGATTAGTTGTGGAGCGAGGCAAGGTTGGTACCCTGCACAGAGTCTTTCTTTTGCCTTCATTCTCTGTGTGAACCCTCCTCTCCAGCACACATTGTTCAGGTACCACCTCGGGAAAGCTTGCGCCTCCTCACCTGCGAGTCTCCCTTTACCAACAAAGTGAGCCTCATCTCTTGAAAATATGACCTACATTTAGCACGGACACTTCTGGTTAGCCAGTCTTCCTCTATTAAAACTCTCTTTAGTCACGTTGAACATATTCATAAGCGCCTCTAATTTGCTCATATATCAGACAGAAAAGATGAGGTTACAGCTGCAGTAATAACTCTGAAGGCGAGGGCATGTTTAATATCTGCGCTGGCTGTTGTTTGCGGCTCATCTGAGCTCTGTTCATTGTTCTCATGGAGACCCAGCCTGGAACTCACTGCCATCTTGAACATCGCCAGCAGCTGCTGTACAAAGGGAAAGGGTGGCAGGTAGAGCTCCGGCCCTGACGGCCACTGGCTGCGAAAACCTCACCTCCATCACACTGGGCAGTGGTAAGCGGCTCATTCTCCACGCCTTGTCTTTTTGACTCGCTCGCTCGTGAGCAACGCCCCGGAACTTGCATGAATCACGTGTGCTTCACCTGGATCGCCACCTTTCAGGGGAGGGGTGGGAGAAGAGCCCCTCCCGAGAGCTCCAGTCAGGAAACTTAAGTGTTAAACCAATCAAGAGCGTATTGTCTGTGTCTTGGTGTGGGCGCCCATGTGCTTTACGAATTAAACACTCAGACTCATGATGGGGACAAGGGAGGCGAATTGATTAAAATACATCACAAACATGCACAAAACAGTCAAACACTAATTTTAAAAAGAGAAAAATATTTCAGACCGCGCAGCTGTTTGTCCCAGGCATTGGAAGCAGTGTTGGCACACGAGAGCGAGCAAGCGAGCTAGCAAGCGAGGAGGCTTCTTGCTTTCTCCTCAGGGAGGCTCTCCTCAGCCTTCCTCACGTCCCCACCCCAGCTCACTGTGGCTCCCTATCAGGCCATGGCCCCACTGGTGGCTCTATGCCATGCTCTGGTTTTGAGTGCCTTCCATGTTGGTTTCTAGGCCCTGGGGGTGGGATGACAATGCTGTTGTTTTCGACCAAGTGGAATGAGGGCCCATCCATCTCTCTTCAGCGTCAACACCAGGTCTTTGCCTTTCTATGGTGTAGACCCCTTCTTCAATCACTTTTGATCCATTTCCATTTCATCAGCCCCTAAGGATGCCTGGCTACCACCTTTGCACAGCACTGTGGGCCCTGTTTGCAGAGGATTTCTTCCTTGGCCTTTTCTGTACCTGTTGCTTGTTTTTTGAGACACAACAGTAGGGTTTTCTCACTGGGTTGCCAATGCCGATCTCTAACTGGTGGGTTCCGTCCTGCTGTCTTCCCACCCCAGCCTTGCAGTGACTGATTGCAGGTTCACCCCATGCCTGGCTCACTTCCTAGCTACCTCCTCCCTGCCAAGGCTCTCTCGAATGCTTGCTTACAAAAAACTTGAGTTCTTCACATTATTTCCCCACTGCATCCTTTCTTTGTATGATCCAACTTATTTTCAGGATCAAAAAAAGTGTTTACCCCAACCACAGTCACTTTCCTTTCTTATTATATCCAGTGGCCTGTTGGACACAGTGCGTAGCTGCTCCTGAGTAAGCTATGCAGACCCGGACACATTGCTTTTAGCCCAGAACTGATTTGTCTTTGTTGATTATAGGTATCACCTAATACCAGTACGGACCCAGTCACTCAGGCAGGAAACAGGGTCTCTCTTTCCAATGCCTCCTCTCCTGCCCTTTTACCTCAGTATTGTCCTCTTGCTCGTCCACCTTATGGAGTTATTTCCTCATCACGCATGCCTTTGAGCGTTCAGTAATGGACTCGTATGTGTTGGTCATGGTGTGCCAGGTGGTGTGAGTGCAGTTGTGAGTAAGACTAAAGAGGCCCAGTCTCCATGGGGCTTTTGTTTGTACATCAAAGGCAGCTAGCACTTAAATGTGAGAAGTCGGTGCACTCCAAGCCATTGCATCACAGTGACATCGCCACTTATTGGTGCTCCTAGTAAATTGCAGGCTTAGTTTTTGTGAAATGTGAACAAATCCTAAAACATCCTATTATTGAAGTCGAGGACCAGGAAGTGGCATACTGTGACTACTTCCGCTATTTCAAATGCTGCTCCTCTTGACTGGCCACACTTGGAGATGAATTTGTGGTTTTTATAAAACCATAGCTCAGTTGCACCATGAACAACTTCCCTTGGAGGAGAGAGGTATGCATGGATCTGGACTTGCCAAGTGAGCCGACTGACTATATCACACCTGTCCCAGTAGGTAGGCTCTGCCCAAGAAGGTTGGATCTTTTGTGTCCTCTGAACAGAAATGCAAGTCTTTGTCTTGATGTCCACATCTTTAAAAGATCTCATCAGTGCTAATGGTGGTACGGGGGAGGAGGATCAGTCCATGGGAACTGCTCCTCTGGTTTTCAGCCGCCTCACTTTGGTGTGTGTTTCTGGGGAGACAACATGGCACCACCGGCAGTTATGGGTTTCATTGCAACAGTTACAGCATAACTATCAGTCTGTCCCTTGTAGAAATGCCCAGAACTATAGCGTTTTCCCTTCCCCTGGCCCTGCAGCCATTCTGAACCCAGAATATTCCAGGGGTGGCTGGCCACAGTGGTGATTGCAGGCGGACCTCGTCTTGCTGCTGTCCTGGTTTTCCCAAAGCTCACATTCACCAGCAGCCGTAGCTCCTCCCGGACACGGCTGAGTGCTGTTGCAAACCTGTTGGAGCTGCTCTATCAAATGAGTTGGAGCAGAAGCTAGAAATGAATTGACTGTGTGCTGTCCTGGGGCTGCCCTGGGGACACTGCTCTAGAGTGTGTCTCCATGTTGCCATTTTATGTGCCCAGGTTATGATGCCAAATGATTATGCGGCTATTTTGAGTCATGTGCCCCTGCATACAATACAACTTAATTTTCTCATCTAAATAGAGACTGTCTTATGGATATCTGGTGTTCCAAAACTCTACAGCGAATATCTATAGCCTATTGTATATTTTACTCTTAGTCAAATGGAATGTGGAAAAGAAGCCAGTTGATTTTGATTCAAGATTTGTTCTAATGTTCATCTTACAACATTCTAATGTCTTGAACATGCCGGGCAGGGCCACAGCTCATTAGAGAGAGTGCTTGCCTAGCCTACAGTTAGTTCCATACAAACCAGATGTGATGACACACAGCTGTAATCCTCGCACTCAGGAGCCAGATGCAGGTGGCTCAGAAGTTTAAGGTCACCCTAGACCTTAGAGAAGCGTCTGAACTGCCTCTCTGTGGGGCAGTTTCTCGTGTTTCCATATCATCACATCGACACTCTATGCACCAGACCGTGAATTGTGCTTCATATACTTGAAATCACTTTTGCCAGATCATAAGTTAGTTGCTGTGAATTGCTATGAATTTATTTATTAGCTCGTATATATATTTTTTAATTTTCATTTCTCCCTACACTGTCAGGGGAGGATATGTAGCTCAGGGCTCTCATTCTTAAACTATACCATCTTCTAAACCTAGAGGTGGCACACAGTTTACGTGAAGGGACACAGGGCAAGCACTTGAGGGTTTTTAGGCCCTGTGTTTATAACTTACCCACTCTGCCTCTGTATCAGGTAGATGATGCATTGATGGGGTGGCTGTGCAGTGGGTGATCCGTGGATGGGGTGGCTGTGTGGTGGGTGATCCGTGGATGGGGTGGCTGTGTGGTGGGTGATCTGTGGATGGGGTGGCTGTGCGGTAGGTGATGTGTGGATGGGGTGGCTGTGTAGTGGGTGATGTGTGGGTGGGGTGGCTGTGTAGTGGGTGATGTGTGGGTGGGGTGGCTGTGCGGTGGGTGATGTGTGTGTGGGGTGGCTGTGCGGTGGGTGATGTGTGGGTGGGGTGGCTGTGCGGTGGGTGATGTGTGGGTGGGGTGGCTGTGCAGTGGGTGATTCGTGGATGGGTGGCTGTGTGGTGGGTGATCTGTGGATGGGGTGGCTACTGCATTAGTTTCCTTCAGCTTTCTTATATTTTGTGAGTTAGGTTTCTAGACAAACTCAAAATTGAATAATAGGCTCATGGCCTATTTTTTATTAGTTGGAGGGACAAATATCTAATTAAAATCTGTCATAGCCACGCTGCCTAAGTGCAGGATCATCCTAAGCAGCCTTGTGATGTACCCAGTCCTGTTTCTTATCAGTTGAGGACCACTCAGCTGGGAACTCAGAGAGCGGAATAACTTAGACCTGAGCCCACATCACTTGTATCTAAGCAACAGTCTGCAGCATCCCTAAGCTACAACATTCACCTCTGTGCTGGTAGTTTTTTGTCAACTTGACTTCCAACAAGTCTGTGGGGCAATTTCTGGACAGATAATTGATGTGGAAGGGCCTAGTCCACTGTGAGCAGTGCCATCCTTGGGTAGGGGGTCCTGGGTCAAAGAAAAGAAACCGAGCCAATCAGGAGGAACAAGCCAGTAAGTAACACGCCTCTGTGGCCTCTGTTTGAGTTCCTGCCTCCAGGTTCTTGCCTTTGCTTCCCTCAATGGATTCTGACTCAGGTAATGTAAGCCAAGTCTTTCCTCCCCAAACTGCTTTCGGTCATGGTCTTTCTCACAAAAATAGGAAGTAATTTAAGACAACCTCCAACTCGGTTGGCATAAGTAACCCTCCAGTGGTTCAGATGACAGAGTAGCACTTGTAGTGGCAAGTGTCTCTGCAGTCGTGGCACATACGTTTAATCCTAGCACTTGAGAGGCATGGGCAGGCAGACCTACGTGAGTTCAAGGTTAGGCTGGTCTGCAGAGAAAGTTCCAGGACAGTCAGAACTAAAGAAACCCCGCCTTAACTACCCCTCCCCCATTATGTATTAGAATGTGTAAATGGCTCCAGCCTAGGGTCTGAAGTATCTGTGGTAGAAAGCATGTGCTTTTAATAGTTAAGTTTGTCTGTTTCAGTTAAGGGCTAACTTCTGATTGATTCTTCACATGACAGAGTGTTTAAACTTGAATTTGAGTTAAAACCTTTCACTTTGTTAATGATATTAACATTGATATACCTTCACACAAACATGTGCACACATATGTGAATACACACACATGTGAATGCACACGCATGTGAATGCACACACATGTGCGTACACCACACAGACATACAGAATGAAAATACAAAGAGAATAAGGAAACTAAATTTACAATCTTGAGAGAAAGGCAGCATTTTGAATCATGAAAAGAAGAAGATTAAGAACAACAAAATGGTCTTTTTATGAATGTCTTCATTCAGAGCGTTACACAGAGCACCCTCACACTGAAGTTAGCTTGTGAGGCCTCTGGGCCATGACTGTCTGGTGGAATTCTAGAGACGGCAGAGTGGTGTGAACTGCAGACCACAGTTTACAGTCTCCACAGAGAGTATTTCTAGAGAACGTCTACAACTGTCTCCCGGGACAAGGCTTTGCAACTCTCAGGGCCATCAGGCAACCTTCTCTTTTATGTCCAGAGTGAATTCCTTAGATTCGTGCTAATTAAAAATGTGTCTAAGTATCTGAGAGTCTTTGATTCAGTGACAAGAGAAGTGTAACCCTCTCTGAGAAATTGTGCTCTAGTCTCAAAAAGGTGGAGTGACTGTAGGGTCTCCAGGCCCGACCTCTGAGGTAATGTCTCAGAATTGAGTCTTCAGTACAATAGATAAAATGTCTTTATTCAGGCCGTCAAGCTGAGGCACATCCATGCTCTTGCTCTGCTGGGTGGCTATTTGCTGTCTAGGGCTGCCCACTTCTGTGAGTGCTCAGGCAGCTAGCTGTAAGGGCGTGCAGCCTGCCCCAAGGGAAAAGGACAGTTGGTGCAGCCTGTTCTGGCACCATCCTGGTAGAGGCTCTGCCCTCCTGTCCCTGCCCTCAAGAAATTCATCAGCTCCCCAGAGACTGTAAGGCATTATCTCACTCAGCCCTCTGGCTCCAAGTAGGAATTCACTTAAGTTATCTCTGCAGAGGAGAATGTCTTCATGTTCAACCTGCATGATTAAAAATTAGTTTTAAATTAAAAAAAAAAAAAAAAGAAACATTACCCATGGGGGATTTAGCAATACCTGTTCCTAAGGTGGACAGGGCTGGAGGGTCACTTGGTGCTTCGAGAAATAACTGTGATGATACGGATAATTGGAGCTTACATGGAGTGAGTGTTCTCCGTGCCAGATATGGAAACAAGGGCTTTATCTTTTCACTTACTTAATCCCCAGAGCTGCCTGGCGGGGTAGATCCTGTTCTCGCCCTCGGTTTGCAAATGAGGGGAAGCAGGGTCAAATCCTCCATGGAACACAGATTTGAACCCTGGGCTGCCATTGTCCTGATCTCTATGTATCTCTGCCTTCTTCCCTGTCTTGCTATCCTGCTTCTCTTTGGGGGATAAGTTATTAGGATACATAAAGAATTATAGACAAATCTGGAGGCTTATGGAATTAAAATAATCCCCTAGTCTTGCCTATCATGAATTACCATGTGCAGTCTCCCTAATTGGAAGCAATCACACCATAAAGCTAGAGCAAAAGCAACCAGTGGCGTGGCTGTGCCCCACCCCCTTCGCCAGTGCCCCACGCATCTTTACATTTAGCCCGTCCTTCCCACGATGAGAAGCAGGAGGAGTGGAAGCAGTAGGAAACAGACCTGTAAGCACACTCTGGTTTGAATTAAGTGTGGTCCTCTGCGCACCGCCTCGAGAACAGATCCTGCAGCCTGAGAAGGTGGGGGGGTTGTTTCCCTCCCCATGTGCGTGTCAGCAGAAGGCCCACAGTGTGGCTTCAATGTTTTATTTATGGAGGACGGAGCTGTAACCAACACTGGGGTCATGTTCCAGACCCTTTCTTCCCTTTTTACTAACTCCTGAAACAAAGTGACCTGCTTATGTCACTGGCGGAGATGGCAGCAGATACGGCTCGTGTTTTGACTGCTGAGTCTGGCATCCCTGAGCCTTGCAAGCATCTCATTTTAAATTTTAATGTCTCCCTTAATTTAGGAGCACCTCTGGAACTAACTCATTTTTCCATGTCGAACCAGAGCCTGAGAAAGTTGTGGAGATTAAAGTGACTTCAGCCCCCAGCCTGGCCCCTGATCTCAGGGCTGGCTGCTGCAGTAAGAGCTGTCAGGGAGATAGATGGGGGCGCTAAGGTTTCCTGCAGGTTTCAGCCGTGTGTGGGTACCACATGTGTTGTGTTGAGCGAATACAAATACAAGAACACATGCTGTTCCCATTAGGGACACTTCAGACCCTTCTGTCCCCAGCTTCACTGCAGGATTGAAGGGGTCATTTATCACAGGCCATTTACTGATCCTGACTGGGCTTTAGGCCCTTGTACATATAAGCAGTGAACAGTGTGTCCAGGCCCTTCCAGAGGGCCGTCACACGATGATGCTGCTGTTTCCCAGCGATCCACAAGTTCATTTGCAGTGAAGCAGCCACTGACTAGTTACTTCTGCAGGACTCTGCAGACCTGAGCGTGTGTCTACTCTGCTGAGGCTCTCAGGTGACAAGTGGCAGTGTAACACACCCATTGTGGGGGGTGCCTCACCCATTGCTGATGCCTGTAGACGGCTAACCCCTCTGTCGTCCTACATACATGGAGTTGTTGTCCTTCTGCGACCTGTTCATTTCCTCTGTTGACAGGGTCTCGCCCTCCCATCTTTGTCCAGATAAAACATTCGTTTTATAAGGCCTTCATCACCCAGTCCTTTCCATTTCTCCTCGAACAGTCTCAGGAAGCTTTCACCACACCACCCTCCATCCATGTGTATGGCCTGAGGGCAGCACTTTGTTGCCCTCTGTCCTGCTGTCCTGCAAGCTTGGGGCCTCAGGAATGAGCAGCCAGCCTTGGTGCCTCCTGACCTGAGCAGGAGCTCCTGGACAGCTCCCCCCGAAGAACCCCTCAGGCCAGCCCCAGATGCCTTACATCAGCATCCTGGTGCCAGAGTCCCACACTGCCTTGCTTTGAGAAAGCTCACACAAGGAGGGCTGGCCAACAGATAGACTGCCTCATCTGTCCCCTTTCAGGAACTGTCACCAGAGATACCCCTTGCTGAATGTTGACCCTGGAAGCCTAGCAGATACCCAGGGGCCCGACTCTTCATGCTGTAAGAGCGCTGGCCTCTTGGCTCTCTATGCATCCTGCTTAGCTGGAAGTGTTCATGCTCAGCCTAGTGCTGCTGGTGTTGACCACCGCCTCCCACACCACACTGTTGCATCCAAGGGCTGTCATTTCCTTCCTGGCCAGGCACTGGGCTGAGCAGTCTGCTTCCTTTCAAAGAAGCATTTCCACTGAAGTCGGGCGCAGTGTAGCCCACCATCCTGTCTGATTTTTCTCATCTGTGATAATTGGTCTTTCTGCTTCTTGCCATTTTATCATGAGGCCAGTAACACAGTGAGAAAAGCAGGAGCTCTGAGGTCAGTGGAATGAAGACTGAACCGCAGCGATTACCAGATTGCCGTTTTGCCTGTTGTTGGGCTCTGCCGATCCTGTTTTCCTTCTCTGAGTGTAGGGAGAGTTTCTGTGTCTCAGTGCCGAGGGGATTTGGCGGATAACTTAGGGTGGAAGGTGCCAAGCACCTCAGTCATTTCCGAGTGCTGCATGTGCTCGTCGTGGGCACAAACACAGGAAACAAGTAGCCCTGTGAGGCATTCCATGGGAGGTCACATGACGAGCCTTGCAGGAGCCTACAAAGGCCTCCCGGGCACAGCACCCCAGCACGCTTGCTGACTGTCACAATCCATTTCAGACCTGTGACTAGAGAACCTGCCTTCTATAACTCACCCGGTCTTTCATTTGGCAGAGGCGAGTATAGGTAGTGTAAGGAAGGCGTAGTGTATGCCCTTGGAGATGAAGATTTCCTGCCACTAAAGCTAGCAAACTGTACTAGGAACGGAATTCAGTATTTACTTCCAGCTTCATGGAAGAGATGAATTTAAACCCATCTTCCAGGTATGGGACGTTGGACAGAGCTTAAGAGTACAAGTTGCCCTTGCAGATGACCAGAGTTCAGTCCTCATCATAGGGGATCTGGTGGCCTCTTCTGACAAGCTGGGACCCAAGTTCCATCCCCAGGACCTACATACAAAAGCCAGGATTGGGACTGGAGGAATGACTCAGTAGCAAAGAGTAGTTAGCTAAGAGGGCCTGAGTTCAGTTCCCAGCACATATCTCAGGCAGCTGGCAACAACCACCTGTAACTCCAGCTTTCTGGGATCTGATGCTCTTTTCTGACCTCTGTGGGTACCTGCACTCACACACACACACACACACACACACACACACACACACACACGTCTCTTTAAAAGCTAGGCACTGTGCCAGCACTTACATTCCCAGTGGTGGGGTGATAGAAATGGGGGAATCTGAGGCTCCTGATAGCCTGCTTAGCCTAATTGGAGAGTTCCAGGCCACTGGCTCCTGGGGATTGATGGCTGAGATGGTCTTGTGACCTCCATATACATTCACATGAGGGGCATAAGCACCCACCCATACACATGGGAATCTGCACACACCTACACACACCAAACCTAAGAATAGGTATGTAATTATTAATAAGAGCTATATCATCTTTGAACTGGTTCTGGTTTTATGTTAAATATAGTCTGATTTTTTTTTTCCTGTCCTCTGTGTGGTTTTGGTTTTGGTTTTGGTTGTATGGGTCGATTTGTTTGTTTGCTTGTTTCTCTGTTTTGTGCACTCCACACTGCCCATGTGGCCAAGGATGACCTTGGACTCCTTATCCCTCTGCCTCTGCTTCCCGAACCCTGAGATTATAGACAGCTATAAGATTTTTTAAGCCCATCAGAACCTGTTAACATAATTACTCGGCTTTATGGCTCTTCCAATGAAAATTTGTTTCTAAACATTATCCAGGCCCTAAAGGGAAGCTCCTATGAATGCAAGCACAGTTTTCAAGGAACAACTTTGCACACTGTGAAAACGAAGCCTGCACCGGCGTCCTCTCTGCGTTCTGTTTAGAGCGCTCTAAGGGCGTCTGAATGATAACTGTGTTCTCTCTTAATACATGATGTTACCGCTGAGCTTATTTTGCTTGTAGGCACGGCACAGGCCCCATCAAGACTAGGCCCCTACGTAGACCTCCTTCTAGGTGCGTGTGGT